>NW_028258377.1:35909540-36218175 GCF_053883595.1 Heterocephalus glaber | reverse complement strand
AAGGAAAAAAAGTCCTTAAATCCCAATAATCCAGTAAAGAAGAAAACAAAAAAAATGAAAATGAGTCGAAAAGCACGATAAAATGTCTTTGTGCTTCTGAGTGAATGGTTTCATTCGAGGATCTGCAGTTTCAGAATCCAGCACGTCATGGTTTTCTCCTCCTGGCCTTATGCCCTGTGAGTCTGTGAGGTCCCCTCCCTCCCCATTCCAGAGTCCCCTCTGTGTACCCCATGCTGTAGCAAATGGCCAAGCCAAGGTGTGTCCTTGCTCACATTGGTAGATGGGGAAGGCAATCGGACCTCAGATCTGTGCTGGGTGTGGGCAGGCGGGCAAGGGTTCAAATACTTAATGGCAGCACTTTTGGACCCAAGGGTTTCTGTGTGCAATACAAGCCCTTGCCCCTCTTCTCACCATGGAGGGCACGGCCCATGTCCTTGGCCTGAGCTTAAACTTCTCAGGGATTCTCTGGGTAGCCCACTCCCTGTCTGCAACTATCTACTGTGGCTCTCACCATCAGTGTGGGAGAGTTAAACGAGGAAACCTGAAGTGAAGTTATTTTTTAGTTGTTTTGAGCCCCAAACTTGAATAATCAACCCCTTCCCCAAATGACATCTGATTAAGCACTCTCTGTCCCTATATTGAGTGCCACACTGACTTCCCTCTCCAGCTGTTTCCCACTCTGTGGAAGGAGTCCCCTTGAAACAAAACCCCACGCAGCTTTTGCAGTTCACAACAGCCATGAATTCCTCCTAGGGGCTGCTGTGCCAGCCTGGGCCACTCCCTGGAGCTGCCAGTCCTGGACGTTTATCTTGCCTCTGTGGGGGCAGTCTCCCCTTCCACAAGCTGAGCTGAGCTCCAGACTGCTTTGTTTTTTTTTTTTTCTCTGTGTTGTGGTCTGTTTCTCCAACTTCTCTGCAGCTTCTAATTTGCATGATTCCCAGAGATATACTTTGTTTTTTCTCTTTGCTAAGTTGTTATTTTCTAGGTGCCTGGATTCCAGATCTTAGAGAGTCTGAGTTTTGCTGCTGATCACAAGTCTGCTGTTTTTTTTTCCTGTGAGGCCAAAGTTTGAACTCCTTTCCACGTGGTACCAGAACCCTCATCCATGACCGTAAGAGTCATACAATTGCATAGACAGGGCCAACGACTTGTCCAATTAAATAACACTGATGTACAGATTTTAGATGGATGAATTTTGCATCTGAAATAGCTGCTCATTTCACATGCTGCAAGGAAGAGATCCTGCTGAATACACAAATCACCAAATGTGATGCTCTTAGCAATATGCTCATCAAGGAGGCTTGAGAGTTCCCCAGAGAGGTCAGGGGTTATCATTGTTATGAGAAAGGAGACTCTGGCTGTCAGGTTGGATGTGGCGATGAAGTATTATTGCTCTAATATCAAGGAGAGGTGAAGTAGCCTGGCTGCCCATCACTTTCACAGTTCTGAGGCTGTGTTCTTGGCACACTTTGACACAGTAATCTCCCTCCATGAGGCCAGACTGGCTGGGCTTGCTAGAAGTCACATGTTTGTAGGCTCATTGGTTGGAAGACACTGTAGAGATCATCCAGGCCCATTAATACAAGGGGATCTTTTCTATAAAAGCCATCCAGTTTCTGCTCTATACTTTGATTTCTAATGATGACGAACTAAAGAACTTTTTTCTGTGTTTGTTAGAAATCTCTTTATATTTAGACTGACATCTTGCCTCCATTGTGGTGTTGTCTGGGCCAAAGGGGACTATTTTCTGTTTTCTATATATATCAACGCTTCAAGCTGTGTTGTGGTAAATTTGTCCCTACAAGGTTGACCCTCCTTGGTTATAGATATCCATATTTGACTGAACTGTCCTGCATAAAAGAGTTTTCAGACTCCACACCATGTGTGCTGGTGTTTCTCCATTTCCTCTCCTCTCCACACCCACTTCCACTTTTTTCTGACCTATTCACTCCTCTGGGAGGTGACCCTTCTGCACTAGTTTACCAAGGCTGTGTTGTTGGTTGGCCCCAAATTGGGCTGGGCCAGTTGGAAAGAGGAAGGTGAACGGAAGGTAGGAATAGACGAGGACTCCTGTTCTCCTCTCCTGCTTCAGCACAGCCCTGGTAGTGCTGCCTCCCTCCATCTGCAGGGCTCCTGCCGGATGGCCCTTATTCCATGTATCTGACACTCACTGGACTTGAATGACACTTCTGTGATTGTTAACCCTTTGCTTTAGGGTGTTAAATGGCTTTCCTCTGATGCTAGTCTCCAAATGCCTCATTATCCCTTGTTGGTCATTTAACCTTATTTGTGCTTCTACCAATAACCCTTTTATTAAAATCTCTTCATTTACACCACAGTGGTGAATTCTGTATCCTACTTTGACCCTGAACTTGTAGTATCCTCTCTGCCCATTGCTAAATTTGCTCATGTGTGCTTTGTATGTTTATTTCTCAAATGATCAGGCTTAGCATGCTTGCCTTGGTCTGCATTTGTAGTTAACCACTGGTACTCAAGTTGGCCCTCTGTGAGCTTGTCCTGAAGTATAATTGTTACATCTTTTTTTATGGGACCCCATGTTTGAAAAAATCCATCTTTGAAAAATCCATCTTTGGAAATGTTACCTGAGTTTAAGGGCTGCTTCCATATTAAATAATATGTACAAGCAAGTTACCTCCCTTAGAGTGGTCTTAATTTTCTCCTCTGTAAAATGGGATGCTAATAGTATTGATTTCAGAAGTTATTATGAGAGTGAAGTTAGTTATTATACCTGAAGTACTTGAAACATGTAGTAAGCTTTCAATGAATGTAACTTTTATCAAGACAATCATGTCTTATATACACAAGTAAACATTGTAATCTAAATGAACATTTCCTTTTTGCTTTTTGTTTTTGACATTGTCTTTAACAGGACATAATGGCGGAAGCCATTGGTGGTGTAACCTTGATATTTGTCCCCAGTGCCTTGCTGCTTAAATGTGGGCCACAGAGCAGCAGCAGAAGCATTGGCTGTGGCTTTGTTAGAAATCTGGAGCCCGAGACCCTGCTCTAGACTCACTGAATGAAAGTCTGCTTGGGAATGAGGTCCTGAGTAACAGTGGTGTACACTCACCTTTGGCAAGCCCTGCTCGCCCACATCTGTACATTCCAAGGGACTGCTCTCTGCCTACAGCCTTCTAGGAAGAGACCTGCTGCTCACTTTTATGGTCACCGCATGGCCTGGCACTGCAGCTCAGCCAGGCCTGGTTGTGCTTCTAGGAGCCAAATGGCTCAGAGGGAAATGTGAAGCAGTGTTTTTCACTGCTGAGATTTGGAGTCAGATCAACTAAGTTTTGAATTTGATTCTGCTACTATGTAAGTAGTATGTATATCACATTCATTACATATATGACATGCAATATGTGTCGTACATGTCATATATATGTAGTACATGGTAGCATATGTATGTATATACAGTACATGTATGTAGCATAAATACATACATGGTGACTGGGTGTAGTGGCACGTTTTTATAATCCCAGAACTTGCAAGGCTGAGGCAGGAGGATCACTGTGAGTTCGAGGCCAGCCTGGGCTACATAGTGAATTCAAGACCAGCCTGAACCACAGAGCAAGACCCTGTCTCAAAAAAAAAAAAAAAAAATACATGGTGAGCGTTCTTACTGTGAAAGTTTCTCGTGAAAGCTTACTGTGGAATGAAATGACCCGCATCAGAAACTGAGTGCGTAGTCTGTCACACAACACTTGCATTTTTCTCCTTTCCGTGGGTCACATGATTCGTGACCATGTGATATCCCCATTCTTTGAAGGCAAAACTGTGACATACTACAAAAATTTGCTTTAAACAGATTAGGAATATTGTCTTCATTTGAAAGCTGTAGCCAATGCCTCATGGCTACTGCTCATTCGTCTGGCTATGTGTTTTTGAATATAGGTTATACTTCACTATATAATTGTAAGTGGAAGTGTGGTATAATTAAGTGTACAAATTGGAATTAGGCACGGCTGGCATATATTATGTACATGTAAATACTTGTAATGTGGTTAAAGTCCAGAGGAGGATAATGTTGAGGTTGCTGATTTATTTTGACACTAATTAAAATGCTTCAATAATACAGGAAGTGAGATGGATTTCTGTGACCAATGAGTGAGAAATATTAATCTTGTGCTCATCACAAGGCAGAGCAGAGCATGCTGGAAAGCTAGCCTTTCTTTGCTCTAGAAGTGTGGCTCTGAAGCCAAACTGTCAGAGGTCAAATGCCAGCCTTGTCAAGAGCTTTTGTGACTCTTCAGAGGTCACCCCACATTTCCCTGGGCACCAATGTTCTCAATTATGGGACGTGGAAGACAATAAGTTTATCTGAGGGATGAATTTCTGAAGACCGTGCATGCCTTGGAACTCATATTTCAAACTCATTCTCCCCTAGCACCAACAGAAGAAGGGGAGGGTGTTTGTTTTTGAGCTGAAATGAAACCACTGATGTTATAAGATTTAAGAAAGAGCATAAGCATAATTTGTCCAGCCTTCAACTCATAAACTTTAAAATTATGTGATATTTGCTCAACACGGGACAGCTGAGCAGTTATGTTACAGTTTGCAGTTAAAGTGAAATTCTATCTTTTCATCACAAGAGTACAAATGTATATAAAATTTGCTGTCTTACATTAAGTTCTCGTGTATATGAAATGGATTGCATGATGTCTTGCCTATAATATTAGCAACCATTTATTCACTCTTTATTAAGTGCCAAATGCTAAATGCTTCCTTTACTTTTTACAACAATCTAATGATGTGAGTCCATTAGTTACCTATTGCTGCGTAACAAATTACCCCAAAGACTGGGAATTCAAAACAATACGTTTTTATTACTTCACAATTCCTGAGGCTCAGGAAACAGGAGGATTTAGTTGGGTGGCTCTAGCTGTGTCTCTCATGACACTGTAGTCAAGCTGTTGGCTGGGACTACAGTTATCTGAAGGTTCAAATGGGGTTGGAGAACCTGTTCAAACTCACTTGAAGCCTTAGTCCTTGGTGGCTGTTGACAGAAGCCTTCTGTTTCTTGCTACATGGGCCTCTCAGTATGGTTGTTCACAATATGGTGGCCGGCTTCCTTCAGAGCAAGAGATCTGAGAGACAGGAGGGGTGTGAAACAGGGTCCAGGATTGAAGCTACCGTCTTTAATAACCTGATTTCTGCCGTGTTATTTCCTCCCTTCTGCTGCAATGTTATTGGGTACACAGACCGATGCTGGTGCCACAAGTGAGGGGATTGATACAAGGGTGAGACTACCAGATAAACCGTGTATTGGCGGCCATCTTGGGGCCTGGCTTCCTCAGGGAGAAACCACTATTATCCCTTCTTTCCAAATAAAAACAGTGAGCTATTGAGAGCTCATGGACATAATCCAAGGTTGCCTATTAAATTTAATAACAAACCAACTTTCAAATGTAGGCAGTCCAGCACACCCTCCTTCTTAACCACATCACTGTTCTGTCGCCAGAGTAAGTAGTATATCAACATTATGACTGCTGTTACTTCACTCCCAACAACCAGTCTGTAAATGTGTAACACAGGCTTGGACTATATTTTAGATCACTACTTCTGCTTAAAGACAAGTATTCTATTGTGAACTAGTTTCCTTAGCCTGGTCTGAGTATACACAGGTGCTGTCTGACTTGCCAAGGAATTATGTCCCATTAGGCCATCATACATTGAAAATATTGTAAGCAGAAATACACCCAACCACTGGGCATCCTATCTTAGTGACACAGCAGACTAGAGTGTGTTGGCTGCTACATGATCATGCAGCTGATTGGGACCTGCAACTGGCTACCACTGCTGAGAGTCATGAGAGAGTATCATTCCACATATTGCTAGTTTGGACGAAGGTCAAAATTCAAGGTTCAGCTTCTACTGAAACTGCCACATTATCATTGCCCAGCATCGTCCTGTCATTTATCATTTTCAGATCATGAATTACAGTTGAAAAATTCTAATCAGGACCACTTGTACAATGAAGCAGGAAAAAAGACCTTGCCTGTGTGAAGCATGCAGCCTGGCTGGGGTGACAAGACAAGCAGGAACTCCTGCAGTCTGAACTTGCATATCGCTAGTGGCCTTTCCTAATGCATATTCCTCTCTCCCACTTCATGCATAACTTTTTTCACTTGCAATTTACTTTTCCCTCATGTATCTGCTTCCAAAGCCCTTTATGATTGATTTCTGTCCTCTTTTTTAATTGAGGTCCACCTGGTATCAAAGTACTTATTGTTCACATAAGGTGAACCCTTGGATGTGGTTCATTAGTGAAGAATTATGTGAAGTTATTAGAGAACCCAAGGGCGTGAGTGATGAAGTGGCAGAGCACACAGCAGCCACTCTGACTGTCCTTTGAAGCGCAAAAGGGAGAGTTTGGATTTCCTTCTTCTTGAAATGCACTCCTTCTTTGAGGCTCATGTTTGAGCTGTCTCTGAAGCAGGCCCTGCTTTTATCTACAAAATAGGGTTACCCTATCCCTGACCCACCTGTATCTCTCATTCCCGTAATAGCCGCTGTGTTCCTCAGTGTCTGCTCCGTTCATGTGATGGCTTTGAAACAGGCCCCTCCCTAGTGTCACACAGAAATGCCTTCGAGACTGAAGTTCTGCAGAGTCACGGAAGAGCCTTTGTCACCTGCCATCCCTTGTGTAAATGGGCATCTGTACCAATGAACAAAGCATGGTGGTACTATTTGCCCATTTTACCACAGAGTTAAAGACAATGATTTTGCTCTCTCTCCCCCATTTCAAAGTCAAATCGCTCTCAATTTCCACCTCTTCTCGCTTGACTTTGCTTCGGCTTAATGTTCCAAATTTGGGACATTGCTTGCAGGGTCTTGGAAATCATTGCAATTCTTACTTTTTCTCTATCCACTCATCTCGTTTTGCTTAGATAAGCCAAATCGCACTGTTTCAATTGCCACTTTATTTTTCCCCCACCAATGCTTCCCAAGGGTCACCCCTACCTATCAAAGTGCTCCTCTCCAAAAAGTGGGGTTTTAAAAATTATTATTGTCTTCCCCTAGGAGCCAGAGAATCTCACGAAGCAAAATGAATGAGTACTCCAGTGACAGTTCTTTGGTGTGCCTTTCTTTTCCTTTAGCTATTAAATCTTAATTCCAGTGCTGGCATTTAAAGAGGAGAAGTGATTTCTTTGAGTCTGTGTCCCACTTTCTAAGCGCAGAGAATGGGAGACTATGAAAATGAGAGGAGGGTGGGTTGCATCCACAGTTCCTTGCTGCTGAGCTGGGCCAAGGAGACCAGTAGCACCACTGAGGGGACCTGGACCTCAGGCTTTCCACAGTGCCCACTTTCAGAAAGCTGGTGGTGTAATGGGTGAAGACTGTACAGAGACTCAGTGGTCCCGGGCTCTGCTATGGCTCTGCTACCTAAGGCCTATGGCCATTTTGTCTTTATTTGCCTCTTCTGTAAGATTAGCAGGTTTATTGGCATCATGAACAGATACCTATGCAGGCGTGAGCACTGCAAGGTGCGGTGTTCAGAGCTGTGAGCAGGCCCCTGATTTCCTTTCCAGCCTCCTGATCCTCAACTGTCATCCTCTCTATTCCATCCAGAATGGCACTGCCACCAAGTGCCACTCTTGTTTCTTGCTCCCAGGCCTTTGTACCATTTTTAACTCATCCTTCTGAAAGTCTCAAGTTAGATGACGTTTTGCTCTGTAAGGCTTTTCTCACCGAAAGTCTTGATTAGGGGTCCTTTTTATTGTATGGTAGGTACCTGTGTGCACCTCACTTTGCATGACCCCTATTTTTGTCATCTCTTCTTGTCTGTCTTCCTATTACACTGGAAGGTTCTTGAGAACAGACATCAAGCCTTCCTCACTTTACATTCCCCATGCTAACGAAATCAAGAATTATAACTACTTTTTAATGTTTGTGTATTTTGTACTGAGCTTTTTGCTAAGCATTTCATTCCATAACTCAAAACTCTCAACCCTTTGAAGTAGGATCTGTTTTGACTCCATTTTATGGATGGGGATGTCCAGGCTCAGAGAAGCTGTAGTGTCTGTCCTGCATTACTTGGATAGAAAGAGAAAGCAGGTATTCACAGTCAGCCCCTCTGGCATCAGAATCTGCAATATGTTTATATGCAATATTGTGAGAGTTAAAAGAATGAATGTCTCATCCAGCCTCAGGCAGCAATTATGTGCATAACAAATGCATCATCAAAAATAAAGGGAGTGGGCGGGAAGTGTGCAGGTGGTGAGACTTGATTGATCTTGATGGTGGTCATGGTTTTTGATTGAATAGTCTTGTCTCCAAATTTGTCAAGTTGTGTGCATTAATTATGTATAGCCGTGTGTATGTTAGTCATACCCTAATAAAGCGGTTTTTAATAAAGAAATAGATGACCCAGTTGGGATATGAGACAGGACATGTATTGCCTCAGTGCCATGAGAGGATGTGCTCATCGTTAGACCCTCACAGCCCAGGGTCATCTCTTGTCCTGCGGTCCTTGTTGTTCCCTGGTGGACTCGGAGGAGCAGTGTTACAGCAGCCCAGCCCATTGGGAAAAGCAGCTCTTCCAACAAGAGCCAGGAGGCACTCATGTGAACTGAGCATCTATGGGGCAAGTCCCCGTCTGCCCATGGAACTTCAGAGTAGTTGACGTTACCTGGATTTTAGAGATCGGAAACATGAAGACCTTAAAGGAAAACTGACCAAGCCAGGCTGGGTGGCACACACCTACAATCTCAGCACTCTGGGAGGCTGAGGTAGGAGGATCACAGGTCTGAGACCTGTTTCAAAATTTAAAATTTTTAAAAGCCTGGGAATGTAGCTCAGTGTGAAGGTCCTGGGTTCAAACTCTAGCACTTAAAAAAGAGGAACTCAATCTAAATTTTCTAAGATCTCACAGGTGGTAAGGTCTGACCTCAAATTTAGGTTTCCCTGATGGCAAAGCCAATTTGTATTGTGGAAGGATACGATGGCGATAAAGACGACTAACACCAAATACTCTCTTGCACCTCTACGCTTGCCATCTGCATTACCGGAAGTTCTCACCAGTCATCAGTGATTTGGATTTTGACTTGTCTTTTTTTTTTAAGTCACGATTTCTTGGGTATAGCACTAAGAACGCAGCAATTTGTCAGCAAGTAGGATTCTGATGGAAAGTGACTTAGAACAGATGTGCGGATGTGAAAAGGATTTGCTTGGGTCTTTAGGGAAACCTTTGCAAAAGTGAGGACAGAGATTCTATCCAACTGTTGTCCGAATCTGTTTCATTGGTTTGGATAATCCTCAGAAGGAAAAACTCAAACACAGAGTCTCCTCAGCCCCTTCTCCCAGCCCTCCTCTGTAATTTTCCCCTGACTCCTTCAGATTTCCTATGTAGATGTCTACTAACCTGACTTTGATAAGGAAAGCCTAATCTTACAGTCTTAGATATCGCTTAGGGTGCAGGCAGGTGATCCGCTCTCTGATGAAACATACACACACACACACACACACACACACACACACACACACACACCCCTGTATACATGAGAAGCCTGCTTCCCAAGCATCTGGGCCCCCTTTCCAGTCACACAGAAGGGATGGCACAGGCAGGGGAAGAGTAAAATAAAGATTATCCTTTCTCTCATCTCTGCATATTTTAATTACTACTCAACAGTCATGACTGGAAGAAGTGATTTTAACCTAGCCAGCCATTAATCGATTTTCTGCTTCTACAGCAAGCACACAGCCCCTAAGAATTAGAGGAATCTGTGGGCGGGGGAGCAGGGGGAATGCTTGGGAGGGACCAACTGTATGTGTCTGTTACAATTTCCTCTGGTGTACAACCTCATCTGGAAGTGGCAGGATAGCATTAGTGGCTTAGTAGCCACAGCAGTTAAAACTGGGGAAGTAAAAAGGGAGTCACTAGTAGTGGCACCAAAAAAAAAAAAAAAAAAAAAGAAAGAAAAGAGAACACAGATAAAGAATGCCTGGAATGAATTTTACTGACCCTAAAATCTGTGGACTTAACTGTCAGCCATGGACAGACTTCAAGGATTCTACAAGCTGCTTGAAATATTACAGAAAACTCAGTGTGCCTGGGCATTTTACTGAACGAGGAACATGGTTTTTATTAGTCTCAAAATACTTCATGGTTCTAAAGTTAAGGGCCAGCACTCAAATCTACTTGCCATTCTTTCCAGGTGAAGAGGTGAAGACTGAGGAGGTGTCCATAAAATGTCCAAGGCCACACTATAAATTAGTGGTAGGTCAGTATTTGGTCCAACATCTCCACCTAGCTGCTTCTCACACATTTCCTACTCTGCCATAGTTCTTCTCTGACCTGGCTTCAGGATTAGCACTTGCATCATTGAGGTTTGAGGACATAGTTCCAAAAATACAGTGTACTTGGTATCATGGGTCTTTGACGCCTGCCTGTGCCTTCTGTCATCGTTTTGTAAGTCTTGCCCCACACTAGGGCTTATTTCTATTATTTGTCTCTCCAATACCTGGTGTCTATTAAGATCCCCTTCACATTATTTCATCTACCCCAAGGCGTGGTCACCCTGAGATTGCGGGGATCTGCAGGAACAAATAAGTGGCTTTGGAAATTGGAGCAGAACAGACCAAACCTTTCTTCTCAAGAAATCTTTTCTTCAGCATTCTGACATCTTCACCAGCTTCTGCTGTCCTTGTTCATTTATACCTTTAAAATTATTTTTGTTATCAAGTATATTTATAATAAAATGTATAAATTGTAAGTGTAGAACTTGGTGGGTTTCTATATATGCATGCATTTTTCTGACTACCACTTAACACAGCATATTTACGACAGCCAGAAAGTTTCCCTAGTGCCCCATTCCAGTTAATATAAATCTTTTTTTCATAGCAATTTACCATTCTGACCTCTATTATGGTAAATGTGCATTGTCAGTTCTTGAACATCTTATGAATAAAAGTATACAGTACACAGTCTTTTATATTTAGCCTCTTCTGCTCAATAAAATGAGAGTTGTCCATGCTGCTAAGGGTAGCAAAAGTTCATTTTCCTTGCTGCATAGTATTCAGTTCGATCAATCACTATTTTCTACTTATCAATTTTCCTGCTGGAGATCATTTGGGTTTTTTTCTAGCTTTTGGCAATTATGGAAGAGGCTTTGTCTTTGGATATAGTACTCATCTCTTCTAAGGAATAGCAGTTGGATCTTTGTATAGACATATGTTTAGATTTAGTAAATACTTTCAAACTGTTTTCTAAAGTGCTTGTACCAAACCCCCTTGATTTTTATTAGTGTGTAACTCAGACCTTCCCTGGGATCAGTTTGCCTGTGTAGTTGGTTGAATTTATCTCTCCCCTGGTTCCCATATTAAGTAACCCCAAACATTGCCCACCTTGGCTTTACTGAGTTATCAAAAGTTACACCTGGAAGAGCCCACGAGAGTCTCCTCCTCAGTGTGTTCCAGAGGCTCAGTCTCAAAGTTCAGAGACAGGAAGTGAGGCCGAAGTGGAGCGACGGGGGACTTGTTGATGGATGTGGAACAAGCTCTGGGCAGACATCTGCAATGACACAGGAATTCAAATGCTTTGATAGCAGCAGAGAGCTTTCCCCGTTCATCACATCTTCTTGATCTCCTGGGCTTTGTAAAGCACTCAATATGTGAAAAGGCTCAAAGGATATTTGTCAGAAAGAGAAAGATGAACTAGAAGGATTCTTGGAGATCATTTGTTCAGTGTTTGCCAAGTTGTGAGAATCTGGTTTACGAAGATTTTTAGGTGGTACCTCATTCAGATTTTTAAAAAAATTTATATATTAATTGGTACATTTTAGGTATACAATACATTTACATTTATCATTGGGTGTTTGTACCTGAACATGATGTATCTTAGTTCTTATTTTTTTCCCCATTACCCGTGCGCCTTTCACCCCTAAACCCTTCCCTATTTACAAAGACTTTGTTTCCATTCTTTTTTCTTTCTCATAATTTTTCCATTCCTTTCTTCCCTTTCCCCTTCCCCTCCCACCACTCCTCCACCTTTGGACCTTTTCCTATTTCAAATGATCAATTATTCATTTTAATCGTTTTCATCCTTATTTACACTTTCAGTTTCTCACACCAGAGAAACTATTCGGTATTTACACGTGTGTCCTATTTATTTCACTTAAGAGTATGGCCTCGATGTGCATCCATTTAGCTATAAATGTCTCTAGTTTCTCATTCTTTATGGCAGAGTAGTACTCCATTTTATTAAAAAACCACATCTTCTTTATCCAGTCTCCAGTTGATAGGCATTTGGGCTGTTTCTAAACCTTAGTTATTACAAATTGTGCCGCTATAAACATAGATGCACATATATTGCTGTGGTATGATTCTTTTAATTCTTTTGGGAAGATCCCCAGCAGGGGAATAGCTGGCTCAAATGGGACCTCTAGTCCTAGTTCTTTGAGGTATCTCCACACTGATTTCCACAGTGGTTGGACCAGTCTGCACTCCCACCAACAATGGAGAAGGGTTCCTTTCTCCCCACACCCCCGCCAGCATTTGTTATTGGTTGATTTCAGGATAGCAGCCATTCTTTCTGGGGTGAGGTGGAATCTCAGTGTTGTTTTCATCTGCATCTCTCGAATGACCTGTGACGTCGAACATTTTTTCATGTTTATTTGCTGCTTTTACTTCTTTGTCTGAGAAATGTGTGTTCATCTCGGATGCCCATTTTTGAATTGGGTCTTTGAATTTGGGGAGTCTGATTTTTTTCAATTCTTTATGTATTCTAGATAGTAGACCTTTGTCTGAGGTACTCATTCAGATTTTGAGAAAGTATTTCTTCTTCAGTCCTCTTTTAATCATTGCAATTGGCTGGAGGAGAATTTCCCAGTTTGGTTCTGTCTATCAGTCAGCTCATTAACACCACTCTCTCTGCCAGGAAAAGAGGACGGGGGTGTAGCTAGATTTTCATGGTGCTGTGTCTTTGTTATTGTTCTGTTACAGCGGTTACCTTCTGTTTCCAGAAGGTGATAGGAATGTGCCATTTATGACTGTGGTAGAAAGACTCCTTCTTTTCAGGTATATGTATTAAGCATAAACAGATAAGTGGTTTTACTTGCAAAAGGTGAAAGAAACCAGCTTGTAGTTGCAGCAAAAGGAGAGGAAGGTGGTCACGGAATGGTTGACCCCTGATTGACATCCAACTTCAACTTTTTTAAGTAAGTGGGGAATCAGAGCCCAGGAAGAAAACCTTGAGTGGCCCTTTGCATTGCCTACAGGGCTCTTAGTATAGTGCTCCTTTTGCACGTATCTAGAGGTGGTGCCTATTACCTTGGGAAGGAAAGAGAGTGGTAGCCTTAGGCTCCCCATTTACAATGAAGAAGGCTGGAGAGATTACCTGGGGCGTTTTTGAAGCCTTTTCCCTGAGTGTACTCACCTTTTTATGGAAGCCCCTGTTACAGCTTGTTGTTTGGCCTAGAATATAGAGTCTGGTGTGGGAGAAGGGGAAGGAGTAATCTGACTATGCTTTTGCCTCCACTGTTAAGCTGAGCTGCATCTTCTCTTACAAAGACAAATATTGTCAATGGCTCCTTGGAACGTATGGCTCTGTCCATGACTGCGCCAGCTCAGTGAGCTTAGCTGTTCCTTGCAGACTATCAAAGTGTGTTCTGCTTCCTCAGCTTGGCATTCAGAGACCCACAGGCAATTTCCCGTTTCAGTTTGCGCTCTGATAATTTGCCTTCACTGTCTCACGTTCCAGCTACAGCGAACCACAGCCCTCCCTACGGATGCTCCCTGTTTTCTTGTGCACACCTTTTTACTGTTTTCTGTTTCGGGAATTTTGTTCCTTTGTCTCTGCCCGTCTACGTCCTTCAGAGGACCTTTCGACTGCCCTCATGAGAAGAATTCACTCTTTCAAGACACCTCATATTTTCTCTAACTGAATGCAATCTCTTTCCTCTCTATTGTCAGCAACATTCATACGTTGCCCAACACCTTGCTATAAGTAATTTGCAAAGTCCTATTGCGGTTGGTTACCTCACTGAGTTGTCACAGCAACCTATAGGCTAGATGTTGTTATTGTGACCATTTTGTAGTCAAGGAGGTTACAGAGCCAGCTCAAGCTCACAGTGCTGACCAGCAGCAGAAACGAGGTTTGGGCACGGTTCTGCTGAACTCCAGAGCACACACTTGTGGCCAGTATTCCATCCTGACTACCCTTGCAACCTGCAGTATTCTGCCTTAAAGCTGCTCACGTGAATGGCAGTGAGTTCTTTGCTCGACTCTCCTTGAGATAATGCAGTAACCAGACACAGGTCTGGGGTGAAGGATGACCCAATAAATGCCTGGTCCCCCCATCGGTGGTTTGGGAACCTGGGTCTGGCAAAGATGCTTAGGTTGTCTGTGGAGTCCTGGTAAGAAAGCTCTGCAGGGGAGGAAAACCAGGGTGAATTTTAGGGGCTTTGATGCAGAAAGAGTGCCCGACCCACAGAGGGGAATGGCTCTAGCTTCAAGGAGAGTGACGACTTGGCGTCTGTTCCTGCCTTACTGCAGCTCCAGCCTTGTGCAGGCTGCTCCTTCTCAGGGACACCATAAATTGCCGGGCCACAGACTTGACAGCCAGTGCGATGTGCTCAGAAAGCCAAGAGCAAGCACTGCGGAGCCGCTGGTGGCTGCGTGCTTCATGGTCCTTACATCCATCACGCCAGACAGGGAGGCCCCGGGGACAGTCACCTTCTTTCCAGATGAGGATTCAGGGCTGAGGTGGTCAGGTCCCAGGAGGGCAGAGCGCATTAACTCTCAAAGCAACAATCTGTTATCATCTCAACCCAGCACATTCTCGTCCCCAGGATGGTTTCACAGGCTTCCCCTTGCTTAATGCTTGTTTAGTCATTCGCTGATTGAGCAGGTAGCTATGACACAATGACCAGGCAGCAGGCATCGATTCTTGATATCTTCTAAAAGACGAGCCAGAACAAGTGTTCCCCATTTTGCAGAAGCTGAGAAGGTGCTGTGGGAACCGTGCCCGTGCAGGAGGCAAGAGCCTCCCATCTTAGTTCTGGGCTTGCTATTGTCATTTGGATGAAACTGCGACAGCCATCTCCACTCTCTGAGCAAGAGTTGACCCAGTGCTTTTCATGACTTATCTTTAGAATTCATTATTTTAAGAAAAAAATTACGTGGTACATTAGAATTTAAACCTTTTAAAGGTATAAAAATGAAAGGAGGGCTGGGAACGTTGCTCAATGGTGAGTTCTTGCCTAGCATGTCTGAGATCTTGGTTCAATCCCAGCATCACAAAGAATAAATGTACAAACAACAACACAAAATACAAGCAAGCTCCTTCGTACATCTCTTCGTGAGGTCTTGAGTTTTTTTCTTCAAAGACATCAACTCTGCTTTCCTGGAAAACAGTGGTGCATGTGTGCGTGCGTGCGTGCGTGCATTCGTGTGAGCATGTATATAAAACAAATGAGGGTATCCTGTGTTGAATCTTGCTTTTTTTTTCTTTTTAACTAAACAATACATCTTAGAAACCTTTCCATGTTGGCAAGATACACCTAACTCATTCTTTGTAAAGGTTACTTGCGATTGTATTGTAGAAATGTAGAGTTCGTATTGATTTGACCAGTTTGCTATTGCTGGACACTTACATGGTAGTTTTTTCTCTTTCTGTTGCTTCATAAACAATGCTACAATGAATTTCCCTGTAGATATGTGTTGGACTACTTTTGGGTGAATTGTTAGCAAAGAAACTGCTGAGTCAGAAGGAAAGAGACTTACTTTTGGAAAGCTATTGCTGTATTGCCTTCCAACATTTGCCTTGATTGACACTTCAACCAGTAGTGTATGAAAATGCCTTTCCTCTCAAATTTCTCTTTGTTTAAAATTTGGCCAGTCTTCCAAAACCTGTTTGAAATGAAGTAGGCATAAACGTATTTCCTCCGAACCTTACTTTAAACTTGAATTTTTAAGACTCTTCTGAGCTGTTCTATATGCTCCACTTATGATGTTTGGCTTGCTTTCTTTTCTCTATCAGATAGGAGGCTAGGGAAAACATAATTCCTAAACATGTTCCTATGTGTGATGATAAATATCCTTTTACTTATGTGAGACCTGAGTAACTCCATTTTAAAATTTGGCCCCATTTTAGAGTAAGGTGGCCCTGACACAAACTCTAGTTCCAAGAAAAACCACAAGATGCACTTTGGCCACCTGCCTGTGATAATGTTCAGTAGTCCCCTAGCAACTAGCCTAGCAACAGCTAATCAGTAGCTGCCTCAATGTCCCAGATGCTCTTCTCGATGACCTACAACAGCTAATCAGTAGTTACCCCAATACCCCATTATCCTAGATGTTCTTTTCGATGACTTGAGCAGCCGTTTGCAGTTCAGCGTGCAAGGCCCAACCAATTGGGTTTAAACTTTCAAAACTTGCTAAATGCTAGCCAATTGTGTGATTTGCGCGTGATTTGAAACCCCGCGCCTTTTTGAAACCCCACGCCTTGCTGTACCCTCTATAAAAACCCCTGGTGTTTTAGAGTCGGGGCTCTCAACCCTGACCTGCTGCGTCGGTGTCGGATGAGAGTCCCTGCTCGAGCTTAAATAAACGACCCTCGTGTGTTTGCATCAGAATCGGCTCCTTGGTGGTCTTTGGGGACCTCGCGATCTGGGCACAACACTTAAGCTATGTACCAGTGGAAGTCCAGTTCACATGTCTGAAGATCTCAACCATCCAAAGCTTCCATAGACAAAACCTAGGAAGAGAGATGGGACAGAATGATGCCAGAGTGTCAGGGGTCATCGTGAAGAGCGGGGGACTTAATTACCAGACATAGGCTTGGCACGCACTGGTCCTAGCTTTTTCATTATAACCTGGAAGCACTGTTCAGGTATCCTTTCACGGTGCTTGTCCTTATAGAAATCAGTCAAAAATGATGGCTAGATGGGAGCCCAGGTGCTTCTGGGCTTCCTTGGACAGATTTGGCATAATGGTAGCATTTTACAAACAAAACCATATAGAAAGTACATGAAATGTTAAAGCATCTGATGTACCTGTTAGTGCTGTTAGCTCCATATTGGTCCTGAGAGAGTCTCTTTGCCCCTTTGACTCTCAGATGCATTATCTGTAAAATAGAGTTGGGGCTTGGACTAGATCATTCATTATTAAATGCTATATGTGACTGGCTAATGGATCATGGCATGATTTTTACTTCGATTTTCAATGTAGTTCTCCCCACACACATTTCTTCAGGATATATCAGTCTTGATTGGATGTTCTTTTCTTTTAGGGCTTGTAACACTTCATTCGACACTCTCCTACTGTTTAAGGTTTGCTCTGAGAAGCCTGGTGTAGTTCTAATAGGCTGACCTTTATGTTGATTTGTTCCTTTTCCCTAACAGCTTTTAAGATTCTGTCCTTATATTGGACTTTGGGGATTTTGACTATGATATGTCACAGAGAAGTTCTTTTCTGATTGTAGCTATTTGGGGTTCTATATACCTCACTTGTCTGAATGTTAAATTACTTATTTCCCCATACTTGGAATGTTTCCTGGTATTATTTCTGTATGTAGGTTTATTATGCTATTTATTCTGTCTTCTGAGTTTTCATGTATTCTAATTAATCTTACATTAGTCTTCTTTGCATCATCTAGCAACTGTTGGATCCATTTCCATATTCTTTTGTTGTTTATAATGTATGAATTTGAGTGCGTGATCATCTGCATCTGTCCTATTGTCTAGTTCTGACACTGTCTTCACATTTGTTACTTCTGTTGCCCGTACTTTTAGCAGAAATTTTTATCTTCTAGGTTTCTGTCTTTTAATGGACTCTAATTGCTTGCTCAACTGCTTATTCATGTCTTATATCATTTTATTTAGCTCAGCTCGCTTTTCATTAGCGTCTTCTTTAAGATCACTGATCATTTTCTTTATCAATTCCATTATCTGTTTAGTTATGGCATCTTTGCACTCCCTGAGTACTTTATCTGTGTTTCTCCTTTTTTATTGTTGTATATAATTCTGCTGTTTGGTTTTTTATTTCCTCCCCAGTCAGTGTCATTTGCATCATCTTTGGCAGAGTCAGAAGATTTTGAAGCATATTGTGGTCTTGTTTGCCCGTGTTTCTATTTTTTCTTTTCTGTGCTGAGGGCTGCAGGTCAATTATAGTGGAAAGACTTTATTGCTAGTATGGAGATCTCTTTAGTTAGTGTCTGCTTTCCAGTGATGCACTCTGGGCATGGCTAACTGTAAGCCTTTACCTCTGTCCCGAGACCTGATCACTTCTATTAATTTGGAGAGGGGAGGGTACAGTGTCATTGGTCTAGCACCCAGTTTTCTGGAAACGAACAACCATAGTATTGTTGATTCCATAAAGACAAACTAGATATTGGAATACAGTGAAAACCAATTAATAGCAACATCTGTGCCAACCTGGCAAGAGTCAAGGACCAAGTGGATATAGACAGGCCATAAGAACCAATAAAAGCTACCACTGCATGCTCCTTTATAATAGAAAAATGATCTGTAATTATAATATAAATACAAAGACAAACCAAATATTGACAAACAATAAATAGTAAATGCAACAACTGTACCACCACTAACAATAGATAACAATTCAATAATAACAGCACAGATATAACTAAGGATTAATAAAGCTTAATAGTAATACTAGTAAAGATGAAGAAGTGGGGAAGGGGAAAATGAAAGAAGTAAAATTTGAAAAATAAAGAAAAGGAAGATGAGAGAAAAGTGAAATAAAGGATCCTATTAAGTTGTAAAAGAAAATTGGTAGACTTAGATAAAAGTAACAGAAAAGAGCTGACAAGAAAAGGAAGAAAAAAAAGAAAAAGAGAAAAGAAGAAAAATATCTGAACATTCCCAAAAAACCAGTGAAGAAAAAGAGAAATGAGTCTTTAAAAATAATTCTGTTTTGAATGAGTGATTTCTTTCTAGAGTCTGCAGTATTGGAGTCTACCAGATTTGAGGGAAGGGTAGTGTGTCAATAGTAAGACCTATTTTGTTTCCCCACTCTCATTTTTGTGTGTTAATGTGGAATCCTGTCGTGCCTTTCCTACTGGGTGTGGTCAGTCAATGGTTTCCACCCTAGGGCTATATTCACTCCTGCTTCCAGTTTCCTTGTCCCTCTGTGCACTCCAAGTCACACCTTTCTCTGCCTTGTTTTATAGCCTGTGAGTCTGTGAGGTAACCTCTCAGAGGCCCCTCGGCTATACACCACAAGCTGCAGCAACTGTTCAAGCCAAGGCATATACCTGACCATGTCAGTAGATGGGGAAAGCAAACAGATAAGTAAGCTCTGTGTTGGATATAGGCAGCAGGGTAGGGTTTCCAAGCAGATCCCTGGACTTAGTGCTAAGACTTTCAGGCCCAGTCCCCTCTGAAGACCACTTATAACCAGCCTGGTTACTCAACTTTGAGGACAGAATCCTTTCTGTCTTGACCTTAAACTTCTCAGGGGGTCTGTGTTTAGTCTACATGCTCTTTGTGACTGTCTCTGTGGCTGTCTCCCACCCAGTCACTGTGGTAGGATGACTCAGCAATTCTGAAGCAAAGTTGTTCTGCAGTTCTGTTACCAGGTTTTGGGGTTGTGGGGACTTCTTCTAGAGCTTCTTCCTAGGTGCTTCTTGTCCTGAGCAAAGAAACAGACAAAACAAGCACAAAAGTTAGCAAGGCTTTAGATTATTAAAGGTAGGAAAAGAAACATGCTCTGCAGTGTAGGGCAATTAAAAGTAGGAAAAGGAGTACTCTCTTCAGGGTGAGAGTGGACCGCTGTGAGAGAGAGACCACAGTGGCCACACAATTAATGGCAGCCATCTTTTGTGCCTCCCTTTCCTGAAGCTGATACCAAGTCTAGGCCATCCTATCAAAAATCTGCTTGAGCTCTCCTGAGAAGAACTGAAGATAGCACTTTGCGATTGGTTCCAGGTACAGGGTTATTATCAGTGATATCCGTGGGCCTTTCCAGAGATAAAGAGCCATAGAATCCTGAACATAAAGGGTTTCACACCACTTTTCTTGCCTTTTGGAAACATGATCTAACTGAAGAATAGTATTGTAAGATAGACTGCCATTTTCTATTTTTCAGTGGACCCAAACAGTGTCACAATAGGAGATAAGTTGTTAAAGACAAGAGTAGAGCCCCTGAGGCCCCACCTACCTAAGTTCAGGGTCAAATTGTTCCCAGTTTTTAAGGATATGTCCTAATGGAGATGTGACTGGGTTCTGTGGGGTGTTTTCCATGGTGTGTCATGGGGCCTATGAAGACAGAAGTCTAGATCTGGGGTCCTTCAGAGGGTGCCCACTGAATAAGAATGGAGGCCTATTGAGTCCTCAAGGCATTCCTTGAGAATCAAGTACTACTAGCCAGACCTCCCCAGCCAAAGCAGCATTGGTGACTTATATATGTTTTTCCTTAGAATTCTCCAGGCCCTGTGGGCCACTGACTCCTCAGAGAGAAGGGTAGAACTCCTGCTTCCAGGTGCTCCAACTAGCCACTTGAGAAGAGATCACAGTAGAACCCCCTAGGGCCTCTCTTAGTCACCTGATAAACAGTAAATTCCTAGGAGTTCAGGGTGGAGTCCTCCAGGGACTCACTTAGCGGCTAGTGGAGGAGCCCCTGAGGGAGCTCACTTAGCCACCTAAGAAACAATATCCCTTAAGTTTATCCCAATAATAAACACTTTGGAACTTGGTTTAAGGCAGTAGATCTAGAAACCTCTTTTTAGCATTTAAGAGAGGAAAAAAAGATAAAAGTCCTTTAAAAGTCCTAAGTAAAATGTTGCAAACTCAGTTGTTTGACTTTTACTGGCAGTTCTTTTTGTTTTGCTCAGGCCCTCAGGCACATATCTGAATTATTGTTAGAAGAAAAGGAGGGGATCTAACCTGATTCAGAAGAGAAGTGCTGAGAAAGCCCAGCCCATATGATCTCTTAGCTCTTACCTAAAGTCATGAGATTTCTTGGTGACCATGTGGTCAGTAGAAGAAAAGAAAATGGTGAACAAACATGGCAGATTCACATGACTGACCCATGTGGCCAAACAAAATGGCCAACAAACATGGTGGAACCATGTGGCCAGCCCACAGGATGAAACAAATGGCTGCCAAATATGACTGACTGATGTGACTAAGTCACATGACAAACCAAATGGCCACCAAAAATGGGAAAAACCATGTGACTAACAGGATGAAACTAAAATGGCTGGCAAATGTGGTGGAAATGTGGATTGGGATGAAACAAGGCCCTGAGAAAGTGACTCACTAAGGATACCCAGAGATAAAAGGCCATGTAGGGGAAAAGCAGGCATGAGACTTTTTTTTTTTTGGTACTGGGTATCGAACTCAGGATCTTGCGCTTAGGAGACAGGTAGCAGAACCACTGAGCTAAATCCCCTGCCCAGGATGAGACTTTGAGTACAAGCAAGCTCTCAAAAGAATGAGAAAGCTGAACAAAGTACCAGGTAAGACAAAAGCATGAAGGCATAAGAAACATACTAAATGCATGTTCCTACACATGGAACCTGAATGATCTGTTCTGTGAATGGATTAATAACAGGCTATCTGGCAGCTCTTAACTGACTCATACCTCAAATAAGTGACCAAAAATGGGAAAGGAAAGAAAGAAAAGGGGAGATAAACTTGAGGCAAACCTGTGATTCTTTCTTACCAGCTAGGAAAAACTCAAGCCATGTGCTTCCCCTCCTCAATCCCAAATGTTGGGACACTAGGAAACTGTTCCTGGAGCCATGAGAAAACTTCCTGAGTTCCCTAGATTCTGTTAATTTTTCTCTGTGCCTCTCCCCAACAACTAATCAGAAAGAAAGAAAGAAAAAAAAAGGATTTAAGCCCTACGACAGATTAAACTCCAAGAAAAAAGTTAAAGTAGTCCTTCATGGCTTGAGTCCTTTATTTCAGAGAGGATGAGGGGAAAAAATGCCCAAAGGGTCTTACTTCCTCCTGGGTGGTTGACAAAACTGTCTTACTGGGTTTTGGGGTTGTGGGGATTCCTAGAGATTCTTCCTAGGTTCTTCTTGTCCTGAACAAAGAAACAGAGAAAACAACTACAAAAGTTAGTGAAGTTTTAGATTGATTAAAGGTAGGAAAAGAAATGTGTGGCGGTCTGCAGACTGAGTGTGGACCAATTAAAAGCAGGAAAAGAGTGAGGGGAGGGTGAGATCAGGCCACTGTGAAAGAGAACACAGGGGCCAAGAGCTTAATGATGGCCATCTATTTTATCTCCCTTTCCTCAAGCTGATGTCAAGTCTAGGCTGCCCTATCAAAAACCTGTTGAGTTCTTGTGAAAAGAACCAAAGATAGCTCTTTCTGATTGGTTCCGGGTGCGGAGCTCGGGTGTTCTGGATCTCTGTCTCCTGTATCTCTGTGATTGACAGGTCACAAATACTTGCCCAGGCCTTTTGCCATCCCCTAATCGCCTACCTCAGTTCTAGCTCAATTTTAAACAATAAACCCCTTCCCAAAATGGCTCCTGATTAAACAATCTCAATATGGCAGACACTGCAGTGGATTTCTTTTCAAACTCTAGCCTACCAGCAGAAAGAGTCTCTTTCAGAGTAAAACCCCATGCCATGTCCACAGTATACAATCACCATGGGTTTTCTTGGGGAAAGTGCTGCTGGCCTGGTCTGTTGTTTTTCCCTGGAACTGCTGAGGCTCTCTGGGTTTACCTTTTGTTGGACAAGACAAGTCTTCCTCCCTGGGAGCTGAGGTTAACTTCACACTGGTTCATCCTTTTCTTTGCATTGTGCTCTGTTTCTCAGCTTCTCTGCTGTTTTGATTTTCCTGTCAGCTCCTTCCTGGGAACTTATTTCTGTTTTTTCTTAACCAAGTTGTTTTCCAGGTATCTTGGAGAGACTGTATTTTGCTGCTGGTCTTATTTTGCTATTTTTAATCTACCACTCCCACCCCCCATTTTTTAGTGGCGCATATTGGTTATACAGATCAATGCATTTCATTTTGGCAGATTTATCCTTGTATATAACATACTTTAATCATTCCTTCTATCCCCGCTTACCACCCTTTTCACATATTTTTGTAGGATTTTAATGTGGATAATATATTTTGATTATGTTCATGATCCCTTTTACCCACTGTATCCCCCTTCCTTTCCTTTCTTCCTTTTCTCTTGTCTAATAAAATCTCTCGTTTACATTCTTGTAATCTTTTTTTTTCTTGGTACCGGGGATCAAACTCGGGTCCTTCTGCTTGCAAGGCAGGAGGTGGAACCACTGAGCTAAATCCCCAGCCCACATTCTTGTAATCTTTTTACATTTCAAATATTAGGGAGAAACTGTGATATTTGTCTGACTGTGGTTTATTTTGCTGAATCAAGTTTTTTTAATTGATTTTTTTTTTTTTTTTTTTTTTTAGGAACTGTCAAACTGTTTTTCCACAGTGGTGTACCATTTTATCAGCTTCACCATGTACACAAGTTGTGTTATATCTTCTTCTTTTAAATAGCCCCAGTGCTAAAAATTATATAATCTTCCTCCTTTTTCTAATTAAACACCTTCAGTGACTCACATAAAAAGTTCATGGATAATTAAATAAATAACAAATATAAGCACAACTTTCTGGTATGGATGCCAGTGATGAAATCTCTATTCCTGTTGTTGGCCATGATTTCTTCTATTTCTTTTTAAAAATTTTAATTGAATTTATTTTTGGCTGATATGTAAAAGTGTAAATATGGTATATATTTATGGGGTACATGTGATATTTCAGTGCATGTATACATTATGTAATGTTCAAATTGGGGTGAACATATTCATCTCTATAAACAGTTATCTTCTTATTATAGTGAAAGCATTCAAAACCTGTTCTTGTTTTTTGGACATGTACAGTGCATTATTAAAGTCTGAATTCACCCTTCTGTGGAATAGCAGACCTGAACTTCTTCTCCTGAAGGATAACTTAGTATCATTTATCAACTTCTCTCCATTCTCCACCTTCTTACTCGCTCAAGACTCTGGTAACTGCTATTCCACTCTTGTCTTCTGTGAGATCAATCTTTTACATTCCACACATGAGTGATATCATGCATTCTTTGTCTTTCTGCACCTCGCTTATTTCACTTTAACACAATGATCTCTAGTTTCATTAATGTTGTCACAAAGGACAGCATTTCATTCTTTGTATAGCTGAATAATATTCCATTGTGTATATGCACTACATTTTTTATCCTTTCATTAGTTGATGGACCCCAAAGTTGTTTCCATTTCTTGTCTGTTGTGAATAGTACTTCAGTGAACATAGGAGTGTGGATATTTCTTTGTTATACTGATTTTATTTTCTTTGGATATATTCCCACAAGTAGGATTGCTGGATCATGTGGTAATTCTATTTTTAGTTTTTTGTGGAACCTCCATGCTGTTTTCCATAAGCTGTACTAATTTACATTTTTAACAGCAGCGAGCAAGAATTCTCTTTTCTGTAGGTCCTACCAGCATGTATTACTATGTTTAGTTTTTAAAATAATAGCTATTTTTCACCAGGGTGAGGTGGTATCTCATCATGGTTTTGGTTTGCATTTTCCTGATGATTAGCAATTGCTAAGGTTTAGATCTAAAGTGTTCATCCAAAGTCTCAGTTGTTCAAGGCGGGCTTTTGGAATGTGACTGAATCATGGGGATGCTATACTCATCAGAGAATTGATCTTTGATGAGTTCACAGTTCACCCTGCCTTGGACGACTATGGACTGAAACGTCTACAAACTGTGAGCTGAAATAAACTTTCCCTCCTTTAACTTTGGGTGTCAGGTATTTTGTCTCAGCAGTGAAAAAAGTACTAACACAAATACAAATTCTTGGAGATACCACTTGTAGCACCTGTGACTTTAATATGCTTATGTTGTTCTCTGGGTTTGCTCTTCTACTCTCATTCTTAGTTCTATTGGTATTTTCTTCTTGGAAAATCTCCTCTCTTCTTTCCTGATTTGAACCCCATGTTTTCTTACTCTTTCCTTTACACCTTTATCTTGGTGAAGCACTTTTTTCAGCACTTTTCTCAAAAAGGATGCCTAGGATGAAACTTTTAAAGTACTGCCTATATTTCAAAATATCTCTAGTTTTTTCCTATATTTAATTGACTCTTTGGTTGTGTACGAAATTTTGGGTTAGAAATTATTTTCCCTTACAAATTTAAAGGTTTGTTTCATTTTCTTTAAGTTACGTTTCTGTTGAGATGTCTGAAACCTATCTCCTTAGTGACCCTTAGTATTTATCTGTTTGTTGTATTATCTATGGAATATTTTATATCTTTTCTTCATTCTCAGACTTCTGAAATTTTCATTGATGTGTCTTATCTTATCCTTATTTGCATTTCTGGTACTTGACTTTTTAGCAGGTCTTTCTAATTGGAAACTCAGGATCATTGTGGGAAATTATGGAAATTATTTCTTTGATGATTTTCTTTCCAATAGTTCTTTCTGTTTGGAACCCCTGTTATACAGAAGTAGGATATTTTGAATGGATTATATGTCTTTTTAATGTTCTTTTCCCTATTTTCCCTTTCTTTTGCTTTTGCTTTTATGTTTGGTAGATGTCTTCACCTCCATCTTTTAATGCTTTTTTTTTTTAGCTTTTACTTCTCCAATCCTATTTTAAATTTTCAAGTGTTCTTTCATGTTTTCTAATTACTCCTTTAATTGGATCACATTTTTAGTATATAGATGCCATATCACCTCTCCTTTCTCTGTGGATAGTAATGATAGTGTTTTTTCCCCTAGGTTTTCATTTTCCCGTATAGTATTTATTTTACCAACTTGCTTTTTTCCTATTTGCTTGTTTGCTGTCTTGTTGTCAGTTGTTTGTTTTAGAGGGCTTCCTTATATATCAGCCATTTCTGGCTGTCTGCCTATAGTTACACATGGGAACCAAACGACAAAGTGGAAGCTGTGTGTATATATGTTTGTTTGCATTTTAAGGTGGTGAGGTTAGGCTATTTTATGAGGAAGTTCCTAGTGCTGGGTTCCTTGAGTCTTCCATTCTTGAATGGTTAGATTCTTCCTATGAGACTTTTTAAACATTTAGCCTAGAGAATATGGCTGCCATTGTTTCAGCAGTCCAATTAGGGAGAAAAAGTTGGAGTCTCAGCATTTAGCATTCATCACCATTGCCCTATTACTCTCTTGCCAAATCAATCCTGATGGCTCGTAGTCAGAGATCTGGATTTTATTCCCAATGAACTTCCTGTTTTCTGTCAGGTTTGCCCGGGCACATTCCTACAATTCTATTTTTCCGAACATTGGCTTCAATATTTTATGAATGTATACTTCTCACATCTGCTTGCTACCCATCATACTGGGTTCTACCCTGCCTTCACCTGCTTCCAGGAGTCCTGGGGACACAAATGCTCAGTGCTTTTGTTTAGTGTTAACTGGGTTGGTCTCCATTCATTCATTTGTTCATTTCTTCCATATCCTTCTTAGAGTTCTGCCTTCTTGTTTGCATTAATGGAGTTAGCATTGTTCTTTTTGCTTTACAGCTTCCAGGTTTTATTGTTACTATTTCTTCTTTTGATTTCTTTGCTCTATTGAAATTTGTTTCTCCACAGTTTGTATTCTCTCTGACACGTAGGAGTTTTAATATATTCTGCCTAACGATTTATTTCTGTAACTGTTTGATGGGCTGATTACTGAAGACTCAATTTATTCTTCACATTCTCCTAACCCCCACCCCCATTTCTTGATTAGGGGTTTAGGGCTCCCTCTTGCCCTCTTATTTATACCTTTATATCACCATAGCACTGATGTCATTATAAGGATAGGTATACATTCCCAGCACAGATTACACATACACAAATGTGTTAGGTATTATGTACCAGAAATAGTTGGTTTTTGTATACCAACTTAATCTTTGGAACAACTTTAGGGTGTAGGTGCCATTATTATTATCTCTACTGTATATATAAGAAAATAGAATCAGTCTTTGTAATAAGTTGCCTAAGTTCATGTCATCAGTAAGTGGAGGAGGAACCAGGAATCCTCGTTGTTTGCTTGTAGAACCTGGCAGGTAAAAATCTCAGATCCAGTTGGAGAATAAAGGAGTACACTTCCTGAACCTATTTGATGGGATGTTTGAACTGACCAGGCAGGCACAGTGCACGAGGGAGGTTAGGAAGCCCCATCTGACTGCTCTACCAGGAGCACTTCTGTCTTATCCCGAGGCACTGGGTATTTTCAGTCTGTGACAAAGTGTTGAAAGTCATTGCTATTCATAACTGCAGATACTCATCTATTGCCTGCCCTGTGGACACACAGAGGAGAGACCTCCAGAATTGTCACACAGTAACTCACAGAATCTGTTCAAGGGCAGCCTGAGTTCAATCCTTGTCTGTATTTTATCCTCTCCAGCCTCTAGCAGAGTGCTTGGTATTTAGTAGGGTTCTTAAGCTTTGTTGAAGAGTTGCCATAAATCACCCAACAAGTAAGATCAATCTAAAATTCAGTGCTTTAGTCTTTAAGTTCCATGTTAGATGGCATTGTAGCCTGGCTCGTACCTGGGTCTAAGCATCAAAAACTTATAAAGTCAGACTTTGTCCTTTAGTATCAATCTTCTTTATCTTGTCACCAGTCTCGAATGTCGAGCATCCAAATATCTGTGGGACTACCTCTTTCCCCAAGACAATCCACTTGCAATATATTTTCTGTGTACCAACCAAGTAGTATTTATGTAGTAAAAAATATTCATAGAATGTTTCTCAAGGTTAGGAGCCTAGTGGAAAAGAAATCTGTGGCTCACAGAGATTGTCAAATCTTTGAATTCCATTGTGTGTTTTCTCCCGGGCTTGGTTTGGTATGCATTGTGAAAAGGCATGCCCTCTCTGTCCTCTAGGAACTTACAGTCCGGATGGGAAGACAGGACAAATACACAAGAAATTGGACCCCAGTTAGACAGTCAGCTGTGGGAGGCTTTTACCATGGACTCCCCCAGAAAGCTACAGCAACATGAGTGAGGGGTGGGCATGAACTGCAATAAAGTGTGTAAATAGCATCCACGAGGAATCAAACTCTTGGAGATTTCTTTATACTTTTTTAATGTTTCCACCAGAAGGTGAATAAAGACTTTGCTGACTTTGTTCATTCTGTGTCATTAGTGCCTAGAACAGTGGTCAATAAATAGTTGTCACCTGCTTGAAGGAGTATTTTAGAGTGGAGGAGGAGGAGGAGGAGGAGGAGGAGGAGGAGGAGGAGAAGGAGATGAAGGTAGATGCCTGAGACAGATCAGGAGCATGTGCCACACTTTTCTTCCTTGAGGATATGTCTTCTGCTGCTCCAGGTGTGAAATTATCTCATAAATTAATCCAAAAAAAATCCCTTCCTCCCATGACAGCCTGTTTCTGTGATTCTAACCCCTGTAGAAGTGCTAATAGTTGATAATAGCTTAATGTTGGATTCTTCCTAGAGCAATTTGCATTTTAACACTGGAAACACAATGATGCTGCATCCCGAGCAGACTGATTATAGGTATTGTAATAGAATCCACCACAGGCTGCACGAGAGGGGTCCCCTAGTACTGGTTCACCTGGCTTTCTTTACCTACCCAAAGGGTGGCCCGGAAGAATCATTTTGGCCCTTACTCTCTGACCCCAGGAAAGTGTGAGTCGCAGAGTTTTCTCCAGATGCTTCTCCTTTCCTCTGCTTTCTCCCTCCCCTCTCGCTCCTTTGTCTCTGCATAAACAGGGGGCATCTCGACCCCTCACACCTGTGGTATTGAGTTGTAGTCTCAAGTTCTTTGCACCTCTGATTTCCATGAGTGTTGGTCTTCTAAGCCTCTACCTTCACCGCTAGCTGCCATGAAAGCCCTCAGAGAACAACTGGCAGGTGGTCCCTTTGTACACGTGTATGTGAAAGTGTGAACCCAGGCACACAGGTAGTGGGGCAAGAGAGGAAGAGGAAGGAGGTATGGGATGTAAATGGGCAAACAGATCTTTCCGTTAATTGGTTGCCAGTTCCAAGCCTTAGGCTCTCATGCCCCGTACTCATTAATGTTGAAAGTGGCTTTCTGGCCCTCAGTATGGCAGTGTCCCATTCCCACTGTACCTTCCTGTATTTTTTCTTCCAAGCCTGTGAAGCTCCTACTGTCTTCTTGAATACAGTCCCGGCTTTGCCTGTACCTGTAACACCTGCTCTTCTTTTGACATGGAGACTCCTCTGCCTGATCTCTATTACCAGACTCCATGCACTGTAAGACAGAGCTAATGAAACCTTTCCTCACCCCCTTCTTATGGGAGTAGAGACCTGAATGAAGAGAGATCTATCTGTACAATGGTCTAAGGGCACAGTGCTGGGGAGAGGGAGCAGGCATAGAACGACTCCGGTCTGGAACCTGCTAGGTGTGACTGAGAGGCCAGCACAGAGACTGTTCAGGGTCTGACTCACCTCTGTTTTGTCCTCAGCGATGACAAAACTTGGTTGAGTGAATCAGGCTTATTTCAGTGCTTTGAGAGTTAGACCCCCGAGTAGGAAGGAAGAAATGCACCGGGTCCTGTTAAAACTCCAGTCGTTTCATATATATATATATATACACATATATATATATATATATATATATATATGTATATATATATATGTATATATATATATTTTTTCCTCCCTTATTCCCATAATAGCCCTATGTGGTTGCTGTCATTCCTACTTTAGAGAGGAGATAACTGAGGATCAATGTGATTTAGTGAGTTCCTCAAGGGTACGGCGGGAGCTGAGATTGTTGCTGATCTGAGCTTTTCTCTTGGGATGGAGCCAGGGTACTTCCTGCCCCACCGCCCCGTACTAGGGAACTGAACCCCAGGCCTTCACATTGAGCGGCATCCCCCACCCTTTTGCACTCTACCTTTTGAGACGAGGTTTCACTGAGTTGCTAAATTGCCCAGGCTAGGCTCGAGCTTGGGAAGCACCTTCTTCAGATTCCCGGAGTGCTGGGCCCTTGTCCTTTGTTAGCTTGTGTCCTGTGCCACTTACATATACGTAGCTAAGCCTCCGTGGTTCCTCAGTTGACGAAGAGATGGGTCACAGTCTGCTAAGGAGTCTCTTACAGCCCAGAGCTGATCCTACCAGATGCCATCTAGAGGTAGAAGACATGTGAGCTGGTGGACACAATGCCCAGTCCGTGAGTTTTCACCCTCTCCATGCTCACCTCAGCCTCTGCGCCCACTCAGAACACTCTGAAATGGTGCAGTAGAGGGTGGGGAGGGGCACTTAGCAAGGGCCCAGGAGCTTCAATTCCTGATTAGCTGCTTGGCTTTTTAAGTAATTTATTTATTTTTGGTTGGTTGGTTCTGTTTTAGCTTTTTGTTGCTGCTACTGGTGGTGGTGGTGGTGGTGGTACTGGGGATTGAGCCCAGGGGTATTTTACCACTGAGCTACATTGCCAGCCCTTTTTATTTTGAGACAGGGTCTCGCTAAGTTGCCCAGGCTGAACTTGAACCTGTGATCTTCCTATCTCCATGATTACAAGCTTGCCCCGACACAGTGGCTTCAAATCCATGTTTTTACCCCTTTCTGGACCACTATCTTCAGTTCTGTATCTGCAAAATGAATGACCTACTTAGTGATATGATAAAAATATCATTAACCCCCCCCCAACGACAATAACCACAACTGCCTGCCATTTAATGAGCAATTATTAAGAAGATATTATCCTCTAAAATTCATTGCAGGTTTATTAGGCAGATACAATCAGTATCCACCCCCATTTAGCAGATAAAGAAGGTGACATTTCAACCAAGTGACTTCTTCAGGGCCTCACCGGCAGTAAATACTCTTAGAACACAGATTCAGATTCTTATGGAAGGCTATGAAGTCCAGCATGAATTCCCTTAACACAAGTCCCTCCACCTCATTCCCCACATTTTACCCTTTGTACTCCAGCCACACACTAACTGTCTAGCTAGTCTTCCTTATGCCATGCTGTCTTCCACCCCAGCACCTGTCTTTCTTTGAGTAGGCTGATCTCTGTGAGCACAATGGCCCTTTTCCTCCTCTGCTCGGCTAACACCTCATCCTCAGTTTCCTAAGGGAAGCCTGTGGAGGTTTAAAAACAGGCCCATCATTTCTGACCCTCTTCCTATTCAGCAGAGGGGTCTGTATCCAGTGTATGAGTTCTTTGACCAAGTATACAATGGAAGTGATGCTGGGAAACTTCTGAGGCTGGGTTATAAGCACTGTGCAGTTTATTTCTTGTCCTTTGAACTGTTGTGGTTGGAGCCCTAAGTTGCTACATAGGAATTCCTGAAACCCTGTGGTGGAGGGGCCATGTGCCATTTCTCTGATCGACAGACTGCACTGATGGCCGGCCATGTGGGCAGCCATCTTGAATACCCAGCTCAGTCGATCTTTCCCATGGCCACAGGCCCAACCACCCTTGGAGATACAGAGAGAGAATTCCCAGCTGGGTCTTTGCAGTTTCTGACTCAGAAAGTCATGAACAAAACAGAATGGTTTCTTTAAGTTGTTAGGTTTAGGGGTCATTTATTAAATAGAAATAGAAAATGTCAACTAAATTCTCCATGGTGCTCTTCCTTCTTTTTATCAGTCTAGATCAGGGTCTTTTTATGTGTGTAGAAGTCCAGTCCTTTTCCTTAGAGCACTTGTCTTAGTTTAAAATTATGCACACGTTAGTGTATCTGTTTGGTCATCTTTTCCCTCGCTAGTCTGGAAAGTTCATGAAAAAGAGCCATGGCAGTTTTTGCTTGATGGTTTTATTATTTAGGAGTGAACTAGTTGTGCATAACAAAGTTCTTCTAGCTGTGGCTTACATCTGTGGAGGCTTATGGCCCTCACAAAATATAACATGTGGAGAAGGGTGTTAGTCCAACTGCTCAGTGAAACACTGAGGGGCCCAGACCCCGTCCTTTTCTTTTTTGGTCAACCTTAGCATGTTGTCTTTCCACCCTCAGGTTTGTCTCCTATGGTACAAGATGCACACCCCCATCCACAGGAATTACCTTTTTATTCAACAACGAAACAAGCAAGAAGTAAAGAGAGAGTTAAAAAGACTTCTCACCCTCTCATGTCAATCTGCTATTTTTCCAGAAAGAAAATCCCCAGGAGACTTCCCTTTATATCTCATTGGTCAGACCTGAGTCATATATTAGGCAACAGTGTTGACACAGTAGGCTGAGGGCTGCTACCTTTAGGTTTACTCTTGACTGGTGTCCGAGAAGTTGGTATTTATCCATTCCCTAAAGGGTAGGGGTAGCTTATGGCTCCCAGACTGCTGCATGAGTGGCCTGATTTAAGCTAACACCTGCTTGCCTTCTGCAAGTCTGGAACTTTGGTATGCATTAGGTATAGAGCTCTGGTATGACCTGCCCCCAGTAAAAATCTTGGCAGTCTGGGTCCTAAATGGGCTTCCCTAGGTAGAAACTTTGCATGTAGGGTACTTCATGTTTTTGACTCCTGTGTCCTCTCCAGGTGGACATAGCATGTAGAAGTTGGTACATGAATGTCTGTAGGTTTTGCCTGTGTCTTTTTGCTTTGCTAATCCTATTGTAATAAACTATGAACGCCTCTAGCAAGTCACCAAATGTGTGCGTGATTATCGAGACCTCCTCTCCAGAAACACCTGTTCGCTCCTAGACCCGTAAAAATTAAAGAGGAATGGGAGGGATTGTGATGTCTAGGTTGGGCCAACACAACCTACCCTTTTGGCCTGGAATACGTATGGCATAAGAGTTCAACACACATCTGAGGTCTGGAATTGGCTGGGAGACCTATAGTATATGTATGTTGGAGAGTGACGTTCAGTGGAATAGATCCATAGGCGTTACGTGGCTATGTAGCTACAACTATTGTATGTACTACATGCACAGGGAGACAGAGAAAATGAGAACGAACGGGCTAAGGATAAATTTTGGCTTCAGGTACCATTTATTTCATTGTGCCGTATGCTACCCCCTTTGTCTTCTCTCCTTGTAGTGTTGTTGGGAGAATCACATAGAGGGCTTTTTGAGATAGTATCCAGCGGGCTAGAGATTTAGCTCAGTGGTTCCGCCCCTTGGCTCTCAAGCCCAAGGTCCCGAGTTCGATCTCTGGTACCCAAACAAAAATAAATAAAATAAAATAGCATGAAGTATATGCACAGCAGAGTTCTCTGTGTTCTGCACGAAATGGCACAAGGGATATTTGTTTTGTCCATTTGGAAAGTGGGTAGAATAGCATCTGCCTCCATCCCATCTGGTGTTGAGTCAGGAGCCAGGAGCGGGTATTTTGGAAACCCTGCTGGGTTAGTTTGGAAGGAAGCTTTAGTCTCTTTCCTTAAATGATTCCTGTGCCAAGCCAAAATAACATCAGTCTGAGAATCTTTGCTTTTTCTGCTTTTGCATTTTAAAATAAATAGTTCTTCATGAGGAAATAGTAGGATCTTGTGGGCAGTATTTTCTTGGTTGGTTGAGATGCTGGGGAAATTGTCCAGCATAGTTGGATGTGAAAATATGGTATAGTTAAGGCTGTCGAATACCACAAGGAGAGTGAAGTGGGACTTTACACGGGGGAGGGAACTTCCGTATGTGATGGCTCGCTGCAGTGCACCAGGACCAAACACACCGCTTAGCACTCGAGGGAGATTTCCAGTGGCTTTTCACTGAATGTCTTGTGTCTCCTGATAGCAACAGTGTTTTGTTGTTGTGTATGATGAAAAAGATGATAGCATTTTAATTAATGAACTCTCAATTCCAAGAATGATCTTAGATTTAAACCATTTGGAGACCCTGATTTACAGATAGAAAAACTAAGGCCAAAGCAGAAGAGATTGTCCAGTGTCCCAAAAGCAATTAGCATCAGAACCAGGAAGCAGACCCATCTCTGCCCTGCTGACTTTGCTGTGTGCTCCTCTCCTGCCCGTGGAGACGCCACCGAAATGGTGGGTAGCAGCATTCCTCCAAGTACGCACAGAGCCTGTGGACTTTCCAAGGTCGCTTCAGAGGTTGATCTGTAATTTGAACCGAAGAAAACTGAGATGGAGGTTGTCAAAGGGCGTTGTTAGGATCTCAGTCCAGTTCTTTTAACTTTGAAGTTTTGATCTTTACACTGCTCCAGACAGTGGAATTTCAGCAATGACAGCAACAATTATTACTGCTGTTCTCAGTTATCAGGCATTTGGCGACAACGAATGGAAAAATTACTTAAACTAGTCTAAGTAATCGGGATTATTTTTTTCATCTAGCCAGAGCAGGACATGTGGGAGCAGAGCAGCTCCAGGGTTGGAGAGTGTGGTGTCTTGATGGCATCCTCACGGGTGTGTCAGTTCCTTCTGGCCCTTTGCTCTACCGTGCTGTTAGCAGCGTCTTCCTTCGTGATTATAGGATGGCTAAATTAGCACAACAACCTTAGTGACCAAGAAGCTCATAGGTACCTTTAAAAAATGTCTACCAGCCACAAAAACCTTCCCAAGAAGTTACCCAGAAAATACTGCCCAAGTCTCACTGGCCAAGATCAGGTAACATGACTGCTCCCCAGTGCTTTCGCCTCTGCAGAACCTCTTTCCAGATCCCCAGTTTGTGTGCTGACGTCATTTTGGCTGGTGATTGTACATCTTCTCCGCATCAGGTCTGTGTCAGCCATCCATCCCCATCTTCTGGGTGTGAAAAGCAGCCGATTACAGCTGTAAGTAGGTGCTCAGCAACACAACACCGAGGCAGCCAGGGCATCTGTCAGCAATGTTTTCCCCCTGGCGGCTGGGGATTAGCAAATATGCTGAGAAAGTCACCCCTCTTTCACTGCTAGGAGGAGGGAGGCTCATTGGAGCAGATAATTTGAGAAAAATAGAAGGACGAGATGTCAGAATTGAAAGACCCAGACATGGTCTAGTCTGGCTCCATTATTGTACTGATAGGGAGACTGGGGCTCAGAAGAGAAAGGATTGCTTAGGGTCACACAGAAAATCTTTATTGGATCCAGGACTAGAACCCAGAGCCCAGATTTATCCTTTGCTTTTCCAAATACAGTTCAGAGCCTAATTCTTGGTAGTATTGCTTCGTAATTCCCACCCATGAAATCATTGCCAGTGAAATGACGTCTGAAAAGACAAAGCCACTTGGAACTTTATTGTCTAGTCTTAGGAGCCTGCTGGCTACCTCCTCAGAGGAGAGGTAATTAGCATACATTTGCGTGGGTTAATACTCCAGGGGAAGCCCAGTCACATCTCTGGCTGTAGACAAGACAGTCACCTGCAGCAAATCCCTATTTCTCTCCAACTTCCTCCCTTTCCAGCCACAGGAATCCTTCTGGTTTGATTATTCAGAACAAGTCCTGGTGGAATGGAGAGAACTAAAGATACATGAACCTTGCAGCCTCTGGGTCTAAAAGAGAATGCCCTCAGCTTCAGGAGATAAAGTTGATTAGATCAGAGGGCAAGTATTCCCTGTGACATTATTGGGTGGCTTGAGATTTTCATACTTCTAACAAATCATACATATGTGGGTATAGTGAAATCATAAGAATTTAAACAGCATTTATTGAATGACAGCAAGAATGAGAATAGTAACAGCTGCTATTTATTGAGCTTTGCTTTGTGACAAGCTCTTCATGTGCAGTTGTCCTTTAGTCTTCAGAATGTACAATGCTTTTCATATTTATTTGTGTATTGTCTGCCTTGGGAGATTAAAAAGTCCATTCTGTGTCAAAGGGACTTTTTTGTACTGCTGGGGGTGGGGGTGCTTTGATACTGATGCTACTTCAGCTATACCATTACTTATTGAAGTTCTGTCTTCCTGCTCTGCCTCCTCTGTCCTCAGTGTGTAGCCCTTTCTCCTTTATGCATCGTGTATGCTCACGCCGAGAGGATGGAGGAAAATAAGGAAACAAGAGGATGAGGACAGCACTACCCACACAACCATTTTTTATAGAAGTCTCTGCCTAAGTTCCATTTATGTCTTTTTGGCCAGAGTTGTGTTATATGACTACCCCTGGCTGAAAAGGTTGATATTATAGACGGGTAAGTTAGGCAGAAATATTCTAGGCAGTCGGAAAGTGCTAGGCCCTCAAGAGAGTCAGTGCAAAAGATGAAAACACATCACAACTGTGTCTGGAGGTGCATCTGTTGGAGGCCAGGCCTCAAGATAAAGACAAATGACCAGGTCCACATACTTCCCCAAAGGATAAGAAGAGTGGTAACACCTGTCTCTATATCACCTGATAACACCTGGCCAGACATCAGTCACCAAGACTTCCAGCTCCATCCTTTCCTAAAATTGTCCTTTGTTCTTTCCATGTATACTTGCTATGTGCCTTGCTTCCCCCTTGGATCAATATTACCTAAGAAGCAATACTTGTAATCTTATTGGTTGATCATAGTTTTGTCCCACGTTGTATCCACCTCTTGATTTTGGTGTATAAAACCTCTCCTGTGAAGTGGGATCGCTGGCAACCCACTTGGGCCCCCTTCTGTCTCTCTTGAGAGCTATATCTTTTCCTCTCAAGAAATGTTTTCTACTGTTAGCTTCCATTGTTCTCTGGAATTCATTCTTGAATTTCAGGGAACACAAACTCCAACTTGGCATATCTGACGTCTAACAGGTTGGGAGTTAAATTATTTCCCTTGTCTCAGTTGGAGGACCTGTATCCTTGGGAAAACAAGTGTTTGGCTCTCTAGAAGAGGTGGCCAAGGGAAATGGAGATTAGCCGACAAATGTGCCTGCTACTGTCATACAGATAGCGAGGGGTGGTGTTAGGATTGGAACACAGGTTCTTTCTTTCCAATGTCTATGCTCGTATCTTCCAAGAATTAGCTGACACAACTTTTATTCTTGATCTCAATAGAAATCAATCAGCCTGTGTTGTTCTGAGACTTAGTTTCTTTGTAAGATGAAAGAATGGGTTTAACTAAATGCTTTAACTAAATAAAGTCTGTACTTTCTGCTAGCTGTAGGGTTATATGACCCCATGTCTCAGTCTGACTAATCACTACTTTTATAAATCTTGTTCAAAACCCAAATCATGATCTCAGAGGAGTAATGTATATTTCCCAAGATCCAAATGCACAAGATGGAATTGATTGTTTTTGAGTTGGTTTTCATAGATGGTGGTGTGAGTGTTCATATGTGTCCCTTTGAGATATCTGATTTGGTTTTAGATGGTGAATGAAGATTGATTTTTGTCTGTTGTGATCTGTAAATCACAATTGTTATTGAGGCTCCTGCTGAAAGATAGTTTCCTCTATCCTTTCCATTTTGGGCTGCCTTAACAGCTTGGTTTGGTAGAGTCTAGATGTTTCAGGGTTTGGTGTGATTTTTCTACAGCATTTTGCTAGCTGTGATTCTTCTTCACAGTTGAAGACCAGGAGATGTGAGTGCTGGTCCTATATCTTTGATGTTTAACTAATACAAGTACGTCTTAAAGAAGTATGTCTGGAGGTTTCATCTTCATATATAAAAAGACCTCATTAGACAACCTGGACTGTCTCTTAGTACCCTGCCAGTTATAATGTTTATATACTGTATTTTTGTAAGCCTGTGGGAGCAAAATAGATTCTGACTAATAGCAGAACACATTAGCCACATTTCTTTAATTAAAAGCCATATTTATTTGATCAGAAAATCAAAAAAGGAAATTGAAAATGATAAATAAATATGAAATAGCTACCACTATGAATGTTTTTAAAATTCCAGGCCAAAGATTTATTAATTTCAGAAAATGCAAAGTAATATATTGGGAACCTTAGCAAAAAAATAACACCTAGTGAAGTGGAAAGAGCATTGGAGGTTGAGTTGCCTCTGCTTTACAGACCAAGTCTAGTTTGCATTCTGGCTCAGTCAGAACGTAATAGCTTTGTGAACTGGGTCATGTGATTTATATCCATGTTCCTCAGATTTGCTTCAAGCAAAATCAGGATTGAATATATTGACATCATAATGTTATGATGAGGATAAATGAGCAAATTTGCAAAAATCATCTAACACAATGGCTGGCATATGGTAGTGGTACAGTAGAAGTTACTTTTCATTCTTCCTCCTTGCTGATATATCTAGAACCAAACAGAAATATTATCATTTAAATCTACAATGCCCCCCCCGCAAAAAAGTTTTGAATGTTCCGAGATGGGGTTTTTGGAAGGGGATTGGATCATGGGGGTGTTATGTATATCAGAAGATGCATCCATTGATGAGTTCAATGTATTTAATGCTGTTAGGAAGTGGACCTGGTTGGAAAAGGTAGGTCATTGGGGGGGTTGCTTTTGGAGGAATATCTTTTGTTCTGGCCCTTTCCTGTCTCTCTGCTATCATGGGTTGAACAGCTTTTCTCCGTCATGCCTTTCCACCATGATGTTTCTACCTTGGAGCCAGCTGTCCATGAACTGAAACCTCTGAAACCATGAGCCAAAATAATTTTTTTTCTCCTCTAAGTTACATATGTCAATATACTTTGTCCCAGCAATGGAAAAGTGCTGAATGCAATAAGACTTGGTAATTTTCTGTGTTTTCGCTGAAAACTTTCATTACTGGTAGAGTTGCTCTTGACAGGGTTGGACATAAAGGCTGGTATATCTATCTGTATTATATTAGCCATCTGATGGTTTGTGATTTTCAGCTGGAGTAAAGCGAGTAAATCTTTAGAAGTGAGGACCTATATTCTTATTTGTTCTTTTTTGTTTTTAAAGTATAGGTACAGGAACCTGATTTAATATCTCTGATCTTTAGTTTATTTATCTACAAAATATTATTGCTCATTTCAAGGGAGTTTCTTAGCCCTTCAATAGTTTGAACATGCTTGGATCTTTACAGAGCATTATGAAAATATATCACCTCTATTCCTAGATTACTTAGATAATTCAACCAACACTTTACCTACTAAAATTCTTTTTGAATTTCAAGATCAAAGTCATCCCATTTACTGTAGGAAGCTTTCCTTCTGCCTCATCTTTTCCAAATCTCCCTGATGTCTGACTTTTTATAGCCCTTGATGCTTGGATTATTCAGCTGATACATGGGATAGCAGCTATGTGGAGTTGTTATTTCTCCTTGTTTGTGATTCATGTTGCCTTACTTGATATTGGTAATCCCTTCTACTCGTTATTCCGAGTTTGTCCATGCAGCTCTCTTAGGGAACTATTTAGAAAGACGTAAGCATTAGTTGACTGATTCTCTGTGGTTTTTTTCTTTTTTTGTACCGGGGATCAAACTTGGGACCTTGAGCTTTGAGGCAGGCGCCGGAACCACTGAGCTAAATCCCTGTCCCTCTCTGAGTTATTTTTCTATCTTCAGACTTACTGAATTTTGTTTAGGAATAACATGGTTTTATTTGAAATTTATGTATGTCCTTAGAGGCATAGGTAATACATGCTCACAGCTCCCTAAATGTCTCAAGAGAATACATCTGTGAAATGTCACTCCTGTCCCAAGTCTCATTGCTCTCTGAGAGGCTACTATTAAACTATTACCAATTCTTGGATGGCCCTAGCCAGAGCTTTTCTATATATTCAATTTTCCTTATAATCATGGTCTTTCTTGCATATCCTTGTATTTTCACTTAATGTATTGTGCATAAACATATGATATCTTCCTTGTCAATAAAAAAGGAGTTCTTTCTGGATACTTTATAGCTTATTTAAACAATACCTTCTTAATTTAAAATATTAATAAGATAATGGTAGTTTCACATGTGTTTGTAAGAAATATTATAGAAAAAGCTCACAAAGCCTATACCTAGTTTGGTTCTGTAGTTTGCAAAACTATAATAAAATATTACAACCAATATGTTGATGTACAATCTACCAATCTTATCCATATTTCCACAATGAATTCAGTTGTGTGTATGTGTATTTAGTTCTGTGCGATCTCATTGTACGTGTAGGTTTATGTATTCACTACCACAGCCAAGACACAGAAGATATCTCTTGCTGCTCTTTTATTGTTATACCAAACTCCTTCCCACTCCTTCCCTTTACCTAATGCCTGTCAACGACTAATTTCTTCTGCATTTCTCAACTTTCATCATTTAAAAATGATAGCCGAGTCATACAATGTGCTACTTTTGGGGATTGGCTTTTTCCTCATTGAACATAATTCTGTAGAGATTCATCTAAATGCCATGCAAAAGAGATTTGTTCCTTTTTAGTGCATAAGTACTACAATTCATTTCACCTTTCTTCTGTTGAACATGTGATGTTGCCAGTTTTATATTATCGTGAATGAAGCTATCTGGAATGTCCCCGAAATGTATCAAAGGCTTAGTCTCTACTCACGGTTTGTGTTGGGAAGTGATGGCTCCTTTAAAAGGTGGGGCCTAGTCAGAGGTCCTCAGGTCATCGAGGGTGTGGCCTGGAAGGGATCGGTGGGACCTGGCTTCTGTCTGTTGGCTTCTTGACGTGAAGCGAATTGCTTTGTTCTACCATGCATTCTGCCCCATGATGTGGGCCCTCACCAGAGGTCTAAAAGCAAGGGAGCTGCTTGACCGTGTATTGGACCCTCTGAAACTGTGAGCTAAAATAAACCTTTTCTCTATAAGTTGATGGTATCGGATATTTGTTACCTTGACAGAAAGCTGACTTACACAGGGTAGCTGTGAGCATAAGTTTTCAATTTTCTGTCGTAAATGCCCAAGTTTATGATTATTGATTGTTAGTTTGTATTACAATTGCATATTTAATTTTATAAGAAATTGCCTAATTCTTTTTCATAGCAGCTGTATCATGTCATATTCCCACCAGCAATGTGTGAGTGATTCAGCTTCTCTTTATCCATGCCAACATTTGGTAATAGTACTATTTTTATTGTGGCCATTCTGATTGTTATATAATGCTATGTCATTGTGATTTTAATTTTCATTTCCCTTAGGGCTAATTATATTCAGTATCATTTTATGTGCTTTCCTCATCTGAATATCCCTTTCCTTGAAATATCTGTTCATGTCTTTTATCCATTTTTAATTGGGTTGTTTTATTTTTTAATGTTGAATTTCAAGAGTGCTTTATGTATTTTACATGCCTGTCTTATATTGGATTTGTGTCTTGTAAATATTTTCTCCTCCTCTATAGCTCATCTTTTTATCTTCTTCCCCCAGGCTTTCACAGAGCAAGGATTTTTAATTTTGATGAGATCCAATTTATCAACTTTCCTTTTATGAATCACATTTTTGGAGTCAAGTCTAAGGACTGTTTGCCTAGCCATAAGTCCTGGGCATTTTTTCATAATTTTTTAAATAAATACTTTATAGTTTAACATTTGACATTGAAACTTATGACAATTTCAAGTTAATTTTTTATGGCATATATGAGTTTTAGGTTGAGGTTTGTTATGGTTTGTATCTAGATGTCCTTCCAAAGCCTTGTGTGGTTATAGGTGGAGCTTTTGAGAGGTGGCTGGATCATGGGTGCTTGGTGATGGATTAGTCCCCTAATTGGATTAGCATAGTTCTGGGTGTGAGTGAATGGATTTACTGAAGAAGGAAGCTCCTCCCTAGGTGTCGGGGGCACCAAGCGATAGGCTTGTAGCCTGGATGGAATATAAAAGGACAGAAAGAAGGCATGCTCCATTTCTTGCCTTCCTACTTGTCATGCCATGGACTGTTTCTCTCTGCTGTGCCCGTCTGCCATGCCACCATGCCTTAGAGCTAGCTGACTATGGACCGAAATATTTAGAAACTGTGAGCTAAAATAAACCTTTCCTCCTTTAATTTGAGGATGTCAGGTACTTTGTCCTAGCAACAAAAAAAGTAATTAAGACAACTTTTATTTATTTATCTTGTCTATTGATGTCCAACTACTCTAGCTCTGTTAGAAGAAATAATCCTTCCTCTATTGAATTCCTCTTGCATTTTTATCAAAAATCAATTGTGCATTTTTGTGTGAGTCTTATTTCTGGATTTTCTATTCTGTTCCATTATTATGTATGTCTGTCCATCCACCAGAATCACAATGCTTTTATTACAGTAACACCTGAGGGATCTTGAAATCAGATAGACTTATTCTTTCCACTTTAGTCTTCTTTATCAGAAGTGTTTTATCTATTCTAGGAGCTGTTCCTTTCCATATGAATTTCAGAAATAAGCTTGTTTGTGCCAGTGAAGTCCTTACTGGAGTTTAAGTAGCAATTGTATTAGACTTGTAAGTCAGTTTGGGGAGGAGCAACAACTTTATGTTGAATATTTACTATGTTCTCCACTTAGATCTTTGATTTCTTTATTGGAAGAATAATATCATTCGTTATTATATTAATAACTAATATAATTTTCAGCATGCAGATTCTGTGTACATTTTTTCAGTTTCCAACTATTTTTTTTATTGGAGTGGTTGTAGATTGTATTGTGTTTACTGTAGAGTTTCCACAAGTTTATTTTTAATATATATTTTTTTGGTACCGGGGATCGAACTCTGGAGGTTGCACTTGCGAGGCAGGTGCTGGAACCACTGAGCTAAATCCCCGGCCCAATTTTTAATATATTTTTAATGCAACATTTATATAGGTTTATTTTAATAATTTCATTTTGTTCGTTGATCTTGTTTTCTTCAAGCTTACAGAACTCACTGATCACTGAAAAGTTAGTTCTAGAAATTATTTGTTAGGAGATACCCTTGGATTTTCTACATTTTCATGTCACTCACAAATAAGAATAACTATTTCTTGTTTTCCAACCTACTTGTCTTTTACTTGCCTTATTACAATAGCCAGAACTTCCAGCATTATCGAGTAAGAATAGTTAGAGTGACTACCCATGCCTTGTTCTTAGTCTTAGGGAGAAACCGTTTGTATTTTATCCTTAGTACCGTCAGCACAAGGTTGCCTCATTTTCTTAAAACTACTGAGTAATATTCCATTGTGAGGGCCGGGCATTTGGCTCAGTGGCACCACACCTGCCTCACAAGTGCAAGGTCCTGAGTTTGGTCCCCAGTACCAAAAAATATTTCCATTGTAAGACTGTACTACAATTCACCTCTCTAATTCTTAGCTGAGTTTTAATCTTCAATCTTTTGCATAATAATGGTTCTATGGCTATTGTAGGCAGTTCACGTTTCATATAAATCTATGGGAAGGATCAATTCCTAGAAATGACCCTCTTCTCTATTCTATCTAGACTCACTTCCTAGGTGATCTTCCTTGCTTTTGTGGGTTGAATACTGTACAATGACAATTCCCAAACACATGTTCCAAGCCTGGCATTTGCCCTGAATCCAGATCTCTATATTCATTTACCCATTTACCGTCTTCATGTGCACATTTACATGCTTCCAAAGTGAACATATCTGAAGCTAAAATCCTAACTAGCCTGTATGTGGCCTTCAACACTTTTTATGTTGTAGCTTTCACTGTTTTAATAAATGGCATTCCACCCTTCCAGTAACTTAAGCCAAAAACCTAGTAGGCATCCTTGCTGTCTCTCTTTTACACACATTCAAACTCTCGGCAAGTCCTTCCCTGATTATTGTCAGTTTTCCTTGTTCCTTGTAGACCACCACCCTCCTTCCTTGGATTGCTGCAGTAAACTTCGTACTAATCTCTGTCCTCATTAATCCTTTATAATCCTTTCCATATGAGAAGACACAGTAGTTCTCTAAGACATTGTATTATGAGCTCCTCTGGTTAGAACTTCCTCTCTCAGGGTAAATGTTAAGGTCCTTCTCACCTAGAATGCCTTAATCTGACTCCTGATTCCTACTTGCTCTCAGTTCTGACACTGTCTGAGGTCCACTTTGCTCCGTCTGCTCTACATTGACCTCGATTCAGTTCTTTAGAATGTAAGTACATTGTGTAGACTTTTTTTTTCTGGTACCTGGGATCAAACTCAGGACCTTGTGCTTGCCAGGTGGGTGCGGTGCCACTGAGCTACATCCCTGGCCCTTGGAATGTAAGTACACTGTGAACTCAAAGCACATACTGCTCCCCGGGACAGGCACAACTTTTCTCTAGGTATCCATATAGCTTACACTCCCATTCCCTTTAGGCATCTGCTTAATTTTTCTATTTGTCACTGGAAGGAGTCTGAGGAGATCACCCAAAGGAGAGATGGGGACCTCAACTCATTCCCGTCATGGAGTAGGTAGTAGACTCATTGACTACTGGCACAGAGAAAGAATTTCAGGATGCACTGGTGTGAGGCATAGTGCGGATTTATTAGCCAGAATTAGACAGCAATAGGAACAACACCAGCTAGTGTTAACTGGAAGAGGCACATTTGATGGAAGGATGCAGACTGGCCCATTCTCAAAAGTAGGAGGCCCCCTTTAAAGGATTAGCTGAGGTGAGCTAAAGTCTCCTGCATTATCTTACTTCTAGTGTTTTTTTTTGTTGTTTTTTTTTTGGCTCTGGAGCAATCCTTATGGCTTGAGGTGGAATTGGGCTCCAATGAGATGATTTTCATTGCACAGGAAGGGGGCTGCCTGGGTTCACCTTGTGGAATAATTGGTCTTGCCTTGGGGCAGGTGATCTCATCATGAGGTGGCCTGCAAGACTCTGCTTTTCCTGGAATTTGAGGTGATTGTAAGTCTAAGAACTTGTAGGCATTGCTTTAGGGTGTCTGGAACTGGATATTGTAAGAGCTAGCAATTGAGAGTTCCTGAAATTATTTTAGTTACTTTTATCTTGGTGTCCTCAGTCTTGAACATGGATGAAATAGATTAGGGATGCTCTCAGCGTGATCAGCATTCCACATGCAGAGCTGAACAGCGATCTGTCCTGAAGTGCCACGGTAATAAGGAAGATGTAAAATTAAGAATTAAGATCTGCCATGTACAGCTACCAAATACTCACAATGAATATAAACATTATAATCATGAGCTAAGAATAATAATAAGAAGAATGAAAATAGGGAAACGGAATTTAGAGACTGAAGGGGGGAAGTTGGTGGGAAGGGGATTAGAAATAGAAACGAGCTGTTATGTACATGTAGCTACTCGTCATGATAAATGTTAGCTTCACGTACTGCAAATATGTAGCAATAAAATAAACATTAAAAATGGAGTTTTCTCATCTCTTTTTCTACTCTTTTCTTTCTTTTATCCTATCTCAACTTGACTGGAGGGGGTTTCCCTTGATACTCTTATCCTACTTTAGAGGTCTCTCTTCCCTTAAGCCTGGTTTGTTTTTCTGTACGTCATTTGTCCCTACTAAGATATTATATATTCACTTGTTAGTTCATTGCATGTCTTTCTCCAGTGGAATATCAGCGCCCTGAGTGAAGAGACTTTTTAGTGGTAAAAAAGCATCTCCAACAGTGCTTAGTAGAAAATTTGGTGAATGAATTAAGGAATGAAATGCTGGACCAAATGTGATATGCATCTAAATTTGATAGATATTGGTAAATTACTCTATAAAGAGGTTCTACGAATAATATATGACAGTTATGCTCCCAGTGATGATAGTACTGTATGTGAGAACTTGTTTTCCTTTCAGTGTACAAGCTGTTAAGAGTTTGTCTTGACTTTTAGTTTTATACCCCCGCTCCCAATGGTAGACACACTAGATTCAATCTTCACATATTTACTAGGCCTCTAGGACAGACTTCAGAAGAATTTCACATAGTTCTTGTTTTAACAATAAAACAGCTTAAATAACTGAGCTCTCAAGATTTGTGTGGTCATGTAATTTCACAGATGAGACTCTGGCAAAGCGCTCACAGTTTCTGTCTTATTTACACTGAAACATGAGTAGAGCTCACTTTGTCTTTCTATTAGAGTTTCTCTTGCATCCCACCTGAGAGAGCCCAGGAGAATCCTCTTCTGGGTGACTTTTTGTTCCTTAGGAATGATGGCAGGGGCGTTCTTTGCTTGGCAAAGAACTGAGCTCCCCGAACCACAGAGAATATTTGGAGGGTGTAGGAATAGCAGATGTGAGGATTTGACCCCTTCAGGGACTAGACCAGAGAGGAAGAGCCTTGTTGAATGAGTATGATATTACTTTTTCTGGATCTCTAGTGGGTGCTAAGGAAGTAGTTTTTGAGTATTAATGTAATATCTGTATCATTGACACTCATGATATAAGGGTAGTCCTGGTATTAGTAGCATACTTTACAATCTATTATGTAGCTTTCCTTAATTTCCAGAGTACCCATCTCATGAGCAGAGCCTCAGGAAGGTAGAGTGGGAAGAAAGGATGTGAGGCCTAGCTTTGGCTGGGTTTTCTAGAGTGATTAATATGTTAAACTGGTTTCTGAAAGCCTCTTTAGAGACTCTAGTTCTAGTTTAGAGACCTCTAGTGAAGGTGTTTTGTGAATACCAAAGAGGAAATAAAATATGTGGCATTTGCTGAGTATTTGAACCAATACTTAAAGCGTGTCCTGGAAGCCTGGCCTAGGAGTAGCACTTGGAGAGGGATGATCTCTTATTCCGGCCCTGATTCTTTACTGTGCTTTCAGTTCAGAGCTTTCATCTTCAGAGAGCAAACTGACACTCTACTTTGATTTTCAGGACAACATGCATAGGACCATCCCTACAAAGCCCATGATTTCTTAAGGACATTTGCAGCAGTGAGCCATCTGCAGAAGGTCTGAGTTACTCACTGCTGTGGGCTGTTTGATCTCCTAATTAGCTGCCTTTTTTCCTTCATTTTTCACGGGTTCACACAGCCCACCACACTGGCCATTAGGCAGAACCCATTCAGGTGAGATCAGCAGAAAAAGGAAGGTGCTGAAGCAACGAAAGTCTGAGATCTTCGCTTCACACTTATTTTCCTCTTATCCAGCCTTCCCGGTCCGGGTGCTGACCCTAGGAAAATATTACAAGTTGACTTGAATATGGGGCTGCCATTGAGGAGTGAAAAGACTGGGAGGAGAAAGAGATGTTCTGAGGATGAGGGCTTATTTCTAGCTGGAGAAATGCTTCAAAGAGAAGGTGGCTACTAATTTAAAGTATCCAGGACCAGGGATTTAGCTCAGTGGTTTCGCCGCCTGCCTTGCAAGTTCAAGGCCCTGAGTTTGATCCCTGGTACCAAATTAAATAAATAGGTAAATAAAATATCCATTTAGAAGGACAAATATGAAACATTTTTTAAAGAGTAATTTGACTGTCAAAATTTAAGTACACATTTCTTACTATATGATTGCCTGGAGTTCTATTGGAACTCCACTTCTAGGAATTATTACCTGAAATTACTGACATAAGAATGAAATGAATATTTACCAATAGTGAATTATGATATATCCACATAATTGAATACTGAGTAGATGGGGATACTGTGTATACGAAATTTGTCTATTATGCATTTCAAGTGAAAAATCAAGACACGATGCCTTTGTTTGTAGGTACTATTTTTGTAAGAAAACGTTAAACTCTTCATAGCTTATTATATAGAATATAGGCTAGGACATAATTTAGATTATAAAGCCAGTCATAGCAATTATCTTAAGTAGGTGGGATAATTTTATGTTCTATATTATATTTTTGTATTATTCATTAAAAAATAATAAGCACATATGACACATGGTTAAAAAATAATGGTAGTGTGTTTTTTTTTTTTAAAAGAACAGTTGGAGCTTAGTTTGTTTGATAGATTTTCTTTTCCTAGTCTTCAAGAGACTTAATGCACACGGGAATCCCAAAAGACAAGATGTTATGTGTAATTTCTCTTTCCCTTTTCCTACACCTTTTAGTCTTCTCCTAGCCTACTGTCTTTCCTAGACTCTTTTTCTCCCTGCTAACCCTCTTAATCCCATAGCAACCTGCCTACTTGTCCCGTGTAAAGCCTGAATTTATCTATAACTCCCTTTTATTCCTATTGATATAGGGGGAAGAGGTGTAACTCCCAAACCTGCTAGATAGCCAAAACATGAGTTCATGTTCTCTAAAATCAAAGAATGAATTCTAGCAATAACAGAGGTTAAGAGTAGGAAAAATTTATTGAGAGAAAGATAGCTTCTATCTAAGAGAGACAGAAGGGGGACTGGAAAGTGGGTTGTCCGCTCGCTCCAAGTTTCAAAGATGTTTTATACAGCAAAGCCATGTGGTGAGGCGGGTACAAAGTGGGACAAAACTATAAGACCCAATGGAAATTTACAAGGTGGACATGAGGTGGGACAAAACTATGACCAACCAATAAGATTATAAGTACAGTCACCCAGGTAATAGTGATTAAATGGGGATCAAATGGGTAAACCAGTCACATACAAGGAATTTCCCATTTAGAATATCAATCACTGCTGTCTATCTCTAGGGGAAGTAGTGCCTCTTCTTTTTATAATACTAACCAGTGAATGTGCCTCAGTTGTTCTCCATGTTGGCTCCTTGCTGTGTTGGCTCCTGGAGGGCTGGTGCCTTAAGGGAGGCCCTGTCTACCTGCCTACAAGATATCTAATTAACTTACCTATCTGCAATACTATCATTACAAACACTCACACAGACCACTTACAGGTTTTGAAAATGACGTCTACAGCAGTGGCCAATAATCCATGGTGACCAGAAAGGAGATGGCCTTTGGCATTTTCTCCAAGTGTATCTACCCTGTGGCAAGGTCTCTATTTTCTTCCCTTATATAAAGTGATAGAATTGAATTAAGTAATCTCTAAGAATCTTTCCCGAACTATCAGTCTATGAGTACTTAAGAGAATATATTTACTTACTACATTAGGGTTTTCTGGCTTCCTATCTCTGTTACAGGCTTGGGGAGGGGAATATTTTATCACATTTCTGACTAATACTCTGTCAGCTTGGTGAGTCAGGGAATTTCAAGTCCTGACTTTGCTGCCACCTGACTTTGGGACATTTTCTTTCTACCCCATGTATCAGCTTTCCAGCCTGATAGTAAAGATGTCTGTTTAAACCCATCTTCATCACAAGGAGAACCTTGGGGAATGAATGTGGCTCTTGACCTGGTTTTCATCACAAGGGTGTAATAAAAATCAGATGGGCAAGCAGATGTGAAGGTGCTCTTATCGGTACTGGCAGGGTTTCTCAACTTTGGCACCATTGCTATTTTGGGGGAGATGATTCTTTGCTGGAGCCTGGCCTAGGGAGTCTGTGAAGCTCTGCAGCATCCCTAGCCTCTTCTTACTCCATGCCAGCAACCTCATCTCTCACCCCAGCTGTAACAACTAAAAATGTCTCAAAATATTGCCAAGTGTCCCCTGGGAGGCAGCATGGACCCTGTTTGCAAACCACTGATGTAGAGTCACATATTGAGACTCCAAGCTTTGTTAATTTTGTAATTCCTTTGAGAAGGAACAGATAAAAAAAAGAAGAAACAAGAGAAAGTCACATAAGTGGAATCGCAGAGGGTGCCAGAGACGATGACTCCAGTGGGAAACTGAAGACAATGCAGGAGTGAGGAGACTGCCAAGTTCAGCATCGTTTCTGGGCAGTCTCGTTTCCTGTGGGGACGGTCTCAGCCTACAGGAAGATGGAGAGATCAATCTTGTTGAGGAACCCCTCCCCCATGATACAGGAGAGTACAGGTTTATAGTTCTTGCCAGCGTCTAGTTATAAATGCAGACGGGAGTACGCACTCAAAAAATATGAAGGACGTGGCTCATTTGGCAAGGTCAAGGACCTAAAGAATTCAAATCTGCCATTCCATTGCTGTTCTAATCTGTGTAGTATTTTTAAATGTTTCTGTTTACTTCCTTATCTCTCTGATTGCAGAAAGTCCAATTCCTTAGTAATGTAACAGTTGTGAGCAAGACTAATCATTACATCACTCAGGTTCCCCCGTGTTTCTTGTGTGGGGCCTTACATAGGCTGACAGCAAGCTCATGCATCCTACTATCATTTAATTTTATAAACGGAAACATAGAGGCTGGGAGAGGCTTTAAATTTAGCTCTTCTTGTCTCCAGAGCCCATGTGCTGGTCTACTGTTCCAAATGTCACTGTTCCACAGCAAAGAACTTAACACGGCATGCTAGATATCTGTTGATGTCTTTCTCATGTGCTGGACTGTGAACAACTTGAAATCAGGGCTGCACTGTATTTTAGTGAAGCCACTCTCCCGCAGTCTTAAGGAATAAGGAACTGATAGTGGAATTTTACATCCCGGGATGCAATAGGGCTGCAGGAGGGTAAAGAAAGAGCCCGAGTAAGTCAGAAATTCTGATCTTTCCAGGTAGCACATGATGAAGATCTATGCATGGGTATGGAAAATAGGAATAAATGAAAACGGAAATCACCTTTTCCCAGTGCCATGGATTTCAGTCTAAGAAAAGAAAAGCATAAAAAGATTAAATTCTGGTTTCTGCTCAGCCGGTGTGTCAGCAGCAGAGCCTGTTGGGATGGGACTCTGGGTTCCAGTCCAGTGTCTTCCCATTGCATCAGTGAGAGGCCACATGGGCACCAGGCACAGTGCAGCATTTACAGTCACGTGATGTGAACTGTGACCCGAGACCAGAGAAAAAATGCTTAACCTTTGTAACCTTCACTTGCCGAGCCTGCGAAGGGAAGTAAGAGGAGTTCTTACTTCCAAAGGTGGCGGTAAACATTAAAAAGATGCCAAAAGTCTTGCCTGTTGCATGGTGAGGACTCAAAAAGATTAGTAACTATTAATTTAATGAAGATTTTAAGGCATGTTTTTGTATTTTTTCTTAAAATGTAACGTTTTTTAAACTTACGTGGGTAAAATTTACTCTTTTGAATATAGTTTTAATGAGTTTTGCTAAATACGTGGAGTCGTGTAACAGTCACCACATTTAAACTGAAGAAGAGTTCCATCATCCTAAGAAGTGGCTGCCTTTTTGCCTTACTTGGCAACTTACTCCCAAACCTGCCAAGTAACTACTGATCTTATTTAGTTCTCATAATTTTCCTTTTTCCTGAATGCCATTTAAATGGAACCACATAGTGTGGCCTTTGGAGGGTATTCTTTCATTTAGTTGGTGTGTGAGATTCACCCATGTTGATATGCATACGTGCATGTGTACTAGTAATTCTTTCCTGTTTTAGTGGTGAATAGTACTCTATTGTGTAGATACCCCACAGTTTGTTTATTCAGTATTTGGAGGATATTTGTATTGTTTATGGTGTGGGGCAATTATGAATAAAGCTGCTATGAATATTTGTATATAAACTTTTGGGTGAATATAGGTTGTCGTTCAGTTAGGTAAATATCTAAGAGTGTGATTGCCGTATCATATCATAAGTGTGTGATTGTCTTCATAAAGAAATGCCAAACTGTTTTCCAAATTGATTGCAACGTTTTACAGTTGTATTCACAATGTATGGGAATTGCAGTTTTTCTACTCTTTCCCTAGCACCTTGTGTAGGTGATCTTTTTAAATATAGCCACTCAAATAGGTAAGTGTGTGTGTATGTGTGTGTGTGACCTCATTGTAGTTTTAATTTGAATTTCTCTAAGGACTGAGGTTGTTGAACATCTTTTCATGTGCTTATCGGCCACCAGTATATCTTTGGTGAAGTATCTGTCTAAATGTTTTGCCTATTTTTAAAAAACTGGGATACTCATTTAATTAGTATCAAGTTTTGAGAATTTTTTATGTATTCTGAATACGAGTCATTTGTTTGATGTGTTTTGCTAATATTTTTTCCCACTGTATGGTTTATCTCTTCATTCTCTGAATAGCATCTCTTGTAAAGTAGAAGTTTTGAATTTTGGTGACGTTCAGTTTTCCAATTTTTTTCCCATAGATCATGCTTCGGGTGATATGTCTAAGAAATCTTTCCTAAAATCACAGAGGTTTTGTTCTATGTGTTGTCTCCAAACTTTTGTAGTTTAAGTTTAACATTTAGGTCTGTTGTCCATTTCAAGTAAATTTTTGTCAAAGATGTGAGGGATGGTCTGAGGGTATTTTCTGATATATAGATATCCAGTATGCTAACATAATGGGCACCGTTTATTTCCAAAATGCTGTTTACAATATAAAGAATGTAATTCTAGCTACAATTGCTATTGTTGTGGTGGCTGATAGGTCACTCACCAATATTTTAGGAGCATCAGTGATTTCTGCTACCATGATTGTGATTATAAGTATGATTATCCATCTGTACATTGTCTTTCCCTCAACAATTGATATATACTGTTTAAAGTCACTGGACTAGATGAAGAATTGCCACCGTTACTGCTATGTCCTCAAGCCACCCAGGCTAATTAAGAAGGGCAACTATAGCAGGGCATGTATTTATGATGATGATAACTCAGATGCACTATCTGTCAGTCTGTTGAGGAGTTAATTTCTTTCTTCTGAGAAGGGAAGAAATGTGAAACCTGACCAAGTCAATCCTCTTAATTTCCTAGCTCACTTCTGACCCTAGAGACAAAATAATCAGGTTTAATTGGGCCCAAACCATCTCTGGGAACTTGGAAATTATAAACAGTTTTGTGAGTGAATCAAGTACTCAGTGCAGAGGGAGTTCTAGGAAGAATTTGTCGACCCATCTCAATTTTTCTCTTTTACCAACAATAAATTGTTTGTTTGAACATCTATATACACATTTTGTTCAATGATAATTTTACTTGAAATCTTCAGGCTCAAATCACATCAATTTCTTTCTCATGTATGGAGTAGTAGAAAACACATGGGAATGAGCCCATGGTCTTTCTTAGTAGGCAAAACACATGTGTATGGTTTTATTTCTCTTTACCACAATTCTTTTATCTCCAAAGGAAAATGTGCCAATCATTCAGAATTTACTATCTTCCAAAGTTATCTTCATTGAATAGTGAAGACGTTAAGACAATGAGGCTTTTTTCTAGTATGTTATGCTACTTTGCAAAAACGGTGTGTGGGGTACTTCCCATGATTTGAATTCATGTAACAATGATACATAGGCAATGAGGAATTTCTATATGCCAGATATTCTACTAGACTTTGGAATACAGTGGTGAGTTCAAAACAAACATAATAGTTGTTCATGTAGAGTTTACCAGTTAGTGGAGAGAATGTAAATAAAGCAAATAGTCTCAACTATAAACATACAGTTACAAACTATATTGAGTCACAGGAAGCTGTATGGTAAAATGACTATTGTTGAAATGAATCCTAAGACAACCTGTGCAATAGTTTGTATCTCAAGTGTCCCACAAATGTCTGTGTGTTAAAAGTTTGACCCCCAGATTAGTGCTATTGGGGAATGCTGGGAACCTTAAGAGGTGAAGTTATGGGAGATCTTTAGGTCATTGGGGGTGTAGCCTCAAAGGCGCTTGTGGGATGCCAGTTTCTCCTGCTCACTGTCTTTTGTGCCTGGCCACGAGGTGACTGGGCTTCCTCTCCCACATGGTCCTGTACTATACTTACAGGCCCAAAGTAGTGGGGCCAGTCAGTCTTGTACTGAAACCTCTAAACTTGTGAGTAAAAATAAACCTTTTCTCTTTGCAAGTTGATTATCTCAGGTATTTTGTCATAGTAACAGAATGCTGACTAACACAATTTGATATAACTCAATATATTTTATGGGTTATTCCTTTTCTAAATAATTTTGTGGTCCGTAGGAAAGGGTTTTTTCTAAAGTATGAGTGGAGACTATGATTTTGTCCAAAATTGATATATTACGTAGCTAGTAACTAGTCTTGAACATAACAAGAAAAGCGGGTGTCATTTTTGTTGCTAAAACATTGAGTAATTTAGAGTTCAAAGGCAATTTCTGTTTTTATATCTGAATCGAAACTTATAGAGCAGGAGTTAATTTGTACTTATATATTCTCTCTTTGGAATCTATTCTCAAGTAGTGGAATGCTGTGGAGATTCAGAATCAGCATCCTGAGGAGCGGCCTTTTGCTTTGTAGGATGCATTTGGTGGGAAATCTACGTGCCCTCACTCTAAATGTCCTTCACTGTCATTTTCTGAGTGCCGCTGTTCATTTTTGTATTTTTCTGTGTTTTCAATTGTCGTCATCTTTCAGTCTTCTTGTTCCCAGTATGCTTACCTGTGATGACCCTCTACCCTGTTTTCATCTCTGTTTTTAACCTGCTATGGTTTGGTGAACAACAAAGCTATGTTCATTAGGATTGTTTGTGAAATAAGAACAGGCTCTGAGAAAGAGCAGAAATCTACTTTCTCAGGATACTTCAGCTTTAAGTGGAAAGGATTTTGTATATTTGAATGTCTAATTATGAGTACTATTAATGTTCTGGAAATCTCAGAAAGAAATACACAGAGACCCAGAATTCGGGTAAAATAATAAAAGTTCTACTTGCAAGCAGGCAGGACTGCCAGAAACCAGTCTGGTTAGTATCCGCCCGCCCCTTTGTTCAGCGTTTTCCTTTTTATATCCTTTTAACCTATTATCTCATCCCTAGTGGTCTTTGATGTGTAAATACAATTCCAGTTCCTATTTAGAAGTCACAGACACAAGATAGGCCGTATACATTGTAAATTCACCCTGGCATGGTAACTTTGTTAGGTTAAGAAGTTACTGGTTAAAGAGTTAGATTACCATCACCTTAACAAGAGTTACGGAAAAGCAAATCTTAAAGGAACACATTACTTATTTTGCTTCTACAGCTACCTTAATAGTCAATCTACTAAGTTATCTAAAACTTTTCCCTATCATTAATAGCTCAATTTATCACACAAATGTTTTCAATTAATTGAGGTGATTAATATAAACTAGAAAGAAAGCTAACCAATTAAAAATATGTTCAGTTTGCACTTTTTAAGGTGCTTTATTTTGCCTTCTAGCTTACTGCAGCCTGTCTAAAGCACAGTGGGCGGAGATAAGATAGATAATAGGAGGAAACTCTGGCCCAGAGATGAAGGGATTTACCACATCACTTGGAAAATTGTTGACATTATTATGGCCAGAATATAGGGTTTATACCTCTCAGACTGAAGATTTTAGAACAGAAAAAATAATGAGAAAAAACTCAAGAGGCAGACTTCCACATTAGCACATACTGGTGAAGTAGAGGAGGAAATCTCAAGTGTTTGAGGGAAAACCTAATTTCATTTTGAGGAAATATTAGTTTCTAGATGTGCACTTTTGACCCTCTGCCTATTTTAAAGTCTTATTTTCTCTGTCTGAGTAAATTCATCAGTGATGGTCACAGGGGGAAGTTCGTGAAATGTCAAGAAGAGTTTGGGGAATGTGCCTGAAGGCCAGAGCTTCCAAACTAGATTGTCATATCAGAGAAGGAGGGGGCACTGTGTCATTGATCTGGCATTCATTTTCTCCTCTCATTTGTTTTCTGTTTGTTTAACAAATATTTAATTTGTGACAAGTGTACCACACTATGCTCTTAGGGCAGCGATGGCGAACCTTTTAGAAACGATTGTCCAAACTGTGACCGCAAACCCACACATTGATTGTGAAGTGCCAACACTGCAATTAAACCTGAATACTGAGGTTTTGGTTTAGAAAAAAAGGCTCATACATTAACATCTTTTCTCTTAAAAGAAAAACAAATCACACACATGCCATAGGTTTGCTACCACTGTCTTAGGGTCTCAAAACCAACAAAACGTGGCAATCCCTCAAGTTGTTTATGTTGTGGAATAAGAAGATGATGGGAGGGCCAGGGATTTAGCTCAGTGGTGCTGCCACCTGCCTCGCAAGTGCAAGGTCCCAAGTTCAATCCCTGGTACCAAAAAAAAAAAAAAAAGAAAAAGAAAATGATGGGATTGTTCCAAAATTAGATTATGGAGATTGTTCTACAACTGTAAGTATACTAAAATTCATTGAATTGTACACTTAAAATGAATAAACTTTATGATATGTAAATTATATCTTAATACAGGCTTTTAAAAATTCAGTTACAGCACAGAGTGATTAGTGCCAGGATAGAGGTAAATGTGGGGTGCTATAGGAATTTGGGGATCACGCTCAAATTACAGGAGGCAGAGAGCTTCTGAAAGGAATGCTGTGTGAGCAGAAACCTGAAGAATGAATAAGGGATAGCTGGGCAGAGATGAGAAAGACTTAAAACTGGGCAACAAGAAGGGCAGATGCAAACATTTGGGTGTGAAAATGCACATGTTCTGTATTCTGAGAGAGCCAGTTTTGCTTTACTAGAACTGAGCTCTCAGAGGAAATGGCAAGATGAAGTCTGGAGAGACATGGGAAGTTCAGGCTCAGGACCCCATGTGTCACACGGGGGCATTTGGGATTTATCCTAAGGGCAACATGGAATATGGGGTGGTATAAAGTTTCAGAAGGTGGGAATGGCATGAGTGAGTTTGTGCTTTGAAAGATTAATCTGACAGTAGTAAGGACACTTGTTTAGGAAGTTAGAAGTAAGGAATTTGGCTGACTCGTTCAACTCACAGTGGATTTCAACCATGAAGATGAATTTAGGAAGGTAAAATTAGCAAGACAGATTCAGTGTGGGAGATGAGGAATTTCAAGCTGTTGAGGAAGGTTCTCAGGTCTTGGATTAGGGTGGCTCTGTGCTGAGTGTGCCTCTCACTGGAAAAATGAGGGCCGATTGTAGGTCAAACTTGGAGAAAGGACAATGCTGTGAATTCAGATTTTGGCGGTTTTAAGGGTGGGCATTTGTAAGGCATTTAAAGGCTACAGTCAGCAGTTGGATAGATAGATCTGAAGCTCAGAAGAGAAACGTTGAGGCTGAGGATTCAGACTTTGGTGGCCAGCAGAGCAGACATGGTCCCTGAAGTCATGTGATTGAGGTTTCTCAGAAAGAGACTGTGTAACAACAAGAGGAGAGAGCAAGGATAAAACCCCTTAGAAATCAGTATTCATTAGATGGGCAGAGGAAGGGCAGACTTAGAGGGAGGTTTAGGAGCCATTGATGGATGAGTGCAAGGAACACAAGGGGCTCCCTGGAACTAGAGCTAACAAAAAACCCCACCGTTTCAAGCATGAGCAGAGGTTGTGCGCTGCCCGGAGAGGACTGAGGTTAGAGAGGGAATAATATTTGTCCTGGGTTTCAATGACAAAGAAGCCATCAGAGTCCTTGGCAGGAGCAATCATAATGGAGAAACAGAACAGAAGATCCCCTCAGAAAGGGTAAAAGGGTGGGTGAAAAATGGGAGATGAGAGAGCGGAGATGCTAGTGTAGAGAGGAGTGAAATATCTGGTACATGAAGATGAGATTTTGTCTTTGATTTGATACAAGATTAGTGTGACTTCACTCTGTCTAACTGTGCTGGAATGGATCCAGGAGAGAGGCAGGGGTTGCTAATAGGAGCGAGAAGGATTCATCAGCCGAGGCTCAGGAGAGGATGCGGTCCACAGGCTTCCACTGCCTCTGTGCCGGGTGACTCAGTTTCCTGCTTTGAATGACGGTCAGAAGAGCATTGGACTGGGCCTTCAGGAGGTCCAGAAAGACTCAGAGCATCCGCTGTGCTAAATGTGAGTGAGCATGAACAGGAGCCACAGGAGAAGGGCCAGGCAGCATAGATGGGGGATTTGTACCAGTGTTTTTCCCACCAGACAAAGTTGCCTTGATGTAGGAAAAGACTGTTGCATTAACTCAATGTTGGAGCTTGAAGTGGGCACAGATAGCTCAGGAGCTTGATGAAGAATCACAGTTTAAGTGATGAATCACAGAATCACAGTCAAAGGTGTATGGGAGACGATATAGGAAGAAACTTACAGAGATGAATCACGGGGGCCAGATATTTTAACAGGGAGGAAGGTCAGGATGTCATGGGTGAAACTGTTCTAAGGGACATTGGTGGCAGTGGTAAGGAGTACATGCCTGAAGGGGTCTGGTAGTAGGAAGGCAGTCCATCAACAAACACTTCCTGATTGCCCAATCTGAGCCAGATTCTGCAGAGAGCAGTGAACAAGACAAACAACAAAAGAGGACCTTTCCCTTAGGGGCTTACATTCCAGGGGGGCAGAGATAAGAAAGGTGAAACAATCCAGGCGCTCTGAGGCACTGTGAAGAAAGCAAAATCTGTGGGAGAGACTACTTCAGCTAAGGGGGCCAGGAAAGTGCTCTCGGAAGGAGAAGGAGATGTTGCGCTTGAATGACGTGAAGGTGGAAAGAGAGAGAACTCAGGGAACCGTATGCCAAGCAGGAGAGCAGGAAGTACAAAAGCCCTACCACAGGGGTGAGCTAGGTGTGGCCAGGGGGCCAGAAGGAAGGCCTGCCTGTGTGGCCTGTATAAATGGCAGGGAATTTGGGGCTTATTCGGGAGAGGTGGCTTGGATCATTTTGGGCTTTAAATGATTGTGCAGGGGATTTGAGGTTTTCTTAGGAATGTGGTGGGAAGCTGAAAGCACATTGTGATGGGAAATGAGATACTCATCTGCGCTTATGAGTGAAAAGTTCACTACATGGACTAAGGATGAAGAGAGAGATTGTTAAGGAAGTGATTTTAATATTTGAGCAAAGCTAATGGTGAGTTGGCCCAGACTGTTAGCAGAGGAGATGCTGAGATATGGTGGGATCCAAGATTTATTCTGGAGGCATAACTGGTAAACCCTGTGACTAGATGAGTTTAAGGGAATGAGAATAAGAGAGGACTAAAGGATCGCTGTTCCTTTTTTTGACTTAGGAAGTGAGTTGTGTTAGCCAGCTTTTTGTTGATGTGACGGAATACCTGATAATAACAGTGTAAAGGAGCAAAGGTTTATTTTCAGTTATGGTTTCCGGGGTTTAAGTCCATGGTAGCTGGCTCTATTGCTTTTAGGCCTGTAGTGAGGAAGAAACACTGTGGCAGAAGGGCGTGGACAGGACGGGGAGCTGCTCACTTCATGGGAGCTAGGAAGCAGAGAGAGCCGAAGAGGAGGGGCCCAGGGACCACATGTATTCCCAAAGGCCACACCTTATGACCCACCCCCTTCAGTGAGGTCTACATCTTGTGATCCGGTCACTTCCTTAGAGACCCATGTCTGAACACAAGCCTTTTGGGGGACATTAAACCTAAACCTTATGTGAGTAGATAGTGGTATTGGGTGGGAGTGAATGGTGCAATCAGTGGTTTTGGCTTAGGCATGTTAAATTTGAGAAGCCTAATACTTCTCCATGCATGTGTAGTATAGGTGGTTAGATATTCAGATCTGGATCACAGGGAATAGTCAGAACTAGAGATATTGATTAAGGTGATTCAGAGCATCAGACAGTACTTAAAGTCCTGGTGCTGCGTGAGATCACATAGGGAGTGAGACGTGGGGAAGTAGGAGGGGGGTCTGAGGACTATATGATGGAGCAGTGAGAAACTGTAAAGAGAAGAAGACTCGGCAAGAACTACGAAGGAGCAGCGAGTGAGTCAGGAAGAAAATGAGGAGCGCATCGTGTCTCAGAAGCCAAGAGAAGAAAGTGTTTCAAGGCTTGACCAACCATATCAACCATACCGCTCTCAGGTTGGGCAGAGGGTCATGGGGTACAGGCTGGGCAGAGGGTTAGGAAAGGGGTTTGGGCCTTCCTCCCTCAGCCAGCCTTCCCTCTTTCGTTCTCCGTGGGCCTCTTAAGTTTAATAGCCAAATGTGTTAAGAGTAAGACACTTCTGTGGGCCTTTCCTCTGATGAAGGAGATTAACCCAATCTTAAGAAAGTCCTGTTCTGTATTAATACAAGCAGAAATACAGTGGACCCTTGACCTGCAAACTCGATCGGTTCCCAAGGGCTGATTGTAACTCAAGTTGGTCAATAAGTCAATATAGTCGAAATCTGGATGTTTACCTGGATACACGCTGTGGATAACAAGAGGTGGATGAATCTTCCATTAACCTAATTAACCCAAGTTGTTTGTTTGTCAGGCCGGTGGTAACTTGAGGGTCCACGGTAATGAGAAGTGGAATCTAATGTGTCATTGAAGAACTTCATATGAAGGGCCTTGAGGGTTTGTGATCTCTTCCTGATGGGGAAGTTAGAGAAGGCTTCAAAGAGGTACCCGTGCCCATGCGTGTACCCACACATCCACCACACACATGAACGTGCACATCCACATCCACACTTGTCACGCAAATGTGGACCTTGGGCCTCAGGAAACAGGCAGGGGAAACGTATGAGGGCAGCGGTACAGGTGAGACACAGAAGGAGCAACTTGGAGCCTGAGTTGGAGGATCCTGGTTAGTACAGTTGTTGGTCTGTAAATGGCTTGGTTGATTGTTTCTGGGATCCACCCTTGCCCAAACTCACCGAGAGACATTCACTGACCGGGATTTCTAGACTCCTCCACCACCATTGTCACCTCGCCAATGTTTGGTCCAAATTTCTTACAAACACAGAAACTGCCATGTCTCTCAAAAGGAGGGGTAGTAACAGAAATTGTACTGAAGCCCCAAATCCTCAATGGCCTAGCTTAATCGAATGGACATATTTCATTAAATAAATACCTCTGCCATCTGCTAGGCTACCATGAGGAGTGCACGGGAAACATATTTCTCAATTATGTTGGAGGAGATTTCTGGGCTCAGAGTCCCTGGCAAGCAGCCTTTCTTCAAGCTGTGCTCGACGGGGAGACCTGGCTCCAGCTTTCCTTGGCCCTCATGTACTTCAGTGTCTTTGCCCTGAGCCCCATCACTAATGCTGTATTACTGCGTTCCCTCTTGGCTTGGAATGAATCTGGTCCAGCACCCCAAACAGATATGGTACGTGCTGGTATAAAGTCTTTGCATTTATTATGACAACCAACATTTATTGAAGTCTTTGTTATGGTCAGGTGCTGTGCTGAGCATTTTGTATGAGTTATTTTAATCTAAACCTTACAAGTTCTCTGTGAAATAGGACCCCCCCCCCCATCTATAGACAAATTCGGGTTCAGTGTGTTCAGTAACTCAGCCGAGGTCCCACAGGTGGTGCACAACGGAGCTGGGGTTTCCACACCGGAGCATATGCCCTTTCCCAGTGCGCATAAAATGAGAGTGCGCAGAGTGTGACGTGAGTGTGGCCCAGCCTCCGAGGAGCTCACTGTCTAATGAGGATGATCTGAGTCAGGACAGGTGGAGACGCAGGACAGGAAATGTGAGTACAGGTGGGGAATGGGGAAGTTCGGTGTTCAGCTGCTCCGTCCAAGCCCTGTGATGATGGTGCCCTCGAGTCAAAACATGGCTGTGGGATGGTCGCATCCTGCTCCAGAAGTGCCGACTGCAGAGCAGTGTATTGCATCTGACTACTCACAGATGTCTTCAACTCTCCAATCTGTTTGTTATTTCACCAGCTGACCATGCTGCTGCTCAGCCCTGGCTTACTCCTCTAAGAGCAGCTCAAGTTATAGGAGGACAGTTACACAGCACTGTGATTTTCTAGTTCTACAGGTTCAAGGGCACCCATCTGAGCTGCCTATCCCACTCTACTCAGTGCTCCTTCTGTCTGTCCTTAGTCTGTAATTGCTCAGAAAATATACATTTTTTTTTTTTTTAACCAACTTTAAGCACCATGTCCTAGCCTCCAATCTCAGAGCCTTGTCTTCACGGTTGGAAGGAGGTTTGGAGATGACTCCTCCTGCTCTGTGTACTTCTTATTAGTGTTGACCTTCAGCCTCCAACTCATTCAGTGCCATCTCAGTAAAATAATAAAATTTTGTGGGTTTTTTTTTTTTTGGTACTGGGAATCGAAGTCAGAACCTTGCACTTGTGAGGCTGGTGACTGCACCACTGAGCTAAATCCCTGGCCCAAAATAATAAAATTAACTATTGATGTTGCTTTAGCACATTTTATAAGACAGACAGTACTGAGGGTATATATAGGGATTAACTCATTCTGTTCTCACAGCTACCTTATGAGAAGAAAACTATTTATTTTCATTAATATAATTAATATTTTAAATTGGTAAATAAAATTATATACTTATAGTGTACAACATGATGTTTTGAAATACGTACACATTAAAGAATAGTTAAATTAAGGTAATTAATATATTCATGATCTTACTTTTTGGAGGAGTGAAACCTTAAATCTATAATCATCAGTTTGCAAGAAAACAATGTAGTCACCCTGTTATGCACTATGTCTTGAGCTTGTTCCTCTTGTCTAATTCTAACTTAATTTTGTTTCCTTTGATCAGTGTTTTCCCAATCTGATCTCTGCACCCACCAGTCCCTCATCATCACCATTCTACTCTCTGTGTCTTTGAATTTGACACTTTTAGATTCCACATATGAGATCATGTGGTATTTGTGTTTTTGTGCCTGCTTATTTCACTTAACATAAGGTGCGCCAGGTTTATAGTATTCCACTGTGCATATGTACACACTTAACCTCCACTCCCATTAGCACTGGTCCTCAGAGCTACTCATTTTGTGATGATTTCCTATCTCCATAATAATTCCACTATTATAAGTTAAAATATAATTGAGTTGATAATATGGTTGTGTTTGGTTATATAATAAAAACAGAAATCTGTCCTCAGCCTTCCACTAGTCCTTACTGGGTCCCTAAAGGAGATTTATGCAAAGGTATGGGTATAATCTGATTCTTAGCTGTAGTTTTGGACCCCCACACTGGTATAGAGCCAAACGTGAATCAAGCTGGGCTTGTGGAAGACATCTTTCTTTATTCAGGGGTGAACTTGAGTGGTACTGAAACAAGGTAGATTGAAAGACCTGCTCTATTTCTGATCCAGTGTCCAACTTCAGTTTCTGCTGTTATGAGATGGCATATACAAGGAGAAATGACCATGTGTTTGTGTGGGTGTAAAGGTCTGTAGTCACTCTCCCTAGCCAGGGAAAGAGAAGAGGGAAGACTCCCTTTCTGTGGGCTCTTAGGGGAAAGAAGCTCAGCCAGACTCCGACTCTGTGTGTGAGAGATATAAAGGGAAGAGCCACCTGTGGGAGTCACAGTGTGTCTTTTCCTGTGAGAGCTCCACTCTCTGGCCCCAGGGAGCCATTCCTCTCCTTTTGGGGAGCAGCATCTTCTACTTGACCTCCAAACTGGTGGCAGTGGTGGTGGTGGTGGTGTAATCCTTTTAAAAGTTCTTTTTTTAATGAGTGGTGGGTGTGACCTGGCTTTGTTTTCTAATTTTCCCCTAAAGCTTCAGTTTAGTTATTGTAACAAACCCTCAGTGAAGGTGAATGTGCACAGGGTAAGGGATATAAGAAGGCTGACGTGTCTGTAGTAAGGGGGCTTGTGGCTGTGGCCGTGGTGTCTGTAGGCAGGGTAGTGGTGCTGGTGTTGGACAAAGACTGGGGTGGTCCTCAGGGCAGGGAATAACCGTCTCAGTCAGAGGAGAAACTTGAGACTTGTCTGATTTTTACCCATGAGCAAAGTGGACAGTATTAGTAGAACCTACTGTTCTGGCTTACATCTAGATGTCTCCCGAAAACCTCATGTGGTCATAGGTGGGGAGTTTTGAAGGTGGCTGGGTTAGGATGTGTGAATGTGGATTAAGAGTGTGATGCTGGGATTAAGGGAGTGGATAATGGAAGCCCCACCCTAGGTTCACCTGGTACCAGCCAAAAAAGCTCTATCCTGGGTGGGATAAAAGGGAAAGGCAGGCTTGCTTGCTGCCACTGCTGCTTGCTGCCTTCTGCCTATCCTGCCACACCGTCGGCTATTTCCCCTCTGAGAAGCCCCTCTGGCGTATCACTCTGCCTAGGAGCCAGCTGACTATGGGTTAAGAGCTCTCTAAAGTGTGAGCTGAAATAAACGTTTCCTCCTTTAACTTTGTGTGTCAGGTATTTTGTGTCAGGTATGAGAAAAGTGACTAAGACACCAACCATACAAGGTTGTTATGAGGATTAAATGAAGCAGTGGGTTTAAAACGTATTTATTAGTTTCCTAGAGATACCAAAACCAAGTGCCACAAACTGGGTGCCTTAGAACAAGATGCATTTATTGGTTATAATTCTGGGTCATGCTCCTTTAGATGGTTCTGAGGAGAATTCCGTCCCCTCCCTATATGACCCCTCCCCTTCCCTCTTGTCTTTTCCTCTTCTCTTGAGCTGTTGTACTGAGCTACATCCCTAGTCCTTTTTATTTTTAATTTTAAGTCTCACAAGATTGCTAAATTGCCCCAGCTAGACTCGAAATTGCATCCTTCCTACCTCAGCCTCGCAGAGTGCTGGGATTACAGGCATGCACTACCATGTCAGTCTTAGGGAGAGAGAATCTTTGGTGCCTCTTGTAGTTTGTGGTATTCCCAGCAATCCGTGCGTTCCTTGGCTTATAGATGTCACTCTGGTTCCACACCTCTCCTCTCCCATGTGCCTTCACAGTCGCTTTCCTCTGAGTACATCTGTCCTTGTCTCCGCCTTTCTCCCTTGGAAGGGTACCAGTCATACTGGATTTGTGCCCACACCATGTTGTTTTGACTTAATTATCTTTGCAAAGGGCCTCTCCATTTCTGATTTTTAGAGCATATGCTGCCAAGGCAAGCACCCTATTTCTGATTAAGAGCATATTCTGAGACACTGTGGGTTAGGATTTCAGTGTATCCTTTTCGGTGGATAGAAGTCAACCCATAACACAGTACTTTACCCCGTCTTAGGTTCAGAGTAAGTGCTCAATAGTTTCCCTTTTCTCGCGAAGCACCCTCTCCTACCCAAGCAGGCTCTGCTGAGGAAACACACTTGATAGCTTCCAGTGAAAGCTCTCAGACTGCTGCATGACACATTCAGCTCTGGCGGCAGGCAGCCTCTGTGTTGTCAGAACATCATCAATCTTGTGACTCTCCGACGTGTCAGCCATGAGGTTCTCCAGGGCTCCTTCTCTGGGAATTCTGAAGGCGAACATCAGCCTCACATTCCAGACAGCCTGTGCTACAGCCTGGCTGGAGCCAGGGGTGAGAGGATCAGAGAGGCAGAGCTGTCAGCCCTCAGTGGCGGCCTCTCCGGTTCCCTCCTGTTCAAGAGGGGGAAACTGAGTTTTGACCCTTTGTTCGGCTCACCAAAGAAGTGTGAGGCAGAGCTGAGACTGGAATCCTGTTTTCTAGTTTCTACTCAGTGCTGTTCCAAACACAACTGTGTCCCCCGGCCAGCATCCGTATTTTCCCCACTCCAAAGATTTTCTCTTTGAATTTCTCTACCTGTTCAATGAAACAGTAGCTGCAGGCCAGTGCTGTCTCACAGAAAGACAATTCGAGCTTCACAGGAAATTCAAAAATTTCTAGAGGGCAGGTGAAAGAAGTAAAGACAGGTGAAATTAATTTCAGTAATTTATTTAACCCAGAATATCCAAAATATTACTCCGACATACCATTAATGTGTAATTGTTAATGTACTGAATCTTTGAACTGTTGTGTCCTTCACGGCACATCTTGATTTCGACTCACCGCCTCCTCAGTAACCTCCCGTGTCTGGTAGCTGCTGTGTGTGAGAATCTGGTTGTGGGCAAGCCACTTCTGCTACAGTCTGTCTGCGGGGAAATAGCAGCATACATTGATCACATCCATCTTGTGAGAAATGACTGGCTTTAAAGTTATACCCGCCCTCTCTTGAAATTTTTGATCCAAATGTCCTTTGTCCCTTACAGTTAAATGATGGTGACACACAGGTAAAAACTTTTTTTTTAAAGTGTTCTTGTTTTGACAAACTATGTAGTTGGGAGCATCACAGCCGTTTCTCATTAAAAATATAGGGGTGCGTATGCATACGTGGATATATTTTGCTGGCCCGTCATCAGTCATCTAAGACACTTTCTAATACTGATCTTCTGTAACTGGCATTAAAAGTCAAGAAGAGGGAAAGTATCTTTGTGGTTTGGGGGATTGAGAAATGAAAGCGGAAATATGAGGAGCAATCTGTTGCTGATGTCCGTTCTGACTTTGGGGCAGTGGGTGTTCCTTGGTGGAGTGGATGTGTGCAAAGCCCTTCGTAGGCCAAGACATTGCACTGGGGACTTTGTTTTATCCTGGTTTTAGGAAGAGTATTGGAGGAATCTTGGGAGTTGCCTGTTTTATATTCTGTCTGCACGTAGGCTGACTCCAGCGCCTGCTGATCACTTCCTCGGGAGTGCACCGAGGGGAGCTCAGGTCCCGGTCCTTGAAGTATTCCTAGATGGAGGGACAAATGCGTGTTCCTGGGAGCGCACCGTTGTGGTTGGAGACAGCTCATGACCTGGGCACTCCTGCACACTCTGTGCTCTGCCTCTCATCTCCTCTCTGTTCACACCTTCACCCTGTTCGCTCTCCATACATTCCTGCTGTTTCCAAAAGTTTCTATGCTTCTTCACCACTCATAATAAACTCCCCTAGCTCTTGAACTTCACTTCCTCTAGCCCAGTTATATCTCAGTAACTATCTGTGTGGTGGTCGGATTGGTGTCTGCCTCTTCTAGACTGTAAGCTCCCAGAGGGCAGGCATTGAGGTGCTCAAAGCTGTTTTCCTGGTTAAAGGCAAACCTTTAACATCAAGGTTGATGCAATAGGCCCTCAATAAATATTGGTGGAATAAGTGCAGGGATTTTCTGTATGTCTAGAGCATTTTATTTTAGAGTGGTTATTTTACACACAAAGAAAGGGATAAGGGAAATCAACTTTGTCTCCCCCCTTTTTTTAATCGAAAGGTAATGCTTGTCCTAATACTGGGTGGTATGGCATATGATCTCTTATTATTCAGAAGTTCTATATGACTCTGTGTGCTTTTCTCTGAGCATCCCTAACAGAGAAGCTGTCTGGTGAGTTTGCCATCAGCCTTGTACTAGGGATCGTGAGATGCATTCTGATGATACTCCCAGCACTCATTTGCTAAGTGATGGGACACCCACTTGAGCTTTAGCTCAATAGACTGGTCAATTGCAGGTCATATTCCAGTTGATAGTTTCAGCCTGAAATAAGTTTATAAAAATCATCTAAATGTTGGAGGGTCTGGATCATGATCTTGGGAGGATGCTTAAAAGCTGTGAGTGCTAGGAAAATCTTGTCAGAAGCTGTAGTGCTTGTAACTCTGGCTTCTGAGAAATGTAAATTTGCCAGAGGAATAAAGGTTACCTCTTTTCTGTCCAAGGTCACCAGTGAGTCACTGGCTATGCCTAGAATAGAAATTGGCTCGGGAAAAATATTTCTGACTGTTTTTGAACCTCACCCAGATATTTGTTAGATGATGGATATTTTTCTTCTTTATTAATGGATATGGATCACGGATACTGAAGGAACAGGCCCAGACTGCTGGAGAAGGAGAGTTCAGGCAAGTTAAACATTTGCAGGCACATTTGCTTGGGCTTGTTCTACCTTGGGTCAGGGGATGTGTGCTGGAGAGGAGGGACCCCAGTCTGTTATCCTGGAACTTGGGTGTCAGTTCCGTGCCAGCCACATGGGAGTCATAATGTTTCTATAGAGAGTTCTCTACAGAGCAGAAGTCCATTTGGCCACATTGACTAGATGATACAAGGCTTCCATAAGGATTGATTTAAAAGTGTTTGATAAACCTAAGTCTCTCGCAAACAGAATAGTTCCTATGACTGCTTTTGATGCCACCATGTCGAGGACAAGGATATCATATGGCTTGGATGTATCCAGTCAACGGGGAGAGCCTCTCTGCTGAGTCATTCTCTGGGAAGGAAGTCATTCACTTCTCTGAGACTCAGGGTTCATGTCTATGAAGTGAACCATGTCAATCTTATTCTGCAGGCTCGCTGAATTTCTGTAACGATATGATAAGTAAACTGATGTCAAACACTTTGAAACATGTAGAGCTTTATTTGGCTTGCTTTCTAGTCTGTTGTCTTTCTTCTTTCTTCCTTTTTCTTCCTTTTACCTTCCCTATTGAGCATGGGGGATGTTTCAGGAGCAACTTAGCTACAGAGGAGACACAGAACACGCTTGACCCCACCATGCTTTCAAAAGAGACAGAAATGGAATTACATGAATGTAATGTTTTATAGTGTTTTATAATAACACTGACCATACATGAATATAATAATGTCATTGATATTATTAATAATGAAATAATTATTATATTATACAATATAAGTGATCATTATTAATGACAATATAATAATGACATATGAATATATGATAATATTGAGCAATACATGAATATAATAATGTTTTATAATAACATTGAGCAATTACCATGTGCAAAGCATGGTTCTGAGCACTTATGTTAACTCATTTAACCTTTCTGGCAATCCAGTAGAAGCCAAAGATGCTATTATCTTCTGATTTGAAGAAGAAGAAACTGAAGCTCAGAAAAGTTATGTAACTTGCCCAAGGATGCGGAGTTAGTATGGATCTCGGTGGTCTGGCTCCAGGGCCAGTTCTCCTAAGTGGAAAGCACACCTTGCATGGTATATACTACAGTAAAGCAAAAATGAAGGGGGAAGTCATAGCCTAGGGAAATCAGGGGAAGCTTTAGAGATGAAATGGTAAATCCGCTTTTCTAGGAGTTCTGCACCAGGGATCATAGGCATTTTCTAGGTGGTAAGAATGGGCATGGCATTGCAGGTAGATAGCCCATCTAGAACAATGCTGTGCAGGTATGAAGTAGCCTGGGGAACTGATCTGGCTCCTTCTAACATCTAAACTCATCACAAACTTCTGCAGACACTAACTTATCTTAAATTTCTGCCTTGCTTGGATTGTTCTTTTCATAGTGTCTATATGAGTTTGTTTTGTATTGCTACAACACAGCAGCTGAGGTGCGTAATTTATAAGGAAAAGTACTATGTTCCTCCTGGTTCTGGAGGCTGGGATGTCCAGTATCAAGTGTTGTGTGAGGCACTCTTGCTGTATCATAATACGGAAGAGGGCATCATGTGGTGGACAGAGCAAGTGTGCTGCGCAGGTCTCTCTTCCTTTTCTTGTAGAGCCACAGATGCCACCATGGAAACCTGACCCTCATGACTTCATCTAATAGTATCTACCTACCAAAGATGCCTCTGGATCCTGTCAACGTACGAGCTTCAGGATCAAGTTTCCAGTACATGAACGTTGGAGGGGGGACACATCCGAACCACAGCCCCGTTCTTGCTGGTCCCTGAACATGCCAGGCTGTTCTTGCCTTGGGTCTTTTGTGCTTGTTCTTTCCTCTCCTTGGATTCTTTCCGCCTGCTCTTTGATGGCTGCTCCACTTACTCAGGTTTTACCTCCTTTATGCGGCCTCCTCTAACCATTTTCTTGTGTGCTAGGATTTTAGACATGTAGAAGGCAAAGGGTAGACGTTCTTCGAGGCTTCCGTTCAGATTTTGGAGGAAGACCTGGGAGGTCAGGCAATGTGGCTCTGACCATTTGAAAATAACCCACCGTTTCCTTTCCCTTCATCTCCTTGAGAATGTTCAATGGACACCTTGATTCTGTCTCTGTTACTCTTGCTGCTTGATACCCACAACAGGGTATAGTGTACTCTGGATGGGGAGACTGAAAACAAGCAAGTGGACTAGTACACAGTGGGGAAAAGAACCAGCAGTGGTAATGCAATGATGAAAGTAACAAAGGAGCTGAAGACTACGATGCAGAGGCAGGAAGAGGGGCACAGTATGAGACAAGTGGAACCCATGTTCTGCGGGTTGATTTTTAAGGAGGTTGGAGTAGCTTATTTATTTCCAAGAGAGATTTAGATGCTAATAAGGAAGATACATAAATATGCATGTATTTTAATTCAAACTAGGCCAGAGATTGGGCAGAACACATACAATGAGATGGAGGTAGTTGAAATATTTTCCTGTAGCCCAGAGAATCTACATACATTCATGATCTCAACAGGCTTTTGGTGATTTTGTTTTCAATCACCAGAACTGTGTGCTGGGCTACACCACACAGTGGGTCACGCTCTGGCTTCTTTTCAGACTGAATAAATCTTTCTCTGTTTACTACGAATACTTGGAATAGAGAAGATAACAAAACAGGATGCACCCGTCCCATCCCGCAGAGTCTGGTCTCCACAGTGTGATGGCTGTCTAACTTTAAATGTCACCAAATTGATTCAGGTTCATTTTTATTGCATTAACAGTAGGAATCAGTTTTTACACGAAAGATCTAGCATTTTCATCGTCAGAAGATGTCGGTGGAGGCAGGGCTCTGGGGTTGGGGGGATCTGACTTGAACTTGGCCTTGCCATATAAGCCCAGTTCTTTCTAGAAGGTCTGTTTCCTCACCAGTTAAGTGAAGCTGATTTGACGTCTGCTGTGGGCTCTAGGAGGCAGAGTGAGAGGATGTGTGATGTCGTAGATCCATGTCTCACAGAGATGGTTCCCTTTCATCCCAGTTTTTCTAGGACTGTCTGGATTTTGGCATCAAAAATCTCAGTTTCAGGAACAGTCTGGCATGGTGGGTTACCATAGACCACTTGGATGTTTAATGCACTGTGGTCGTTAATAGCAGCAATAGTATGGTATCTCGTAGTGAGATGGGATGAAGCCTAGGAGGCCTCGTTCTTTATTACCTCTCACCAGTGGTGGGGTTCTCCTACTTAGCTGGGCCACATCACTGTTCCTTCTGTCACTAATAAGTCGTTCTGACATCTTTATACTCCAGGTCCATTGACCAGAAATCATGTATCTCCTCATATTGGAATTTATAGCTTTTTGATTTAGGCTATCAGCAATGTTGGGTCTCTTCATCCCTTACATTGGCTCCAATTGAAACCACTGGATTTAGTTTTCTTATCTGTAAAATAAGGATAATTCAGTCTTCCCTGCTGGCTTCCTGGACATTTGTGAAAATCAAGTGAAACAGTAGGAGTGAATCTATAGATGAATAGAAAAGAATTTATTAAAATAAAGAATATTTTCCTTGTTAATTAGCTATAAATTCAAGGGTAGAAACAGGTTTTATATTCATGGGGTTCAACACAGTTTCTTGTCCATAGTGCCATAGGTTTTTTTGGTAAGTGAAATAATAAAGGAGTGAGTCAACACAAGTCTGTCTCCTCTGTTGTCACTTGCACGTGGCGAAGAAGAGCCCATAGGATGTGCTCCCTAAAGTCAGCTGGTGCGCACAGTTCCTGCAATTCCCGGCCTCAGCCAAGAGCAGTGTGCTTCTCCATGACCTGCCTTGTCGCAGTGTAGTCAGAGGTAAATTCTGCAGAGGATTAAAGCTGGATTAACGGCCCATGAACATTTTATTTCTCTGCTGGCTAAGCACAGTAAATATCGATGATAATGAAATGTTCTCTCTCACTGGGAGGAAAGTGAGGAGACAGCAGAGAAGGGGTAATTGACCTTTTATCTCTGAAAGAAAAAGACAGTGCCCAGTCAACACACGCACGCACGCATGCACGCACACATGCATGCACGTACACACGCATACATGCGCAGTAACACTTTTGCAGTGCTCTCAATAGATCACATATATTTAATCTTGTATGTTAAGGATACTGTGGAAGCATCTAATTGAAACCCCCATGCCTGCCCCAGGAAAACTGGGCTATGCACATGTACTTTATTTGGCTATAGAATGCCATGTAACTCTTAAGAAGTATCTATGGACTAGGAAGTACATTCGGGGTCTACATTTTGAATTTAGTTGGTACATGTATCTTTCTTGGCTCAAAGGTGCTTAAATTATTTGCTGAGAGGTGAAATCAGATTTCTACATAAAAATTGAGATGTTTGGCTTCTGTTGAAATTTCAAAATGTCTGGTGTCCTTGGGCTCACGTGGCAGCTATCGGCTGAGGTTGGGATGTGCTGTCTCTTTCAAGCATGTAAGTCTCTCCAGTTATCCATGGGCCTCCATCTCCCTTATTATTTTAGGCAAGAGCTTGGTCTTCACAAGGTCAAGTATTCTTTCTTCAATTGAGTTTATTGGTACATTTTAGGTATACATTGTGATCATATCCATCATTGGGAATTTGTCCTTGTACATGATGTATCTTGGTTCTTATTTTTTTCCCATTCCCCTGTCCTTTCTTCAGCCCTTCCTCCCCCTCCCTATGTACATAAGCTAAAAACTGTTTTGAAAGCAGATCTCATGTGAGTCCCAAAATACAAAATAGATGAAGGGGAAGTGGTGTATTTTTAAGGAACACAAGGGTCCAACCGGCCCTACAGCCCTGCTGCTTCATCAGCCTGCCCCAGGGTGGTTTCCACGGGCACCAGTATCCCCCTGGGGAGGTTCCAGGACTCACAGGGAAAAATTAAAGAGCGTTTGTGTAACGATCACAACGCCTTCTGACACGTGGAACAGAAACCCAACTGGAGCTATTGATGGGATTCTGTAACTTTGGGTCCTCAGACAGGGCTGGATGTAGGACCCCCAGTGGTCATCAGGTCATCATGGATCTCCATCTGTGCTTTGCTCTGAGCTGGTTTCATTATCAGAAGGTCTCTTTTGGTATGGGAGACAGATAGCCACCAGCCAGGTCTCAGGCTTGTCCCATTACTACAGTTAATAATACTATTTGGAATAAAACCTTCCACTTCTTCTGGTTCCAGCAGAATCTGAGATGTGACTTCATTGGACCAGTTTTTAGGAGTCTTCAACCCAGAATCAGTCACCATGGCAATGAAAAAGGAAGCTGCTCATTGGCCTGGCCCCACTGTGTGTGCCAGGACTCTTGAGCTCTGGACAGTAGGGTCAGTGTCTCATGAACCTAATGACTGAGGACTGGGTCAGGGAAAGTTCTCAGGGAAGTGATGGGAGAGAAGAAGGTGTGGACCCTGGACTGGTGTAGACAACAAGGTCTGCTCTGCGTCGATTCTGCCTAAGTTTTCTCTTGATTTATAAGAATTTGGAGGTTGAAAAGAGGAGGAGTGTGCCCAGGCCCACAAAGCTCCAGCATGGTACAGCTGAAGATGCACATGAATAACTCTTGCCCCTAATCCTGAGGTTGCTTCCTTTTTAGGACTCGCCCTTTCTTTTTATCTATTTCTCTGTGATCCTTTCTGATATACTGTGGGGGTAAGAGTAATCTTATTTGACAATAAATCAATCTCAGAAGCTTAAAATTTTAGTGATAAAAGTTGCCTAAGTGGACTTATCATTCAAATGAGAATACAGGCCAAGGGAGACTGACTCATTCAAGGTCAACTGACAATTCACGTAAGACTCCTGGAGTAGCCTCATGTCTCTTATCTCATTTGACAGTAAGGATAATCCTATGACACACTGAGCTTGGGTGGTGTTTATTTCAAGTATTTCCTCTTCAGTGAGATCATTTTATCCTTGCAACAATCCTGTAAAGTAGGAGAGGATAAAAATTATTTATAGATAAGGACACAAGTTCAGAGAGGGCAAGATACTTGCTCAAGGTCCTACAGTGATTATGGGTGGTAGGACTCATAGATTTTCTTCTATCTGACTCAGCGATTTCTGTGTAGTACATGTGAATTAAATAGTGAATTTAGTTCAAGGAACTTCTGTGTAAGAAATAATCTAAAGCAACGTGGTAGACTGACTTTTATCAATGTTTGCAAATACAATATACCTCAATTCATGAATACTTCTGTTTGCAAACACGTTCACAGACAAAAGTGTTTAGCAGATTTTTGCTGCATCTGCAAAGCCAACATCGGGTGACAAACACAACCACGGCTGTCTTCCCCACACAAACACAAATACACCCAAATTGTAAAACAAATGAAGTTTATAAACTGAAGTGCCACTGTGTTTTTGTTGTAAGTTGCATATTATGTTTGTCCCATGACAAAGACAAACAAATACAGAGATTTAAATCACAGGGATAAAATTTAAATAATAGAACTTGAAGGAAATAGTACAAACAGACAAGATAAAGTCAAGTTCAGAGAATGAAGGAATTATAGACCAAAAGGAAAGAAACTGAAGTTCAAAATTTTGTTGTCATTTGCCTCAGATCCTATTTCTGGTTGGTGACAGAGACCATGTGTATCTCCCAGCTGGATGCTGTGGCACACACCTGCAATCCAAGGACTCTGGGAGGCTGAGGCAGGAAGATCAAAAGTGTGAACAAAGCCTGGGCAAGATAGTGACTTAACAAGACCTTGTCCCTAAATAAATAAATTAATTAATTAAAAAAAAAGAAAGAGAAAGAAAGCAATAAAGAAAGAAAGAGAAGAGGAAGGAAGGAATGGAGGGAGGGAAAGAAGGAAGGAAGAAGGGAAGGAAAGGAAAGAAGGGTAGGCGGACTAGCGATATAGCTCAGGGCAAAGGCCCTGAGTGCAATCCTCAGTACTAAGGACTTTTGACTTGCTAGTTGGAAGGTAATGTGCTGGAGATACGACCCTGGATGATCTTCAGAAGGGTTCTGCAGTATTTCTGAGAGTGCGAGGAACACCAGCTACTTGCAGGATAGGGTGGGAGCTTTGGTGTCACTCACGTTTGGAAGTGAGTCACATTGTTTCAAGCTCTGACATAATGATTTTTAAAAAGATTTTCTTTCATTAAGTTTATCGGTACCTTTTAGGTGTACAATACAGTTACATTCATCATTGGGATCTTGTACCTGTACATGATGTATCTTGGTTCTTATTTTTTCTCCCTTCCCCTGGAGGGGTAGGGGAAAGAAAAGAAGGGAAGAGAAAAAATATGAGAAAAGGAAAAGAATGGAAATTAAAAGATTTTCTTCAGTTCTGATGGGAAAGTCTGTTGGATTCTAATCTGACTTTAACACTTCTTGAGCACTTGGTAGTTTCCCTCTTTAGGCAGTGTATCTGGACTGTCGGCTCAGAGCCATTGGTAGGCAAATGTGACCAGCATTTTTTTTTCCCATTAAGTTTATTGGTACATTTTAGGTATACAATACAGTTACATTCATCATTGGGATCTTGTACCGTTACATGATGTATCTTGGTTCTTATATTTTTCCCCTTCCCCTGCTCTCCCTTCACCCCCTCCACCCTTCCCTATTTGCAAAGACCTTGTTTCCATTTTTTTCCCCTCTTTTCATATTTTTTCCTTTCCCTTTTTTCCCTTCCCCTACCCCTCCCAATTCCCCTGTTCTTTTAGACCTTTTCTTCCTGTTACACAATATCAGTTATACATTTTTAAAATTATAATATTAAGATCTAGGAGACATTACCACAGATTTTACAGAATTAAAAAGGATATAGAAAGCATATTACAAAAATCTTTTTTGAAATAAATTTGACAACTTCTAAGAAGTACCTTGGAAGACAAGTTACTGAAACTAACTCTGGAGGAAATATAAAATTTGAATAACACCTATTAAAGAAAGTATATTCCTAGCTTGAAAACCTACCTATATGACAACAGCAGGCTCATATACATTTTAACTGATAAGTTATATCAAACAATTAAAGCAGAAATAAGAAGGAACACTTCTCCCCTCATTTTAGGAAATCAACATTGTGGTAATACTAAAACTGGATAAAGAAAATAGAAGAAAAAAGTATGAACATAGATAGAAATTTGTTTAACAAAACAAACTATTAGAAGTCAGATCTGGCAGGATGTAGAAAGTGGTTTTGTTATAGGGATGGCAGTGTTGGTTCAGCATTGGAAGATCCACCCCCAAAAGTCATCGTTTTAACAGAGGAAAGGAAAAAGCCATATGATCCTGTCATTAGTTGGAGAAAAAGTATTGGACTAAATTCTACAGCTGTTCATGGTAAAAGCTATCAGGAGACTAGAAGTAGAACAGAACCTCAACAGATTAAAGACATGAACTCCATACTTCCAGTGAGAACACCTTATATGAATGGAGAAGATGCAATGCTTTCTCCTCAAGGTGGGGAACAAGGGCAGATACGCTTACTCTGCTTACTCTTTATCTGTCCATTAAACTTTGAAACCTAGGCCCCACCAAAATAGTCTGGCAATAAAATGACACAACTAGGATAGGATTGGCATGGCAGAAGCAAAATCTTTGTGTGTAGATGAAATGATCACCTACAGAGAAAATACTAAGAAATTTCTAGGAGCCCCTAGAACTTGTATTTGAATTTAGCAGGATTAGAAAACACAAGGTATATATAAAAATTCAGGTCTGTGTATACTTGCTATCAATGAAGAATTGGATATTGAAATTTAAAAGTTATGTAGGAGTACAAAGGACCTAGAAAAGTTAAAAACAAAAACAAAAACAAAAACAGTGTTGGAAGACATTTAGTACCTAATTTTAAGACTTCTTCTAAAGCTGCAGTAATCAAGGCAGTGTTGGTGTAGGGAAAGACATGTAGATCATTTGAATAAAACAGAGAATCTAGAAATAGAACCACACCTATATGGTCCACTGAGTTTTGAAAGATTATTTAACATTAGCATTTTATAGAATATAAACTCAATTCAAGAGCTGAGGAAGAGATAGTGTTTGCAGCAAATGGCACTAGAACACCTGGTATCCGTATATAAAAAATTAACCTCAACCCTTTATTTCCATACATGAAAATAACTTGAAGGGATCTATGAACCTAAATAAGAAAGCCTAAAAGGATAAAACTTCAAGAAGAAATTATAAGGGAAAATATTTACGAGTTCAGGGTAGGCAAGAACTACCTAGGATACAAAAAACATGATGTATAAAAGAAAAAAATTGATAAATGGGATTCCATCAAAATTTAGAACTTTAAATGACATCATTAAAATGAAAAGTAGTCCTTAAAAAGACCATATTTCCAATGCATATAACCTATGAGCAGAATATATAAAGAATTCTTAGAGCTCGTTAATAGACAACCCAATTAAAATGTAGACATAAGAAGGTGATACATAGCCAGTATAGCACAAGGAATGGTGTGCCACTCTAGAATCAGAAAAATACTAATCAGTAGAATAGTAAGATTGAATTCTACACTCATTAGGGAGATGAAGTTAAAAGTTTTAAAAGCCTTGTCATGACTTTTTCTTTTTGTTGGATTCTCCCCCTTTGTGTTTAATTTGTCACACCCAATGGATTCATTCTGCTGGGTTTCCTGGGGTTGTGATCCTCATTGTGTTTTCCTAGGGTATTGTCTAAAATTTTTTGGAGTGCCGGTTTGGTATTCATGAAGTTCCTGAGGTGCTCTTTATCATGAAAGTATCTTATTTCTCCATCCATTTTGAAAGATAGTTTTGCAGGGTACATCAATCTGGGTTGGAGGCTGTTTTCCTTTAGGGCTTGAAATCCATCACTCCAAGCTCTTCTTGCCTTGAGGGTTTGCATTGAGAAGTCTGCCATGATTCTGATGGGCTTTCCTTTGTATGTGATTTGTTTCTTTTCTCTCACTGCTTGTAGAATTTTATTCTTCTGTTGGATTTCTGGAATCCTAACTATTATATGCCTATGTGTAGTTTTTTTTGATCAAGGCTAGCTGCAGTCCTATATGCCTCACTTATCTGTATGTCAAGCTCTTTTCCCCTCCTTGGGAAGTTTTCTGCCATCACTTGTGTGAACAGTTTTTTATGTCATCTGCACTCTCTCCTCTTTCTTCATTGAGCCCAATCAGTCTTATGTTATTCTTCTTTGCATCATCTAGCAGCTGCTGGATTGATTTCTCATGTTCCCTTACAATTTTAAAGCAATTTTTCTTTTCCTGGTCACTAATTGCAATCTTATCTTCTATATCTGAAATTCTATCCTCACACTGATTCATTCTGCTGTGCAGACTTTCAATGGAGTTTTTAATCTCTTTGAAATCTGTTTGTATCTGTTTTATGGATTCCATTTGTTTCCTATGTTGGGATTCCATCATGTTCCTCAGATCCTCTATATTTTTATCTGTGTTCCTCTCTAGATTTATTAATCATGTCTTGCACCATGAGCACAATCTTTGCTGTTATCTGAGTAATTATTTCTGATTTCATTTTTCCCAGATCCTCTTTCGTTGCCAGTTCAGAGAGTCCAGGTGGTTGAGTATCAGATTGTTCCATCTCGTTTCCCTTTGGGGTTGCTGAAGGTGATCCAGAAGTCTGTTTTTGAGACTTGTTTACGTGTTTTCTCATTTCCACGGTGGGGGGGGCCTTGCTTCTGGCACCTGCGTGGCTCACCTTCTCTGCCCTAGGAGTGTGGAATGGCGGCTGCGGAGCTTCCTTCCGGGTTCTGGGACTGGCTCAGCTTCTCTGCCCTAGAAGCCTGCTATGGCAGCTGGGGAGCTTTCTTCTGGGTGCTGGGACCAGCTGAGCTTCTCTGCCCTAGGAGCCTGGGATGGAGGCAGGGAGCTTCCTTCCAGGTGCTGGGACCAGCTGAGCTTCTCTGCCCTAGGAGCCTCAATGGGGTCTTAATTTAGTTTTAGTTTGTAGTTTTTAGTGGCTAATGATGCCAAGCATATTTGTATGTACTTCATCATCCATGTATTGTCTATGGTGAAATTTCTGTTCAAAGAAATATTTTGCCAAATTTTTAAAAAAGTGTGTATTTTTATTAGTTTGAATTTTCCTTATATATTCTGGATAAAAGCACTCTGTCAGATATTAGCAAATATTTTCTCTGTGGTTTGCATTTTCAAACTCATAACAGTGTCTTTTATAGAGAAGTTTTAAATTTTAATGATCCAGTTTATCAGCTTTTTCTTTTATGAATCTTGATCTTCATGTTGTATCTAAGAAATCTTTTTTTCTTTTGGTACCCGGGATCAAACTCAGGACCTTAAGCCTTCGAGGCAGGCGGTGGCACCACTGAGCTAAATCCCCTGCCCGTATCTAAGAAATCTTTGCCCAGCTTGTTTTAGACTTTCTCTTCTAGGATAGTTTTAAATTGGTCTATGATACATCAATTGCATTTCGATGCACTTAGAAGATAAACATCTAGCTGTTATTTTTACCCACATATTTACCATTTCTGGGTTTTTTTCTGTAGACACAAGGTTTCACTCCATGTTATTTTTCTTTTCCCTGAAAAACTTCCTTTGCTACTTGTTTGTACAGGTCTGCTGGCAATTAATTCCCTCTACTTTTAAAAATTTAAATCATGTCTTCATATTGCTTTTAATTCTGGAAGGTATTTTCACTGGGTATAGAGCTATAGATGGACAATTTTACTTCCTTCAAAACTGTAACAATACCATTCCATTAGCTTGTGGGACATCTGTTCTCTGATGAGGAATCACTCATCACAGCTTTTTTTTGGAGGAAGGAGGGTGCTGTTGGGACTGGAACCTAGAGCCACGTGTAGGCTGGGCAAGCACCGGGGAGCCACACACCCAGCCCTGCCATCACAGTTTTGTTAGCCCTTATTTATATTGTGCCCAATGATCCAGTGGCTTTTAAGATTTTTTTCTCTATCATCTTCCTAGCAGCTTGGTGCTTTTATACAGTTTAGTTTACAATCACCTTGCTTGGGGTATGCTGTGGTTTTTTTTGGTACCAGGGATCGAACTCAGGCCCTTGTGCTTGCGCAGCAGGTGATGAAACCACTGAGCTAAATCCTTGGCCCAGCTGTGTTTTTTATATTTCTGATTTGGCCTTTTTTCACAATATTTGAGGTTTTTTTAGCCATTGTTTTTTCCATTATGGTTTTTCTAATTTCTTTTTCTCATCTTCTGGTGGGGCTCCAGCGACAGAGATGTTAGGATGCTTGTTGCTTTTCCACAGGTCATTGAGGCTCTATTCGTACTTTTCTCTGGTATTTTTCTCACCATTCTTCAGATTAGATAATTTCTACTTATCTCCTTTCATGTTCACTAATCTTTTTTGCCTACCTTCCATTCTACTTTTAATTCCATTCATTTAATATGTCATTTTAATATTGCATTTGTCAGTGCTAGAATTGCCACTTGGTTCTTTTTGATGGTTCAAATTTCTTTTTTGATAATTTAATCTCTTCTCTTTATTCATTATGGAAATGTTTTCAACTATGAGTTTTTGAACCCATTTATAACAGATAAGGTAAAGTTCTTACCTGCTAATGACATCTGGGATATTCTCGGGTCTATTTCTGTTGCTTGCCTTTTTCTCTTGACTTTGGGTCACATTTTTCTCTTCTCATTTCTAGTAGTATTGGATATTATGGGTATTATATTATAAATGCTGTCTATAATTTATAATCTTCCTCTGTCAGAATTTGTTCTAGTAGGCAGTTAGGTTATGAGTGAGCTTGTTGAACTTGTGAAGGATTGGTTTTATGCATTTTTAGGGTTACATATAGTATTTCTCTTCAGCTTTTAATTTTGAGAATAATCTCCTACTCTTGATAAAATTGCTTTTATCCTATAGCATAACCCTTCTGGAATATTAAAGGATCACTCAAAACTTTTTTTTGTTTGGTACTGAGGATTGAACTCAGGACCTTGTGCTTGTGAGGCAGGCAGCAGAAACACTGAGCTAAATCCCCAGCCCAGGATCACCTAAACTTTTATTAAGTTTTTCTACCATGTGATCATGTGTGATCAACCCCTCTATTAATATCTTTCCTGAGGTGTTAAGGAACAGAAATTTCAATGTAGGCCCTTAGCCTCTCTGTGTTGATTTCTGTGGGGGCTCATTAGTGTCCCACTCATGTGCTGTATTCAGGAGTTGAGCAAAGATTTGAGGAGTGTTTATACTCCCCAGAGTATAATCATCGCACTAAGTGTTCCCCTGAGATCAATGGCTTTTAAATTCTCTTATTTATTTGACAGCTTCCCATAGCTTCCATCTTCCTTGATGTTTCTTCATCAATTTTGAGTCATTCTGGTAGTACTGAGATGCTCTGATACCTTTAACCCATAAAACTACGGCTTTGTTTTTGACTTCTCTCCACTTTGTTCTTGGCTTCTCTCCAATCTACACCAAAGAGAGCCTGGAGGAAAATAGCAAAATAGGCACATATCATGCCCCATGGAGTTCCCTTCTTTCCTCGATAGAATATAGTCTAGTTTTTGGAGTGCCTGATTTTGATCACTTCCAGTGCCTAATCCCTTGGAAATAGCATGTTTCTTTTTTTGTGTGTGTGTTAAATTCTTTTATTGGTACATTGTAGGTATACAACACAATTACATTTCTCATTGGGAATTGTACCTTTACATCATGCATCTTGGTTCTTCTATTTTCCCCATTCCTAGCCCTCCCTTCACCCCCTCCACCCTTCCCTATTTACAAAGACTTTATTTCCATTTCTCATCATTTTTCCTTTCCCTTCTTTCCTTTCCCCTGCCCCTCCCACTACCCCTACCCCTTTGGACCTTTTCTTCCTATTTTACATCATCGATTATTCATTCTAATCATTGGTACATTTTAGGTATACAATATAATGACATTCATCATTGGAAATTTGCACCTTTCCATAGTCTCTCTTGGTTCTTATTTTTCACCCTTGCCCAGCCCTCCCTTCAACCCCTCCATTCCTCCTTATTTACAAAGACTTTGTTCCTATTTTTCCATTTTCTCATATTAATCCCATTCCCTTCTATCCTTTCCCCTAGCCCTCCCACTTCCTTCCCCTTTGTCCCTTTTCTTCCTATTTCACATTCCCTATTATACATTTAGTCCTTATTTACACTTTCAGTTTCTCACACCAGAGAAACTATTCAGTATTTACACATGTGTGTCCTATTTATTTCACTTAAGAGTATCGCCTCAATGTGCATCCACTTAGCTATAAATGTCTCTAATTTCTCACTTTTTATGGCTGAGTAGTACTCCATTTTATTTTAAAAAACCACATTTTCTTTATCCAGCTTCCAGTTGATGGGCATTTGGGCTGTTCCCAAGTTTTAGCTATTACAAACTGTGCTGCTATGAACATGGGTGCACATATATCATTGTGGTATGATTCTTTTAATTCTTTGGGGAAGATCCCCAGCAGTGGAATAGCGGGGTCAAATGGGACTTCCAGTCCTAGTTCTTTGAGGTATCTCCATACTGATTTCCACAGTGCTTGCATCAGTCTACACTCCCACCAGCAGTGGAGCAGGGTTCCTCTTTCCCCACAGCCCCACCAGCATGTGTTATTGGTTGATTTCATGATAGCAGCCGTTCTTTCTGGAGTGAAGTGGAATCTCAACATTGTTTTCATTTGCATCTCTCGAATGACCAGTGATGTTGAACATTTTTTCATGTATTTATTTGCTATTTCTACTTCTTTGTCTGAGAAATGTCTGTTCATTTCAGATGCCCATTTTCGAATTGGGTCTTTAAATTTGGGAGGTCTGATCTTATCCCATTTGGGAGGAGGGTCCTTCCTTAGAAACCTCATTCACCTCATAGTTTGGAGTGAATACATAAGGCCAAGCTATACTGTGGCCATTGGAGGTCATCCAGAACAAGGTAGGCATACTGTCTGTTCCCATGCAGTGTAATTTTGCCATTTTATTAGCTAGGGGCTGTTCTACTGTGCATGAAGTGGTGAACAGGGTAGACAAGGAAGAGCCTGTTCTCATAGAGACAATTCACAAAAATGCAAATGAAATTAGAGTAAGTTCCATGAAGAAAATCTAATAGGATCATGCAGGAGAGAGTGCCTAGGAGAGAGTATAGATAGTGTAGTGTGTATAGATAGCATTGATATAGTACAGAGAATATGACTTTTAACCTATAGTGTAAAGCTGTAGCAAGGAGTGAGTCATACAAAATTTTAGGATAATGAAGGGCCAAAGAAGGTCAGTATATCTGCAGCCTAGGGGGCAAGTGGAAGGATAGAAGAAAATGAGAAAGAGTAAAATTGCCTAGGACATTGCAGGCTGTTTGATTTTAAGTGCATGAGAAATCATCGTTTTAAGGAGAAAAGTGACATGATTGAATATGTTATAAAAAGATCAGTAGCTCATTCTGGCTGTGCATGGACAATGAATATAGGGTTGGGTAGTAGCAAACTCGGAAAGATATACTCACAGATTGTCAGGAGCAATGCTACATAATTTTAGGGTAAAATCATTTGGTTAGCCTAGTTCTCCTGCCTACAGCCCAGCTATGGAATTCCGAAACATAATTGCTTTTTGACCTCCGGTCACAACTGAGACCTCAGTGATCCGGTGATGATGCTGTGATTCTCCAGGACAAGATTACACCAGTTGAAGACATCCTGGGAGGAATAAACATCTACTCAGTTCGTCATTGTTCTTGGACTGTTACCATCTTGTTTACCCGGATGTACTGAACACTCTGCGAGTCATTTGTTACATCTGCTTCTCCCGATGTACTGAGTACTGAATAAAAGGGGCGGTAAGCTGGGGGCTTTCGTCTTTGCCGCCCAGAGCAGCACTGATCAGACCCAAAGCTCAGCTTCTTCTCAGTCTCATTTTTCTACCTTTCCTGTAATTGGCTGTGTGCTGCCGTGGCTCGCAGGAGACTAGGACTTCCTGCAGAGGTTCTGGTAACGTCCCCTTCCCCTGTTCCCTACAACAGATTGGTCAGTAGTCTAGGTATGAGATTATGGAAGTTTGGGCCGGCGATTTAGCTCAGTGGTTTTGCCGCCTGCTGTGCAAGCTCAAGGATCCGAGTTCAATCCCCGGTACCAAAAAAAAAAAAAAAGAGATTATAGAAGTTTAATATTAGTGTAGATGGAGAGTAGAGGAAGAATCAAAGGCATATTTTAAAGAAAATCAGTCCAATTTGCTTGCAAATTTGATACAGAAGGGTAAGGGGAAAAGAGAAAGTGTTGTGATCTTATTTTAGTGTGTGTGCTTATCTATTTCTCCTTGTAGACTTTGAGGTCAGAACCTGGTTCTTTAAACATCTCTTGTACTTAGCACAATGTTTGGTATACTGAGTGTATGTGAAATAAATGCATGCGTATTTTAAGACTATATACGTGAGGGCTGGGGATTTAGCTCAGTGGTTCCGTTGCCTGCCTTGCAAGCGCAAGGACCTGAGTTTGATCCCCGATATATATGTGAGAGCTGAATTACCTTGAAAAAGTTATCCATTGCCTACTTGAAAGTTAAGTCTGGTGTGTGTATTTGATGCACATTTTGTTGCAGCTGAGTTTTCATAACACCAGATTAGTAAGTTGGTTGAGAATAAATATATATATATATATATATATATATATATATATATGTATTTTTTCTGCCTAAAAATGTGCACACACTTAAGGAAAAGAAAAACTTGTGCAATTATTTTAACACTTTTATCTATGGGGACCCTAAATGATGCTGTATATTGCAGAAACCCACTACACTGCCGGCCCTTAGAGAAAAAATTGAAAATGCATGTGCAGCAGTCTCAGTGGACATTTAGGTCAAGGTTACCCAAGCAGCAGTTCGCCATACGAATAAATGTCTGGACACCACTGGCTCCCACTTTGGGCACCTCTTGTAATTGTAGAGGCTGAAGGTAACTTGTGTTAATCTCATGGTGTCTCAGTAAATTTAGTATTAAAATATTTGCACACGTTTTTCTTTTCCTAAAGTACGGCGCTCTCCGTCCATATGAATAAATAAATAATTAACCCTCTCATAACGGATCGGTACAGACTTGAACAGTCTCACATAGTGGCAACTTAGCTTCACTAAGGTAGGTGTGTGAACGTACTCTCCCACTTGCCTTTTATCCTGTTAAAACCTGTCTCTCCCAGCGACTTAGCTTCAGGACATGAACTAGTTGTAATTGACTAAAATTGATTGCTCATTGAGAAATGAGGGCTAAGTAATAAAAACTGGCAATTTGAGGTGCAAATTCCATCACGTCAGGTTTCGTAGAAGGACTCTTCAGCCCAGGGAGCTAGACTCACATAAAAGAGACTGGTATCGATGGAGAATGATTTAAATTAAAGCTACTTTTTCCCAGCCCTTGGAAAGCTGCTGATTCATCTTCTAAACTAGGCCAGATCAAAAGCAAAGCTGAAGCAACTTTCTCAGGGATTTGGTCTGGGGGAGAAGCGAGAGCCTGGCCTTCTACATATAAATAAAATGGATTGTAGGCTATAGCATCTCACTGGGACTACAAAGACCCTACTGACTGCCAGTTGCCCTGGCAATAAGCCTGTAGTGCCCACTTCTTCCATGATTTAGAGCATCACACAGCTCTTTGAAGATGCTGCTGTTAAGGAGGAGTTTGACTAGATGATCTCCAAGTTTGTCAGTGCTGATATTTGATGGTATTTTCATTCCTGATCTCTGCATATGAGACAGCTGGGTTGGTGATCCTTCTCCAAGGTAATGCTGGACATAAGCTAATAAATCCATTCCAAATTCTTTCAGTCCCAGATACAATTTTTCTGCTGTCCATGCTTCTGAAACCACTGCATCAGACAGAGAAGAAACCTTTACTCTCTGAGATGGTGTAGCCGGCAGCACATTGCATGGAAGGGCAGCTAAATTCATTTTTCATATGTTCTTTATTTCAGTATTCATTTATAAAGCAACTTTCAAACATCTCAACTATTTAAATAGGAAAACCTGGGCTTGGTGGAAGGAGAACTACTTGGCTAAAGGCAGCTATTTGATGACAGACTTCAGAGAGATGGACTAGATGGATTAATCCGAAGCCCCTCCTGCCAGAGACTCCTGCAGTAAGTCTCTAGTCCCCGCCTGCGCGGTGGGCGACGCAGGCCTGAGAAAAAAATACACTAAGAGACAGAACTAGGAGAGAAAGCGGGGGCCAGAACCAGCAAGGCCGGTGCAACTGACAAAGGCACTGGCCAGTCTCAGGCACTGACTTTTATTGACAATTGGGGTAAAGGCGAGCTACAAGAGTGGTTTCTATGGAAACTAATGTAAACAAAGCTCCTAAAGGGCAAGACAAAGCATTCTCAAATTAGGAACAGAAGAGACAGAATGTATGGTTGTAATTAGAACACTGTCCTTTTAGTCTGAAGGTTTTAGTCGTGGGAATGGAATTTGGGTGCGAGTTGCTCGGACCTCGGTACCTAGGCTTCAGCCAGACTCCCTTCTATCAACAAGCCAGTTGTGAGGTTAGCTCTTTACAGGCTGCCTTGGGCATGATCAGTATTACGGTCCTCGGCACCTTCTCAAACTTTACAGTAAGGCAAATGATTGCTTTTGTTTAATTCACTTCTTTCCTGTTGTAGCCATCTTCTTAAGCACAGAACAAGGAAGTGTCAGTGCTCCTTCAGTGAAAACCATGTTCTGGTCCCCAGTGGTGGCTGGAAATGCATCACCTTTATGGAAGTTGCTAGCCCGGGAACACGAGAGTAAGAAGAAGCAGCTGAGACTCTTGCATCTGGGACAGGCTAACAGAAATGGAGATGTATTCTGCTGGGCTGCAAAGAAGGAGCTTGCTAAGCTCAGTATCATTATACATCTAATAGCAGAAGTGTCCCTTCTCTGAGGCTTCTTAGAATACTTTCAGTCTAAATGAGAAAATTAGCCAGAATATGGAAATATAGAGACGTGGTTTTGTATCACCTACTAAAATCAGTCTAAGTGTTGCTTGCTGGGTATCCTTCGTTAACTTCATTTAATAATAGATGGAAATAATATGGAATTAGCATATAATTAAACATATAAGTACCTGTTTCTAATTTGTGTGAGGATGTTTGGAAAATAATTTTCTCTTAGGCATCTTAAGCATTTCCTCTGAATATATTAAAGTGCTAATGGTTTAATCCATTCTTCTTTTCATAAGGCATTTAAGAATAAGGATTGAACTTGTGACTTAAGTTAAACTAAAGTAAAAATGACCCTGTTTCACTAATTACCATCTATGTAGTCCTAGGAAATTTTATTGTTAGTTTGAAGCCTCGGTTTTCTCAAAGGTAGAATGGGAATAATAGTGACAATTTCGTGGATCATTGTAGCCTTAAATCAAATGATACTTCTCAGGTTCATGCAGTATCTCTTGCACAGGTATGTTATGATGCCAGTAATGCCGGTAATCTGGTAGCACAGTTATGTTTAAAATTCTAATATCAGATATTTCAAATTTTCGTTGTCCATTCCAAAACTATTACAAATTTTATAGTCAACAGAAGATGACAAAAGCTACGTAAACAAAGGGTACCATCATTGTAAATATCAGTGACTATGTGTCTTATCAAATTTAGCAGAGCCAAATCTGAGCTTTGTAAGGGACAAATTGGATACTTATTAGCAACAGTGCCTTCGCGAATTCTCAGTTATGTAAAACCACTCACCTGAAAGGACGCGAGTCCTTCATTGATACGTTATGTCGTTTTCACATATGCTTCCTTCCAAAGCTCTGTCTCAGTGTAATCCGTGTCTCAGCCAGGCTGAAAGACGGTCACGCTTTCACTCTGTTGACTTGCCAAAGGGAATTATTTATTTGGCACCAGTAATATGCCTGTGTTCTACGGCGCTTGGTGATAATAAGAGCTTGGGTTTATTCCGTGCCTTTTCTCTAAGGAACTGAGCGGACATTCAGATACAAAGGAAAGGAGACGCTGCGGCATTATCCCTCCGAATTTACCATTTGGGGATGATGGTAATCTTGAGATGCACATGGAAGAAAATGCCCATGGGATGGAGAGGAAGGAGAACAGAGGCAGAGAAACAAATGATACAACGGAGAAGCAGGGAAAAGACAAAAAATGAGAGTTCTAATTTGACTACTGTGGGGAGGCAAAAGGCACCTTCACGTGGTGGTAATAGGTATTCGGTATCGTCAAAAATATGCAAAAGTATGTCATTCTTATTTCCTGTGGAAGTCAGATCTTCTAGATTTCAAATGTACCCACAGCTGGGTTCGTGTAACTTTCCCTCTTTTCTCAACTTGGTCTGAGTTAGACCACCAATTCTCAGATTCTAGAATTCATCTCAGAAAGAACGTTTGAACTCAGATGACCTCCAGAGTACTTTATAGTAATCTCTGGTAATAAAGTCGCTCAGCATTTCGGATGGGATGATCAGTCTTGTCACCTTCCAAAACAGTAATCCTTTTGTCAAATAAGCGGGATAGCTAGTTGTCCACCTTGCTTATGGGAAGCTCACTACCCCTCGGTATAAACCATGGCAGTGTCGAGAAGTGATGGCAGTACACAAGGCATTCCTTACACTGACCTGAAGCGTGTTCATTTTCCTCCAATGGATAGTATTATGGGAAAATTTAGCTATTATTCCATATGCTATGTACATAATTTTTAAGCATCACGATAATTTCACTGATAGATATTACTATCCCTATTTCCTTACGTAGGAGAAAATAAGGCTCAAGGGAGGTAAGTGGCCCTTCCAAACTCACGTGGCTTGTGCTAGAGCCTTACTCAAAGCTGTGTCTGACTCTGTAACCTATTCTCATTCCACTTCTTAATTGAGGGCATCACCTTCCTTTGTTCTATCAAAATCCCACTTGCTTCTAATGTTACTTTAATTCTCAGTTCTTTATAAAAATCTTTCTGACCTCTCATCCTGGGGTGCTCCAGTTTCTATTATGAGACATTGGAGCGATCGTTAAGTCTTAGGACTGTTAACTGCAAAAGGTCGTGCACCATGAAAATTCTCCTACTGTAAACTTAAACTTTCTCTAAATGTTATTTGATTATTTAGAAACGTAGAATGTTAGAAGTAGAGGGAACAGAACAGGGAATAAATGATAATAGTTGGTCGTTACTGAATACTTATTATGAGCTATGTATTGCTCTAATTCAGTGGTGGCAAACCTATGGCACACGTGCCGCAGGGGGCTGTTTGTATCATTGAGAGCTCTAAAAGGTTCGCCATCACTGCTCTCAGTGATTTATTCATTTGATCCAAACAAAGAATGGCTCATATGAAGTCTGCACATATCTTTTGCACATTTTACAAATGAGAAAATAGAAATACAAAGAAATTAGTTATTTCTCTTACGTCAAAAGCGATAGCTTTACATCTACTTAAATCTGCAAGGTTTTGAGATGGAAAGTTTTTTTTTCTTTTAAATGACAAACTTTCTTGGCAGCAAAAGCTGATCTGACCTGGACTAATTTTGTGGTGATGCCTGTCCTGGCTTGACATCAGAATATTTATAATTGTTTACCTCACCCAATGTTAATGTTCGTATATTTGCTGCAGAAATATTTATGTGTTTAATTATTGAGCATTCCTCCAGACCTTGTAGTTGTGCTGTATAATATTTGCATATTGCTTTCCTACTCTGCCTCCCAACTACTAGTCCAGATTCTGAACTGGGAAATACATCTGTGCCTGCAGCCTTTTGTGGACAGGGCTGAGAGCCGTGGTCAGTATTGAGTCAACATTTAAGGGAGGTTTTTAGATACCAGAGCCTAGATTCAACAACTACACTGACATTCTGACATTTTCATTTAAATTATGAGAAAAAGCGAAAAAGCCTGGGAGAAGCGATGACTTGACTGATAACATAGATGGTAGAAGGTGTGTTTTTTATATTTTAGCTTTGCAGTGATGCCTCGGTTCATGAACTTAATTTGTTCCATGATTCTGAGATCATAGCTCTATAGCCACAGCCCCACACCCACCTGTATTGGGGATTGAACCCAGGAGCACCCCATTACTGTGTTCCCACCCCAGCCCTGTTTATTTTATTTAAAAATTTTGAGACAGGGCTTCACTATGTTCCTCAGGCTGGCCTCAGACTTGCGATCCTCCTGCCTCAGCCCCCCCCCCCGCCCCCCAATAGTCGGGTCTGTCAAACCTGCATAATCACCTCTGACCTGGCTCCACCCTCTCCTGGCTCTGTGGTTACGCACCACCTCTCCAAGCATAAGCGCGATAAAGACAGTGTGAAGGAGACTGCCCAGAGTCTTATTTATAAAACGTGGCACAGAGCACAACGAAAGCAAATGATGTTCTTTTCTTCGTAATGAAGTTTTGGGGACTGAGTCTAACCTAACCAGCTTCGATGTTCTTTTCGCTTGCTCTCTTACGGCTTTGGCGGAAACCTCTGTGTCTCACCTTTTCGCTGCAGGGCGCAGGTCAGGCCCTGCTGAGAGCTCTGTGCTTTGGTGCCTGCAGTCATTCTGACCCTAATTTGGTGAGGCCAATGTGGGGGTGAAAATGATTAATCTTCCCTTCTAAAAGAAGTGACGCTTGGAGTCGGATGTGAGAGACCCCATTTCCAGGATGTAGGTGGGGAGAATCCTCCCAGGTGAGGCCTTCTCAGGTATTTCACAGAGAATGAATGCTTAGCCATTACTGAGTTCCATCACTATGCAGTTATTTTTTAAAGAAATGAAGTTTACGCAAGGTATTCTTTCCTTGTCTTTTAAGGAAGGCACATAAGCATTTATTTATACTGAATATCAGCCCAACTAGTGCACTTTTGGTTTTACATCAGGATATTCTAGATATAAATGAAAGGTTTCAGCTGGCAGGCTCCTTCCATTAGAGCCGTGGGGAGGGAGGGGTGCAGCTCGGTGGGAGAGCACCTGCCTGATGTGCACAGGTCTTGGATTCGTCCCCAGCCCTGAAAAAAAATCAGAGAAGTTCTTAGTTCCACCCCTAAGTGGTTCTAGGTTCATTAGCTCTGCTAGAATCTGGGCATTCATCCTTTGTCTCCTCAGGTGGCTTGACATGCAAGTAGGCTCCAGACCATTTTGGTAAGTCACATGCTGGTCTAGGAAGAGAAGCTCAGTCATTATTTAGCTATAAGTCTTTGGCCAGCTCTGTTGTTTTTCATTTGCAAAATGGGAGGTTACTTAGCCTATGTCGAAGGGTTTTTTCCTAGTTTTATGGTTTTAGTTCTGAACACAGCATTTGCAAGATGTGGTCTTTGACTGCTGTCTAGAAAGACAGACATTTAAAAAACTATTTCACCAAGATAAGCATGTTCTGTAACACAAGACAGAACCAACTGGTTAACTGACTCCAACATCTAGAGCAGCAAGGGAGGGAGGCCTGTTTTTTCCAGTTTATTATTATTATGGTAGAAAGAAATGTAGCATGAGTTCTCTCCTCATACGTTTTAAGTGAACCTTTCGGTATTGTTAACTAAAAGCAGAGTGTTGTGCAGCAGATCCCCAGGACTTTTCCAACTTTTATGATTGAAATATTATAAGTACGGAGCAGTCGCTCCTCCCTCCCCTCCCTGGCCTCCGGAACTCACCACTTTGCTTTCTGCTTCCATGAGTTTGACTGCTTTAGATAATTCATGTTAGAAGAGTTGTGCACTGCTTGTTCTTCCACGACCGGCTTATTTCACTTAGTCCTGTATCCTCAAAGTTCAACTATGTGGTAGCACAGGGCAGGATTTCCTTCTTTATGTGGCCGAATAATGTACCACGGAATGTATATAACACATTTCTATTATTTATTCCTCCATCGATGGCCATTTGAGTTTCTTATACCTCGGGTATTATGAATAATGCCGTAATTAATACGGGAGTGCAAGTATCTTTTTGAGATTCTGCTTTCAATTCTCTTGGCTAAATATTGAGAACAAGGATTGCTGGATCACATGGAAGTTCCATTTTTATTATTGTGAAGACCCCCATACCATTTTTCTTAGTGGCTACATAGTTTTATAGCCCTACTAACAGGGTAGGAGTGTTTCAGCATTTTTACATTTTTACTGTCATTTGCTTTAGGTTTGGCTATGTTTTAAATTATGGTCATCATTTATTGTATGTTGTATCTCATCATGGTTTTTATCCTCATTTCCTTGAGGACTGGTGATGTAGGACACTTTTTATTATCCCATTGGCCCTTTTTATGTCTTCTTTGGGGAAATGTCTATTCAAGTCCTTTGATCATATTTAAAATTTTTTTTGCTACTGAGTTTTAGGAGTTCCTTATATATTTTGAAGATTAATTCCTCGTCAGATGTATGGTTTGTTCTCACTGCATAAGTTGCCTCTCAGAGACCCCTGGTTTTAAAGCAAGAAAAGCTTACATTCTTTTGTTCCTCTTTTCCTAACACCTTGTAGATAGTAGTTGAGTCTTTAACCATCTTTTTGGTTCATTCTTCATATCTGCTGAAAGGGGTAATAACATCACCCTTAACAAATTCTGTGCCTTGTGACCACTAAACATATTTATTAATATAAATAAAATTTATTAGCATATTTATTAATATTAGTATTTATTAAAATATTCTACAACAGACCATTCTCTTATTGTTTTACTTTCCATTATCACAATTCAGTTCATGTAAAAGATGGGTTTATAGAAAGCCAGCTTTTCTTAAATTTTTCTATAATAAGAGTCACAGAAAGTCTTTATTGTAATCCCTACTAGATGATGGGGAAAGTATCTTTATGTGACTTTTGGAATGCCTGACCATCTATTTTTCCAACTAGTAATCTACCCACTCAGTTAAGAATAATTAAATTATGATGATTGTAGTCATTATCATAGTGACATGCATATTTGCATAGTGCTTTACAGTTTACTTGGCGTGTATTGTCCCAGTCCAGAGAGACTGGTTTTCCCTATTACATGGCTCCTTGCTGAAGGTGTCCACTTAAACTTTTAGCTGTCTTCTTGCTAATAAGAGGCAGAGATGGCTGTTTTCCATATCTCCTTGTCTCTTTAACACATTTATCACCAAAATTTATATCTTCAAGTTAATACCACTTCAGTTAGAGGAAATGGTTTTATCTCCATTTTATTGAGGTGGTACCCAAGGTCCAGGAAAAGTCCATGTTTTGGCTAAGAATAAACAGAAAATTGACTGCAAGCCTTCACCTCAGGTCTGAGCTTCCTCACTGAGCCCCTTTCTCTAGATTCCAAGCCCCTGGACTCCTGGGGACCTCAGTAGCCTCACCCATCTAAGCATCTCCGTTTGCCTCATCCCAGAGTGGCACCATTGCTGGTTCCTTGCCCCCTCCTCTTCTGCAGTGCCTTGGATGAAACAAAATCCTTGTCACTCTTTTCTGTATCCTAACCCCATTCTGTCACTCCTGCCTGCACGCTGGTGAAATATGCTTTTGGCTGGGGGAAGCGAACGTGCAAACCTCCAACCCAAAGATGGTCCTGACCTTGGAGTGATGCTCTTGACCAGCTTCTGGAAAGAGAAATGGTTTTCTGGTGAGCCCTGACTCCCAGGGGACTCTGTGTTGAGAAGCTCATCCTGTTTTCTATGCCAGTTCCCCTAAATTCCTTTCTGAATAGGCGCTCTGTGAGTACACGGTAGTTGTATGTACTCACAGGTGTAGCCATCATAGTGTAGTAAACGTACAGGAATCACAGCACAGTGCAGATATGCTGTAGTTCGCGAGCACTGCTTCACCATTTTGCAAACAGGTAAACCGAGGCCTGCTCAGTTTGAAGAAACTTGCTCAGAAGCATGTGCATATGATGCAGTGGAGAGACAGCTCCCAACTCCAGAAGCCCTTGCCTGACTCAGCACAGAAATGTAGAACTGTCAAACATTTTTCTTTCTGCCTTTAATTTTTTGTCTGTATTTGACACATAATTGCACAGATTTTGGGAGTGCACTAGGGTGATTAATTTTATTTCCACACTAGGTAATGAGCTACTTAGGGCATTTAGCACTCCGGCTCCTTATCATTTAGGTTGGAAGCCTTTTGGATTCCTTTCTTCTTTTCTTCATGAACTAGAGACTAGGTTGTTGTAAACTAGAGTCACCCTACTGTGCTGTAGGACACTAGGGTTTGTATGTGGCTGTATTTTCCACAACAGCTTGTAAGCAGACATTTCCATTTTGTTTATTGCCTTTTCTTCCACTGGACTGGGAACTTGTGGAGAGGAACTAGTCTGTCCTGTTTGTAGAGAGCATCCTTGGTGTTTCGCTTGATGCCTGCCACACCGAATTCCGTTTTTGTGGTCAGAATGAACAAATAAATGAATATATTAATGATAAATGAATAAACTAGGCAGGAATAGAACCTGAACTTTGGGATTCCAGTGAAGTAGTCCTTCCTTCCTTGAAGCAAGCTGTCCCTCCATATTTTATATTTTGTAACATGTTCTATATTTAATGATGGCATGGATGCATTTTTCATTCATTTTGTGTGCAAAGGCAAAAGGTCCTTTGTCTTTTAAGATGAGAAATACAGAGTGATTTAAAATTATACAGTATATTCAGGACTGGAGCAAGACCCAGTGTTGGTCTGGAGCTGGCTAGTGCCTCTGGCAGTGCTGCTGGCTGACCCAGGACCGGAGTTGTGTCCAAGGTTGATTTTTTACTATAGTTCCTTAAATTCCCCACCCCTGTCTCCACTCCAACCCACCCCTCCTCAACCCAGTTAGACTCTTAGTCAGTTTTACAGGTGAAGGGCAGGTAGGACTGATACACACAGACGGTGCTTGCCCACCCTCTCAGCCCCTGGAGGATGCCTGGATATCAGAGCTGATGTTTCCCCACTTGCTTGAGTCAACTGAGTCCTCTTTAGCTTACATGGTCAATTCTTCTCCCTTCCTTCTACCCTCATTCTCGGATGTTTGTGATCAAAGACAATCCCAGAACCTTGTAGTCCTGTTTTTCTGTTTTGGACTCTAAGTTCCTGGACTGGGAATGGCAGGATCGTTCTGCTCCATTGTTCAGTCTAGGTGGACTTCCTGGAGTAGCAGGCCTTAAAGGAATCGCTTACGTCTGTGAGGGACTGTCTCATCATCGATCAAACTTCATTTCCTTGCCTGGATGAGGGCCAGTACATTCCTCTCTGGCTGCTTCTTGTCTCCAGATAATTTGGCAGCACTCATTCATACTGCAGAGGGCACTATCTTAAGTGTTATAATATAAAAATTGGTCAATATCAGTCTAACACAATGCTCTGTTTCTGACCTAAATTTTCTTCTTCCGGTTAGAGAAGTAACAGATCCAGAAGGGATCTAAGACTTGAGCCTCCTTGCTATACTGAAGAGAAAATGGGCTCAGAAAGAAAAAAGTCTTTCCAAGTTCCCTGTAGCTAGTTCCTCTCTTTTTATCCCAACTTTGGAGTTTTGAAATCTGCCATGAACGTTACAGAAAGACATTTGGAAAGGTAGAGCAGAATTCCCCGGGGAGCTTTCTAGTATATTCTATTTCTTTTGGTCTATAGTCCAACCCAGAAAGATGTACTTTAAGCCCTTTCTGCCTAATGATTTTGTTGTAGATTTTCTGACTGGTAAAACAGGTACAACCAGGCAAAGCAATGGTTATTGTGGTTGCTCTGGATGATTAAAGAAGAGACAGAGAAAGGGAGGGTGAAGAGGATGATGGTATTGATGGTGGATGCAGAGGAGGATGAATTAATGTACATCTAAGGCACAGTTCTTGATTGCAAGCAACAGAAACCTGTGCAGGATGTCTGTATGTTGGCTATGACAGCAAAACAAAACACCACAGGTTGGGCAGCTAATATAACACAAATTTATTTTTTTAACTCTGGAGGATGGAAGTCAAGATCAAAGTGTTGGTAGAGTGGATTTCACTCTGAGGATTCATTCGTTGGCTTACAGGTGACACCTTCTCACTATGTCTTTACTTGGTATAACGTGTGTGTGTGTGTGTGTGTGTGTGTGTGTGTGCGCATTCCTGGTACCTGTATGTGTCCAGATTTTCTCTTATAAGAACAACAATCAGTTTGGATTAAGATCCGCAGCAACGAACTCATTTTAACTTCTTTCATGTCTTTAAAGACCTTATCGCCAAGTATGGTCACATTCTGAGTTATTGGGGTTCAGGATTTTAGTATATAAACTTTGGGGGATGTCAGTCAGCCCATAACACTGCCCTCTGCTGCCATGCTGCACAGGGGGTTCACAGACCGGGGTTATTCATGGAAGAAAATCGAAGTGGTTGACCCGGAGAGGATGAAGAAGGTGATGTAAGGGATGGCAGAGCAGTCTAGCTTGGTAACTTCAAGATTTTTATAGTTTTCATTTTTCCTCCCTCTAGTCATGGGAACACTTTTAGCCCCTTTGTGTTTCCATGAAATAAAACAGAGTTAAGTGTAAGCCTTTTGTCCAAAATTCAGAAAAATCAGCTGCACAAATATAAGTTGAAGACATGTAGAGAATATTAAGAACAGAGTATCTAAACAGAATTAAGTCCCTGTTATTACTTTTTGATGGAGATGCAGATAAATAGAATACTGATGGAAGAAAGCAACCAAACATTTAAAAAGTATGATATAATAATAGACACTTAAATGTAGCAACTATGCACAAGGCATTTTTCCAAGTGTTTTATGGATATCAACTTATTTAACCCTTATGGCAGCCCTGTGAGGTAATCACCGTTAACATGTTCGTTGTCTGGATGATGAAAGTGGTCAAAAGAGGTTTATAAAAATTTCTCAAGATCATTCAGCCAGTAGATAGCAGAGCAGGGTATGGAACCCAGCCTGACTCTAGAGCTTTGTATTACCCTGAGCAGTTGAGAAAACTGGAGACTTCCGCAGAATGGTCAGTTTTCCAGATATGTTTTGAGTTACCGTATAGAAAATGTCATGTCTATTCTGTGTGGAGCATCAAAATAGATCTGGAATCAGTGGCTGCAGAGACATATCATGGACAAGCGGTTTAGGAAGAACTTTGACCTAGTTTGGCAAGAGATTGGGCTGCTATGGCAGACATGGCTGGTTGCCTCTACCTAATGACCATTTTCCATTCTCTGATTCAACAAGTGTTCTTTGTTCATAGTGCTTTGGTCTCAAGTCCAAGGCCAGACTGACAGGTGGACAAGGCTGATTGTGTTCATCCTGTGCCTGTCCCATGAGTGATTGTTTGGGGAATGGGCGTGCAATCCTGTTTTGACCTATGAAATACAAGGGAACTTTTTCTGGCGCTTGGGGAAGGCTTTCCACCTTGATTCAGTGGGGGAGGGGGGCACACGAGGAGACTGCCTTTCATGTCCAGTGCTTTTTCATCTTGCCTCTGACAATATGACATGAGAAAAAGATACTTGAACCAAAGAGGAAAACCATCATTTTCTAGTAAGATGGGAAAAACTGATCCTTGGTCACTATCTTGAGCCCTGAATCAACCCTGTTGCTACCTTGCTCCAGACTTACTGAGTGGGAAGTTAAACATTTGTCTGCCTAAATGTGCCAGTGCTGTGGTGTAAGTCATCTCGAGAGAACTGCCTCGGAGGCCGTGAGCTCAGTGTCATTGGAGAAGGACAGGGAGAGCCTGGAGGCCCGCTTATAGGAATAGTGTACCAAGGACTCATGCCTTTCCAAGAGGACAGCTAAGGTCACTTCTGGTCCCATATTTTATGATTGTCTTTGTGTCCTAACGGACCCCAGCACGTCGCTGGGTGACTCTGCGTCTGTATGTATTAAGTCAGGCTGAGCCACAGCCGCTACTTTCTGTGAGTCACCTGTAGCGTCAGGCTGTGGAAAAGGGCAGAGGCTGTGATGTCACAGCTCCTCCAATGACACAGCATCAGGGGACAGCCAGAAATAGATGTGTGGAAGCCCTTGTCGCTGGCGCTCGCTTCTGCTCTGAAATAGCTCTGTTTCTCTCGTCTCAGACACCAGGCTGCTGGAGATTCAGAGAACCAAAATAGACCGGATGTCTAGTCACCCTTCTAGAATCCCCCATCTGCTCTGACAAAGTCCTGGGGACTCCCAAGGTGAAACTCATTCAGCAGAACGTGAAGAAAGTGACGGGCTTAGCTGGGCTTGGAATCCTAGTCATAAGGCACGATTCACGAAAGAAGGCCTGGGGAGAAGGTCTCAGGCAGCTTTGTCCTCAACCTATTTCTGGGGTCTGAGGTTAGAAAGTGTTGGAGACTGTGGTCTATCTCATCCCTGACTTCTGGTGTTTCGGGCTGTTGGTGTCTGCTGAATGTGGCAGGCAAAACTTTCGAACCATTTCAGCCATCTGATAGGAGGCAAAGAAGCTAGAGACCTCTGGGAATTCTGTTTGCAAACAAGTTTTATATAAATTGATAATCATAACAACAGCTAATGTTTGTTGGGAGTTTAGGGGATCGGTAGGTAGTACCTACAGTTTCCCAGAAGCCCAAACCAATTAAGAGGTAGATGTAAGAATCAGAAAAATGGATATCAAAATGTCACATCCAAATATTAAAACAAAACCCCTAAACTTGCTGGAAGATAAGTTAAGTAGAACTCTTGAAGACACTGGCATAGGAAAGGACTTTATGAACAAATCCTCAGTAGCATGGGATTAGCACAAAGAATCAACAACTGGGATCTCGTTAAAAAGCTTCTGCACTGCAAAGAAACCACAAACAGAGCTAAGAGACAACCTACAATGTGGGAAAAAATTTCTACCAGCTGTTCCTCAGGCAAAGGACTGCTATGTAGAATATATAAAGAAATTTAAAAAATCAGAACCCCTAAATATAAAGATCCAATTCAAAAATGGGGATCTGAAATGAACAGACATTTCTCAGACAAAGAAGTAAAAGCAGCAAATAAACAAATGAAAAAATGTCAACAGCAGAGGTCATTCAAGAGATGCAAATGAAAACCACACTGAGATTCCACCTCACCCCAGAAAGAATGGCTGCGATCTAGAAATCAACCAATAACAAATGCTGGTGGGGCTGTGGGGAGAAAGGAACCCTTCTCCATTGCTGGTGGGAGTGCAGACGGGTGCAACTATTGTGGAAATCAGTATGGAGATACCTCAAAGAACTAAGATTACAGGTCCCCGTTTGATCCAACTATTCCTCTGCTTGGTATCTTCCCAAAAGAATTAAAAGAATCATACCACAGTGATATATGTCCACCCATGCTTATAGCGGCACAGTTTGTAATAGCTAAAGCTTGGAAACAGCCCATTTGCCCATCAACTGGAGACTGGATAAAGAAGGTATTTGTTGTTGTTATTTTTTTATAAAATGGAGTACTACTTAGCCATGAAGAATGAGAAACTAGAGTCATTTATAGCTAAGTGGATGCACATTGAGGTGATACTCTTAAGTGAAATAAATAGGACACACATGTGTAAATACTGAATAGTTTCCCTGGTGTGAGAAACTAAAAGTGTAAATAAGTATCAAAATGTATAATTGATAGTGTGAAATAGGAAGAAAAGGTCTAAAGGAATAGGGGAAGTGGGAGGGGTAGGGGAAAGGAAAGAAGGGAAAGTAAAAAAATACAAGAAAAGGAAAAAGTGGAAACAAAGTCTTTGTAAATAGGGAGGGGTGGAAAGGAGGGCAGGGGAAGGGGGGAAAAATAAGAACCAGGATGCATCATGTACAGGTACAAGATCCCAGCGATGAATGTCATCATATTGTATACCTAAACTGTACCAATAAACTTAATGAAAAAAGTGTCAGATCCAGTACCGATTAATGGTAGGTTGGAAGATTTGGCTTAGGAATGAGGTGATAGTAGATGCTTCAATTCTGTACTCCTGAGAAGAACAATTTCAGTCCTGCTCTGTGGAGCCTAATGTCTGGCTGCAAGGCAGTGCCAAGGTACCTTTCCAAATGCACGCTGTGGTAAGTTAAGTACCATGGAGTGTGAGCGAGTGTAGGAAGAGAGGCCAGGAATAATGGCATAGCTGGAACACGGTGGAAATGTGAAGAGTCTTTTCCATGGTCATATTGACTGAGCCCTTCCTTTTTGCCAGCTGCCGTGGGAAGTGTGTTCACATTATCCAATGTAATTCTCTTTTCCAACTTGTGAGGAAAGTACTAGTTTATTGTCATCTTGCTGATGAGGAACCCGAGACCCAGAAAGACTCGGAATTTCCCTAAATTGACACAGCCAGTACGTGATAAGATGGGATCCAGGATGAGGTTTGTATGGAGCCCAAGCCTAACTCAGAAGCACCTTGCTGCAGAATCGATGGAGATGAGGGGAATGGGGGTTTGGATCAGAAGACTTGGGTTCTAGCTAAGGCTTTGCCTTTCTTAACTCCTGCCATTAGCACATCCTTGCCTGCAAAATGGGGAAAGCTCAAGAAGTTCCTGTGAGGGTCAGGTGAGATCGTGGGCAGCAGTGCTTTGTAGTAGGAGTGGAAGAGTCCTCAGATTCTCAGTGAAGCCATCCAACTTCTTAACCCCCCATACCTCATTTTTACCTACTGTAAATTTAAACCAGGGCACTGGTGGTGGTGGTGGTGGAAAATAATATGAACATTTTGGAGAACAGTAAGGAGGCTTCTCAGCTCAACACAGATAAATCACATGAACCAGCTCTCCCTCTTCCTGGTGTATATGCAAAGGAAGTGAAATACTTGTGCACATCAGTAAATACTTGTGCCTCCGTGTGTGGTATGACGCAATTCACAATAGCTCAGACTTGGAATTGGCCTAACTGCCCATCAGTGCATGAATGGGTGCAGCAAATATGAGGTATATACGTATTGGAGGACTATCAGCCATAAAAGAAAATAAAATCCTGTCATCTGCAGCAAAATGGATGGAAATCGTGAAAGAAGTCAGCTACAAAAAGGCAAATATTTCACGTTCTCTCTCACACGTGGAACAAACAAAGAAACAAAGTCAAACTGAAAGTAAAGTAGTGGAGGGGTGAGGATGGAGGAAGAGTGGTTGGATATGTGTGCATGTATAGACATACTGCAGTGAATCTCATTGATTTGTATAATTGATATGTGTTAATAAAATGAAAGCATTAGCCCTTTCCCTGCTACCCTCTCAGAGGTGTCATGATGCTTACAAGGCCTAAGATTAAAGAACATGTTTTCTTCATCTAATATACAGATAGAAGAAGGTGGTAAGACCTTGCTCAACTTCTGATCTGTTTGGGGCTAGTGATTGTTTTTGAGATAACATTGTTTTCTGGTCTCTCAAATGATCTGAAAAACTTCAAGGGTGATACATTTAGCTTTGCATCCCAGCAATATTATTGTTTAAAATACACTTTCAAGTCTTGAAAAGAAAATAAGAGTTCCCGTCAGAAGCATGAACACGTATCAGCTTTGTATTCATCCTTAGAGGCTAAGGGGAAGAAAATAAAAACATCGTGCATGCATCTGGGGTAACTGTGAGTCTGTGACTGTTGTGAATATTGTAGGCATGCTAATTTAATCTTTCTAGGAATCCTGTGAGCAGGCATATTGTTATCTCTGTTTTTAGGTGGCCCTGGGTGAGCAGAAGCCCAGCGAGGTTGTGGTACTTGTCTAGGATCTCACGGCATATACGCGCCAGAAGCCAAGTCATTTAGTTTCAGAACCTATTATTGTAACCAGTAGAGCAGAAGTTTGAATTTTTTTTTTTTAGAATTTTGAATTGTTTTGAGACAAGGTCTCGCTACACAGTTCAAAGTGACTTTGAACTCACTCTGTAGCCCAGGCTGGCCTCGAACTTGTGGCGATTCTCTTGCCTCAGCCTCCCAAGTGCTGGGATTACAGGCTTGAGCCACCACGCTGGGCAGAGCAGCATTTTATATCACATGGTCCCTTCCTTCAAACACCTTGCAGAACAGTGAGCAGAGGAGGTGGAGAGAGACGTACACAGGTGATAGTTGACTGAGAAAACAAGGTAAGACACTGAAGTGCATTGAATTGTGTGTCACATGCTGTCCGGACCTCAGCTTGAGAAGAATTTTAAAGTGAGATGGTGGGAGTGATGTGGGAGAGCTGGTTTGTGACCTGGGCCTTTGGCGGCAGCAGGGTTTGAACAGGGGAAGAACAATGGCCCACGTGGTGGTTGTCCTATCTGACTGGGACTCAGTACTTGAAGATGCAGCATTGGCCAGAAAATAGCACTACGTGAAGAAAAGTGACAGCTCGAGGATAAACACGGGGTGGTGACGATCTGCTGAGCCTGCCTCCGTTAAATGCAGATACTACTGTCTATTTTGCCTTCTTTGCAAAGCGAAGGTCATTTTGTGAATCATAAGATATACAAGGGGGTAGTAGTTTTAAAAGGCCATTTATGTTTTTAACTTTCGTCTTCCCAGTTGTAGGGCTTTGTTTTAGATGGCTGGGGGAGTCTATTGCCTAGAGGAAGGATGAGGAATTTAGGAATTCCAGAGGGGGAGAAGACCAGAAAGAGCATCCACACACAAGCAGGCTGCAGTCTTTCCTTCCCTCAGCTCCCTGGTTAGCATGTCAGGGCTTTATCTGACTCAGCTGGGTCTCCTCAGCAAGGCCTGTCCCTTTCAGTGTTGGAGGGCAGCGGAAAACCAACGGAGAGAAAAGACAGCAGAACAGAATAAAGCAGCGTGGTCCTAATTTTCTCATCCTTGGGTTGGCTTTGCCAGGGGAAGCGGGAGGCCCATTAGACGAAGCAGGACAGCAGTGAGTGGAGTTCCTCCTTCCCCACCCTCAGGGGGCGCAAGCTGAACCTGCTGGTGTTGTGTGGCATAGGCCCGACACTGATGGTACCTGGGACTGTGTTTGGGGATCTTGCAGAGTGAGTTGCAGGGGTTGGGCAGACTCTGGCCAAACCTTAGAGAGGGACGTGGTGCCCACAGTGGGCAAGGTGAAGGCCAGGTACTCCAGGGTCAGCCAGGCTCTGTTCTCTGGGTGAGGCAAGAGAATGAGAGATAGTAGATGTCTCATCAGCTTCTGTCTCTGCCGTGGTGGCTAGAGGCTAAGTGGCTTCTAGGTGGAGCTGGGATGGGATCCCAGAGCAGAGCAGGCACGATGCCTGCCCTGTGCTGCATGCTGCCATGAGCTCAGCTGCACCATACCTTCCCCCTTTACCCTTTCCTTCGATCTAGACCCCATCTTGATGAAGAAGCAGAAGGAATTTATCTGAAAATTAAAAAAAGAAATTCATTCAAGGAAGACTGATGCAACCTAAAAGGACCATTTAGACAATAAGAACAGACTAACTTTAAATGAGATTGGTCATTTAATTCATTTCTCTACCACTCGGGTGAGTGTTAGAGATGAGTTTAGACGGGTGAAATATTTCATTTTCTCTCTTCATTGAAATTGAAGTGTGAACAAAATCGTGTGATCTAAGTACGTATAACGTCAAAAAATTCTGACTGAAGATAACCCGCGTAAATAATAAATTTTTAAAATATTTAAGTGACATTAACCTTTGACTGTAGGAGATAATATCTGTAAAAGTTCCTGGCATGTACTAGGTGCTCTGTGAAGATTAATAGTTTTCATGTTGTTTGAGGTCAATGTCAAGAAAGACGCGTATGTTCCTGGGGTTACAGCTCTTGGTCTTGGGTGTAGACTGAATGTGGGGCCCTGGTACCCTGCAGGGCATCCTGCGTCTCCTCCACCTGATTGTGTAAGGACATGTGGACCATAGCAGGTATTCTCAGGGCCTGCCCTGTGTCAGAATCATCAGTGGATGCTGATTTAAAACGACTAATCGTTTCTCCTCGGTTTCCTCTTCTGATGATGGTTCAGTATTTCTGGGGAGATGTCAAGGCATCTTTTGAAAACCACTAAAAACTTGTTCAAATGGCGTTGCAAATACCAAGGGGCGCTTTGGTACATCTTCAGTTATATCTTTTCTTTGATTGTTGTTGATTCTTACAGGCACACATATGGATAAACTAGAGAAAGTCAGAGCTGATTGTTGTTTTGGTTTCTTGTCCGTACAAAGTGTTGTATCTACCCAGCTCAACATCTGTCAATTGCCTTAATTCCAAAACAAAACAAAAGTGAGGAATGACGAAGTTTTCCTTGGGCCAGGCCAAAGGAAATGTCACTTTCCCCTCACCATGGCAGGACGTGGTCCTCAGGCCAAGAGCAAACATTAAGTGTGAAGAAAAACCCTTACTCGACATAGAGTCATTTTCTTGTTTTACTCTCCTTGTCATCCTTGTTTTGAATCCCAGAGGTACACTGCTCTTGTCGACTGTGAAACAAAGGATTTTTACTGCAGCATAACATAAACTGCAAAGCAGAAAATGTGTGTGGTAGAATTCCCATTGGAAAATCCTCATTATTTGGGCTCCTATTGCCTTTATCCTACTCTGCTTCCACTATCAGGATACCATCGCCTTCCTGTGGCCTCCCCAGCACTCTGAGTCATTGTTTTCTGTTGGTCACCTGACCAAACAGTGCCCTGGTTGGACATGGCAAGTGGCCACTGTGCAGAACACAGTTGTTCCAGTGGACTATGGCTGATTAGCATAGGAATCTCCATAAGCCTTTCTATTCTAATTTTTACGTTAGCAGTCTGGCCCTTCGGAGGTCATGCTCACCTAGTTAAGGCTCTTGGAGAAAATCCTGTCTTTCCAGCTCATTGTGTTTGCATTAAAATATATTGTCCTTCAGCTGACACGCTAACCAGCAACTTTGTGTGAAACTTGAACTACAGGGCCTCATTCGTTATTTAAGTTGGAATCCGAGGAGCTCAGCGAAAATACATGGCAGGCGCCGAGACTTTAGGGTTCTTAGAGCTCTGGCTTTCTGCACTTCACTCTGGGCATAGCGAAAGGGTTTTGATGAAGCAATGACTGCAAAGCTAAGGAAGCTCCCTGCTGGAGTTCTTTCACTCCTGTGTCCTGCACAGGCAATGTGGCATTGTGAGAGTGTGCATGCCTGGTGGAGACCCATGCTTTCTACATGCAAATCTTAGGGATTTGGACAGGCGACTGCATGTGTCCATATAAGGTGGGTGTCATAATAAAACCTAACATGCCTCAATATGTTACCACGCAACTTAAATGAGATCATTTCTACAGAATGCTGTGTTTCATTTGCTCAGTCTATTATTACTAAATATTAATGCTATGTATACTCAATCAATGTTAACCGTCTTAATAGCAGCAAACCTACTGACTGGTTAATCCTTCATGAGACTCACTCGTATGATTTTTTAAGAAATTGTTTGCTGAGAGATATCCAGGTGCTAGAAAAACATCAGTAAAAGAGAAGGGATGATTTCTACCTCTATAAAGATCATTCTCCAGAGAAATAGCCTGGAAGTTAATGAGTTACTCATCGTAGTAGATTCAAGAACAGGGTGTGAGATCATTTTGCAGTGATATCATAAATTTGTTTTTATTGATTGAGAGGTTGTAAACTCTTTAGAAAAATGCCTGCAACTATCTACTAAGCATGTACTAGTTTTATTGTGAGAGTACCTATTATTAATGATGTTTCCACGTGTATTATCTTGCTTAAACCCCATGACAACCTTTTGAGAAAGGTATTGTTATTTCCTCTTACTGATGAGAAAATCAATGCTCAAAGAGGTTAATGACTTCTCCCATGTCACATAACTTACATGCAACAGAGGCAGAATTAAAAGCATCTGTATTGGCTCCATTGCAACTCCTGTTTGCTTGAGCTGACTTGTGTTAGCCTGTGTTTCCCAAAGCACTTGGGAGAAGTGGTTCTTGCCAAGTGGTTTGTGATGGGCAGTGAGCTTCTTAAGGTCCTTGGCCATAACATGTCCTTGTAAGGCAGGAGGTCACTCCTCTGGGTCCCCAGGTATTTTCTGAGGTCATGCTATACCAAGGCATGACCTTGGGACCCTGTGTGCTGCATTCATTGGCTCCACATAAGACTTCATCTAATTCTTCATCAAGAAAGCATCTAACTTAAAAATACTATTATAGAAAAAAGAAATCTATACTTTTTCTTCACAATCTTTAAATAAAATTAGACTCAACTGGAAGAACCCATGAGCATCATGTAAGCCAACTCCTGCATTTTGTGTTTGAGGCCTAAACCAAGGGAAAGAACATAGATCACCAGAGTTCATTTGGTCAGGCGCTGTACAGCATGGTGGCCAGAAGTGGGGGCCTGGAGTGGGCACCCTGGAGTCCCACTTTAGTTCTTCCCAGCTGTGTGACTATGAACAAGTTTCTTAACATCTCTGTGCCTCAGTTACCTCCCCTGTACACTGGTGGACTAACAGCACTTACCTGCTGGATGTGATAAAGATTAAATCAGTACTTCTGGGTAAGGTACTCAGCACAGGGGCTGGTACAGAATCCACTATGTCATATGTTTGCTATTCCTGTCATTGTTATTGACAACACTGGGATTTGAATCTAGAATGCTCACTCCGCCTCTAGTGCTGTTTTCATTTCTCTAAGTCCTCTTCCATGTAGCTCCTTGGGTCTAGCTGGGCTTCATCCTGATTTAGTCGGTCCCTCCCACCTACTCTCTTGTTTCTGCAGTACGTATACAATGCATCTGAACATCACCTTCACGTATTAAGATCAAAGGGCTCTGAGGTGACATCGCTCTGGCTTTGATTCAGCCTTAGCACATACAGGCAACTGGGTCTTTCTGTGTCTCTGTTTCTTCATTTGTTACCGTACCTGCCGTGTTAGAGTTGCTGATGGGATAGGGTGAGCAACTACTCCTAGGAGCACCATGGAGAATTTCTGACCCTTGTTGGATATTTCATACATGGCAGCACAGTATTGTCATTACTCTTGTTGCAGCTCCCTTTGGAAATTTACCGGTCGGGGGATATGTTCTTCTTGTAGGTTTTCTGAGTGGGTTGAGCATTCGTGAAAGGAATGCCAGGCACTGCAAGAACAGAAGAACTGAGTATGGTGCCAGTGTGACACTCAGCTGAGTCAGACTTACATTCCGTAAACACTGGCCCTTGGATCACATGAATCGTAGTCCTGTGGGGGTACATTATAATATAGATTCCCAGGCCCCCATATCTGTTGAATCTGAAGACCCAAGGCAGCACATTTCAGGAATATATACTTCAAAGCTCTCGGGTCTATCTTATATGCTGCTAGATTTGGGAACCACATAATTAGGCAGCCAAATAAAGGGGGTGACTTAAAGCGTGCCAAAGGATCTTCTGATTTGTTGTCCTCGTGACCTTCATTCATCCACCTGCCATCTGTCCACCAACCAAATATATTAGTGCCCGGTGTTTGTCTCCTGATCTGCTGCTGCTGCTGTTGGTGGTGCAGAAATGAAAGATCAGTGCTTTCAGAGAGCTGGAAGTCCAAGAGAACGGGGAAGTGAAGGGTAAATAGCATGCAAAGGGAGGTGGAGGTTCAAGTTATTTCAGCTTGTAATGGAAGAATCTGGAGAGGTTTCCTTATGCCCAATGATGTCACCTCCTCTTGGGATCCTTCTTTGATCACATTTCTCTTTCCTCTGACTATTTGCATTAGATACCAATCCTACGGGTATGCTTAGCTTTCTGGACTTAGGTTTTACACAATCCATTAGAGTCGTGTGTTCACTTATGTTTTACTTTCCAGCCAAGAGCTTGGTGAAAAAGCAAGGTTGTGTCTAAACCATCACCTTCCCCCCACGTCCTCGCTGGGGGTCCAGCTCTGATGGGCAGCAAGTGCCCAGTGAACACGCATAAGTTGGGCTGTCCACTTGGGCATGTAAAGTATACAGCAGTGGGAACAAGTTTGGAGCTTTCCTATCAAGAAATATCTTCTTATTCTTGGCCTCTGTTGTTCCCAGGACTCATTTTTTGATTTCTAGGAACAAGAACTCAGTGTATCATACAGCTAACAGGTTGGGGGATACAATATTTCTTTTTTTTTTTTCGGACCGGGGATCAAACTCGGGACCTTGCGTGTGTGAGACAGGCTATGGAACCACTGAGCTAAATCCCCGGCCCAGATACAATATTTCATGTTTCATCTTCAGTATATCCTGAGGGGCAGGAGGGGTCCCAAGTGGGTAGCCCAGGGACCCCACTTTACAGAAGAGTTTTATAGGGTGAAACCCACATGGGAACAATGTGGGCCACAGCCATGATCATCCAATAAGGTTACAAGTACGGTCACTTAGGTAACGGTGGTCCAATTGGGAGACACGTCATGTAACAAGCATGGATGGAAAGAACAAGGATTCTCCTAGGAAGTGGTGGGTCCAGAGGTCTCTGGTCACCCACCGGGGTGGCTGATGTCTATCTAGACTTCATTAGGCCCAGTGTCTGTTCTTTGAGGAAGTTTGCAGGTCTGCTCATCTTGTTTTTATCTTGAAGCCTGGTTTTCAGCCAATGTGACTCCAGTGCAGCTGTGGTGTGTTTCACCTTTGTCCTGACCCCCTTGAGGACCTAGCCCTCTCTGACTGCCTATAGCAGCTCTTCTCTCTAGAATAATTGTGTAGCTTGATTTCATAGCGTTCTTTGAATGTTTTCAAGCTGTCTTCTTTTTGAGCAAGAAATATAGGTGTATAATACAAGGTTTCCATATAAAACAAATATCCTTGAGATAAGTCTAAGTGGACATAAAGGAAAAAGTCTTCGTTAAAAAGTAGCTCAGGGTACCCACCTAGCAAGAATCATCAGGCGAAGGAAGTGATAAGTTTGGAAAATCCTGAACCAGGGTGACTGCCACTGGGACTGCACACAGGAGATGCATGCAAGGGATGTTGCAGAGGGAGCAGAATAAGCTTAATAACATCACAGGTTTCCCAGAAGTCCGTTAAACCAAACCGTTGCGAAGTATCAATTACCTGCCTGACGTAGCGGCAGGAGCCAGAGATGCGGAGATGAAAAACTCAAATGTCTTCGAGAGTCTTTATAATCTAGAGCGTGGGAGAAACGTAACAGATGACCTGACACATTGTGTGTGACTAGGGTATGTTACCTAGTTAGTCCATGGGCTCTAGGTGCCTACGGAAGGCTTAGGCTGAGAAGTGGAAGAATCCCCAGCAATTTTCCAGGAAATTCACAGAGGAAGCCTCTGGAAGGATGAATGGAAGTTGCCCTGGGGAGAAGAGCGGGCCCGGATGTGAGCAAAGGCCTGGAGAGTGTGAAATTCCTTTTGGGAAAGTTCCTTCTTACTGAAGCCTGATGTTTGAGACAGGAAATGAGGCTGGTAAGTTGGGGACAGCCAGGAGTAGAAGCTTTGTTTCCAAGCTAGGCGGCTAGGAATGTACATTGTTATGGATGGTAGGGGGTCACTGACAGCTCTGAGACCTGGAGGAAGACAGAGCTGCTTTGGGGTTTGGAGGCCGGGGTGGGTGGGCAAGTTTTTCAAAAAGATATCACATCTCATCTAGTATAATCGACCCATATAAATGCACATACACCCGTACATACATATTCAACATATGCACGTTTGTATTTATATTTGTAAGATATATGTTTGTATTAATTGCTTGTGCAAAAATCCCTGCCAGGTAGTTTTTAGCATCTGTTTGCAAACACCTCCAGTGGCTGGGGAGGTCATTATGCTACCAATGAGCCTGTTAGAGTCCTGTTTGTAACCTGATGAAAAAGATAGACTGGAGGGATCCAGAACTGAAAATGGGGAGTATGGCAGTGACCCAGGTGGAGGACAGCAGAGCCGAAATGAGCTGGGAGAGTCTGGAAGTAATGATAATGATTCCTCGGTGCTGCAAAACTGTGAATCCTGTGAAATGTGCATTGCAAAGTGGTTGTGTTCATATTGGAGGCCAACCTTACTGCATAAACAACCACACAAATATCTTTTTTCCCTTTAATTGGACAAAGCAATGCTGACACCCAGTGGCTGGTTCAGATTACCCACAGTTCCCAGAGACAGGATCCCAAGGGAAGTGAACAGCAGCTCGCTGGACCCTGGCAGTCAGAGCAACCAGGATCCTTAGCTAAAAGGGCAAGTCTAAATTCAGCTGGAAATGGCCAGCCATGTGATGTGTTTGGCGCCATATAAAGAATAATTCCCAGGGAATTTAATGTAGACAAAAGAGCTAAATTAAACTTTGCAAGCAAGAGCAGCTTTGCCTCAAAGCCAGCCCCTTCCCAAGCAGAGGCAAAAGCAATTACTCTTTGAGTTCCCCGGAGAGCTCCTATCCAAAGCACCAATAAGAAAACGGAGGATTTAGAGGTCGGTTTCTCAGTAGAATGAGTGCCCTACATATGTGACTATGTCACAAGAAGGCAGGGTCCCTGCATTGGATGGAAGCCACTCAACCTTCATTTGGATAGAGTCAGGCTGTGTTAGAACAAAAAGGAACTTGACACATCAGGTGGGAAAACAGGTCCACGGAGGGGAAATGAGTTTCCCAGGGTTTGGGGGCAAACTAAAGGCAGAGAAGAAACCTCAGTGCTTTCTGTCTGACCATGCTTCAAAGCTGGAGCTCCAACAGCCATCTTGGACTATGGGACGAGGGCTTTTCGAAAGATGGTGGAGCAGAAAGATGGAAGGAGTCTAGGTCATAAACAAAAGGCTTCCATACTCCTCTGGAATGTAGGCCTTCTGACTGTTGGTTTTTCCATTAAGCTTATTGGTACATTTTGGGTATACAATATGATGACATTCATCATTGGGAATTAGTACCTTTACATGATGTATCTTGGTTCTTATTTTTTCCCCATTCCCCTGCCCTCCCTTCAACCCTTCCCTCCTTTCTATTTACAAAGACTTTGTTTCCATTTTTTTCCTTTTCTCATATTTTTTCCTTTCCCTTCTTTCCTTTCCCCTACCCCTCTCACTTCCTCCTTCCCTTTAGATCCTTTCTTCCTGTTTCACATTGTCTATTATACATTTTGATCCTTATTTACACTTTCAGTTTCTCACACCTGAGAAACTATTCAGTATTTACACATGTGTCCTCTTTATTTCACTTAAGAGTATGGCCTCAATATGCATCCATTTAGCTATAAATGACTCTAGTTTCCTGTTCTTTATGGCTGAGAAGTACTCCATTTTATAAAAAATACCCCACATCTTCTTTATCCAGTCTCCAGTTGATGGAGATTTGGGCTGTTTCCAAGCTTTAGCTATTACACACTGTGCCGCTATGAACATGGGTGCACATATATCACTGTGGTATGATGCTTTTAATTCTTTTTTTTTTTGGTACTGGGGATTGAACTTGGGTCCTTGTGCTTTCTAGACAGGTGGTGTAACCACTGAGCTAAATCCCCGGCCTCCTATTCTTTTAATTCTTTTGGGAAGATAGCAAGCAGAGGAATAGCTGGGTCAAATGGGACCTGTAATCCTAGTTGTTTGAGGTATCTCCATATTGATTTTCACAGTGGTTGCACCAGTCTGCACTCCCACCAACAGTGGAGAAGGGTTCCTTTCTCCCCACACCCCTGCCAGCATGTGTTATTGGTTGATCTCTTGATAGCAGCCATTCTTTCTGGGGTGAGGTGGAATCTCAGTGTTGTTTTCATCTGCATCTCTTGAATGACCTGTGATGTTGAACATTTTTTCATATATTTATTTACTACTTTTACTACTTTGAGAAATGTCTGTTCATTTTAGATGCCCATTTTGGAATTGGGTCTTTAAATTTGGGGATTTTGATTTTTTAAAGTTCTTTATATATTCTAGATAGTATTCCCTTGTCTGAGGAACAGCTGGTAAAATTTTTTTCTCACATTGTAGGCTGTCTCTTAGCTCTGTTGGTGGTTTCTCTTCTAGTGCAGAAGCTTTTTAGTTAGACGAGATCCCAGTTGCTGATTCTTTGTGCTAGTTCATGGACAACTGAGGTTTTGTTCAAAAAGTCTTCTCCTATGCCAGTGTCTTCTAGAGTTCTACCTAATCTATCTTCCAGCCAGTTTAGTGTTTCTGTTTTAATATTTAGATCTTTGATCCATTTGATTTTAGTTTAGTGCATGGTGAAAGATATTGGGTCTAGTTTTAATCTGTGGCAGGTTGAAATCCAGTTTTTCTAGCATCATTTATTTTTTCTTTTTCTTTTCAGTACTGGGATTGAACTCTCGGGACCTTGCACTTTCGAGGCAGGAGGTGGAACCTCTGAGCTAAATCCCCGACCCTTCTAGCACCACTTATTAAAGAGGCTATCTTTCCTCCAGTGAGGGTGGTTGGCTCCTTTGTCAAAGATGAGGTGGCTGAGTGTGTCTGGAGTTGTGTCTGCATTTTCTGATCTGTTCCACTGGTCCTTAGGTCTGGTTCTTTGCCAGTACCATGCTGTTTTTATCACAGTGGCTTTGTAGTATAGTTTCATGTTGGGAATTGTGATACCCCCTGCCATGTCTCTGTTGCCTAGAATTGCTTTTGCTACTCTAGTTCTCTTCTGGTTCCAAATGAATTTTTGGATTGTTTTCTCTAGTTCTGTGAAATATACTGTTGGGATTTCAATCAGGATTGCATTGAATCTGTATAGCAGTTTTGGAAGTATTAAGGCTTCTGATTCGTATCGACTCCCGACCATGCCCGAGATTTCAATTACCACTTCTATGGTGTTGACACCTATCTTCTCTCTACCTGCTAGCATTATTAGAATGTCAAAAAGAATGTTCAGATCCAAAGTCAGGGTGTTCTTTCCACAAGTTTGGCTCCGCTGTGCTCCCTTTCTTGGTAAACTGCACCAGCGTCTGTTGCACAAACCGGAAATAAAGGAGATAGCCTCGACTCTTTCCTATCCTCGTATCTAAAACATCACGAGTCTGGAATTCATGACGTCCTAGATATCCCTCACAAAAATTTACTTCTTCAGATCCTTCCAGCCACTCCTTCCCTTTCCTGCTTTATTTTTTGCTGTAGCATTCCTCACTATCTGAAACATTTACTTTGTTTATTGCCTTTTTTCTTCCCATCAGAATATCTGCTTCCCCACCTGCCCTAGTTTACACCCCCCTTGTCCTTTCATCAGACACACCCTATTATACTACACTGTTATTTTCTAGAGGGCTCTTAGCAGCAGCAGAAATGATGTTTGTCTTTGAGAGTAGGAACCTGGTCTGTCTTGTACATTGTTGTTGGCTAATGTAGCGAGAAAAGATCTGGTTTGCTTTCTGGTTTGCTACTTTGCTGCCAGCACCTGGCAGGTCCCCCATTCAGATAGGTGCTTAGTGAATACTTGCTGATGAATGACTGTGAACACAGTTACTTTCTACTGTCCAAGTGGAGGTGAGCAATTCCTGGCCTAGCATGCCCAGGGTTAGCAGTTATTTCCTAAAAACCAACTGCCCATGCCTAGGTATTTTTGTAGCCTCTAGTGGTAAAGGCAACCCTGCATATATGCCAAGGACTCAACAAGGGAGCCTGGGTTCTGATGAAGGAAAAGATTATTTGCCTCAAACCTGCCTTCTGAAAAGGCAGATAGGGTACTAGGGATGCTGCCTCGGGTTAGCCTGCCCTGCCCCTTTTATTATCTGCCTCTATCTTTTCCTTAGGATAACTGTCCCCAGTGGCAATAGTTGGCTACTTATGCATGTCCTGGTTTACCTCGCCCTTGAGTGAGTCCACTGATTTATTTTCAATAAATAAATAACCTGTTCTTTTCGAGGTACTGTATGAGAAATAGCAAGAAGGTCTCTCTGTCTCTTCTGCCCGTCTCTGACTCCCACACTGACAGCCAGAATACCTCTTCCCTCTCCCCTCCTTTTCCTGTTCTGTTTGCCTTTCTTTCTTCTTCCATTGGTGTAGCGCAATAAAACGTATTTTTACTCCCTAAGGACCCAGCATCAGAGTTGCTGGCCAGTGGGAGCCTTCCTGTGTGATTGTCTAGGGGGCTGTGACATCTTTTGTCATGTAACTCCCAGCACTTTTAAGGCTTTAGAGATTTCGGCAAATGGAGAAAGAACAGGAAGGTGCAGGCATGGAGGCTTTTGTATGTGAAGTATATGATCTGTTTAAAATGTAAATTGCACTTCTTTCACCCTGCCTAAAATGTTCAGTAGTTTCCATTTTGCCTTGAAATAAAATCCAAACTCCCTGACCTTTGGGGCCCTACCTGATTGGACCTTGTGTGCTTGTTTGATCTCATTTCCCACAGATTTTCCCTCCTCCTTATTCTCTCACACACGGGGCTTTCTATTGCTGTTGTCCTTAACCGTTAAGCTCTGACCTGCCCTGGAGGTGTCTGTGATGTCACCTGCCTGGGTGCCCCCAGCTTATCATGCCTGGCTTCTCCCCATGTGGCAGACTCCGCCCAGAAAGATCCAGCCTATGCTACAGCCTTTCCCTATGTAATATTCCCTAACCCCTTCTTCAGAAGTACTCTATTATATTACATTGTCCTATTTTCTTAGCTTTCTGCAAAGCTCTTAGCCATATATGAAATTATATGTCTTTCTGTATAAGCCTGAGGATCTCTCTCGTATGTAATTGTCAACCCTGTATTCCAGAAGACTGTCAAGTGTGTCTCATTGCTTAGTACAGGCCTACTGAGTATTCATCCTATGCCCAATACTCTCTTAAGTATTTCACAGGCATTGTTAACTCGTTTTATTCTCACGTCCCTTCTGTAAGTCCCTGCTCTTACGATCTCTGCTTTATAGAAGGAACTGAGGCCCAGAAAAGTTAAGTGACACAGTTAATACGTGGAGAACCTGGATTTCCCAGTCCAGAGTCTAGGATCATGACCTGTCCTACCCTGGATCAGAATCCTAGTTCGCAGCAGAATTGGGGGTCATCTGCTCATCTTGCCATCACCAGGCGTGCAGACGTGCTCTGTGACGTCCCTTCAAGGGTTCTTAACTTCTGGAACACTCTGGCAGCAGAGAAGCCACTTTCTCCCGAGTGGAGTGAGCCCCTTCTGTGCCATTCCCCCCTTTTATTGAGATAGAATGTGTGCCTCCCCACAGCTTCTCCCCTCAGGCTCAATTCCTACCTATTGGGCCCTCAAATGGGACCAACCTCTTGTGCCACCAGCAGGGATAGGGATCGTCCAGCCCTCCTCTCCTCGCAGCTGTGTGGGAATCTCCTTGCTGTGGTTTGTCTTCCTTTGTCTGCCAGGAAATGCAAAGCCTTAGCTCAGGCAATATGCAGGGGAATCCGTTCTTTGCACTTCTATTGGGGAGCTGTGGGACAGACATGAATTAGTGGGGTTTCTAAGCCCATCCCATCTGACTTCCCTGAATCTCATCTCCAAGATGGGATGGTAACAAAAACCCATCGGGCACCAAAGTGTTTCCTTCCTGGGGCTGCAGGAGCTGTTATCTGGCGCTCCTTGGATGATGCTATTAGCATTACTTACAGCTCCCATTCCTCCCTCACAGCCGGAAATCACAAGCATGGGAAAGGCTGATAAAGAAACTGGCTTATATATGCCTTTCTCTCAGTGCTGATATGCTTCTCCCTCGTGGGTTTCTTGCAGAATAATGGAATCCTGAGATGAGGAGAGAAGTTGTATCATTCGGTTAGGGAGTATGGAGGTCCACTGTGATGAACTATCTGGGAGTTACTGACTCAGGGCTGGAGCTGGGCAGCATTTATGGACAAAATAAAACATTTCCTCCTCTTTTCTTGAGGGAACTTGGTATAGGGGAGACTGGCCACTCTACGCACAATTAACAGCTCTGTTTATTGCTGTGTGACTCCAGCAAGCTCCTTTACTTCTCTGAGTTTACTCAAATGGGGAAATAGTTGCTATGAGGCTTAATTATCCTTGGGTGTGTTGTGTGCCATTGGTCACCAGTTTTCTTTTATTTTTCCAAGGTCCATATTCATGAAATTTCTGTTCTAGGCATTAGCTAAACCTGCTGGTTAAGTGAGGTGATACCACAGAGGGCAGAATAATTTCTAGAATGACAGGTGCATACGCCTAGTGCTTTAAAGTTTTGCAGGAAGCTTTCCCATGTTCTGTTTCATTTAATCTCTGCAACAACCGTGTGAGCTAAGGGTTATTATCTCATTTCTTCATGTGAGGAAGCCAGGATTCAGGGAGGTTATTTAACCTGCTCAGCGTCACCGAGTTGGCGAGAGACTCATCCCTGCTGTGGCCCAGAACACCCAGGTCCTGACCTCACCTTGAACCCAGGTCTTCTGACTTTAAACTTGGTTCCAGCTTTCCAGTGCTGAACACATAGTCCTTGGCTGGATTTGTAGAAAATAACAGTGTGTTACCATCTCAGTATCTTTCAGAGTAGCTGCTGGAACACAAAAGGCACCAAATAAGCCTATGTAGAATTGGAAAAAAAAGTTTTAAGCAGCTATGGATAATAAGTGAATCTCCTAGGAATAGAGCTTAATAGTCCAAGTGTACTTAATAAAGCAGCTGATAAATGAGCCCCATTCACCTACCCCGGATCTTGCAAGAGGATATTCCTGCCCCCATTTATTAACTCATTTGTGTTGTAATATTGGAAGCTTACCATGAGAACAGTTAAGAAAAAGAAATGACTCATTTAGAGAATCTGTGTTTTTATAAATAAAGGTAGAGAAATGCTGGGAGCACCTGACATTGTTTAGGTGAGTGGCATTTGGTAATGGGAGGATTTATGTTGGGATCATTTTCTGATCCCAGCTATATGGGTCTTTATGGATCTCCCGCCTGTGTGTATCCACCCCTGACTCTAAGGCAACCCTCCATCCTTGTATTAGTCGGCTTTTGTGTTGTTGGATAAAATACCTGATATCCACAACCTAAAGCGGGAGAGATTTAATTGGCTCACATTTTAAGGGGATTTAGTCCATAGTGGACTGGCTCCAAGGCAGAAGCATCATGGTAGAAGGGTGTGGTCCAGCAGAGTTGTTTAGTTGATGGCAGCCTGGAAGCAAAAGAAGAGGCCAAGGATCATACGTAGTACTGAAAGTCACACCTCCGTGACACACCCAGACACACAGCTAGTGTGCTCACCAATCTCCTGGGTGGTTTCTGGCTGGCTAATCAGGTTGACACAGTAAGCTTAACTATCACATTCCCCTACCAGTGAGGCCAGCAGTAGTGACAACAGACTTCCAGCCACACCTTTAGTTTATTACTTTTCTTGGCTTCTCTTTTTGACCTTTCTGTACCTTACAGGCACCCTTACCTGGCCTCACCTCTGCATCTCCTGACCCCTCATGGCCTTGTCCTCAGGCCTTACCCTTCGCTCTGCTTCCCCAGTTCTGACTTCTGACTTCCCTTGTCAGTTTTGGTGCACTATGCTTTTTAATTTTTTCCTTGATCCACTGAAAAACACTAACCCTCATTTGGGTAATTACTTCTAATTAGCCTCATTTCTTCAAAAAGAAATCATGCAGCAATTCTCTTCTTCATTCCTATTTATGTATGCCTTTGTTCGATCAACCAATGTATATTGATTGACACCTATTTGTCAGGCACATGAGTGCTAGAATCCCAGGGACTGAGTCATGGTCCTTACCCAGTGGAGCCTAGTGTGTAGAAGGAAATGTAGCATGGTGGTTAAGAGCGTGTGTGTGGACCTGTAATATAATATGGCTGTGCTTGTTAGATCCGTAACCTGAGGTGTGTTGGTCAAGATACTTAACCTCTCTGTACTTATTACTTTATTTGTAAAATGAGATATTACTTTGTAGAAGTACTGTTTTATATTCTGTGTCCCCCCTCTCCCCCCTGAATGGGGGATTGAACTCAGGACCTTGTGTTTACCAGGCAGGTGGTGGCACCACTGAGCTACAACCCCAGCCCAATAATCTATGTTAGATAGATGTTTAATACCATGCCCAGTAATACTACACAGGAGGAGGAGTGAGGAGCAGATTAGTAAAAAGAATTAGAATATTGTGTTCACAGTGCTATCGCAGGCAAAGGATAGGACGCCCTTATTCCCACAGCAGACGAGTCCTTGAAGGAAGTGAGATTCCAGCCCAGTCTTTAGGGCGAGTGTGAGTTAGCCATGCTAAGGAAGCGGGGCTTTCCAGGTGGAGGAAACGTGCACAGTCCTGGGAGGGGCTCGGTGTGGCTATAGGAAAACTCGGAGAATGAGTAGTGAGAGACGAGAGCCGCGTCTTGCTTCGTCTTCTTTCCTTCTGCGCCGTGCAGGCTGTGACTGCATCTCCTTACCCTACTTTTCCTCTTTACGCAGCTGTGATTTGCTAGGGGCAAGGATGCCTGAGAGAAAGTTGCTTTCCCTTGGTGACTTACTTACAGAATTGCTGATGCAGGTACCCCATGGAAAACCTGGAGCCATATTCTATTTAGAGACATTCTAGCCTTACGCAGCAGATCCAGCAGCTATGGCTTGTCTTGTTAGTTATTAAGGGGACATTTGCGTGGAATTAAATGGCTTCCGCACCTTGTTTCCAAGGCAGATGTTTCCATGATTGGATGTTTACCCGGCAGTGAGCAGGTTGGGGAAGTGAGCAGAAGGTCACCGAGATACCTTTGTACGAGATGTCTGGTCGGGGGACACTCATTGATCATTTCTATTCTAGTGTACCACAGAGAACCGTGAAGATTCCCATCTTAGTCCTCCGGGATGATAAGCTATCAGGAACATCTGGGCCTCGCGAGAAGCGAGTGATAGTGAGGGATGTGACAGTGGGAGAGCGTTGCAAAGTGTTAAAATCTGGCCCCCTAGTCGGTGTCATCAGCGTGTGGCACCTCTGGCACCGCTCCCCTCTTGCTCCCCTGGCAGACATTACTAGCTGATGGCGGTTCTCTTCTTTTGAGCCCAGATACGGACTCAGAATTTGTCTGATGGGTGTTGAGATTCACTGCTGAGTGCAAGAGTTGGTACTCATCCTGAAGCACTGTGTAACTTCTGCCACTGCCTCTATTTTAATATACAGGGATGGGCCAGGGATTTGGCTCAGTGGCACCACGCCTGCCTCGCAAGCGCAAGGTCCTGAGTTCGATCCCTGGTACCAAAAAAAAAAAATACAGGGAAAGTCAGATCCGTCAAAGTGAAGGATGAGATAACCAAGAGAAACCTGCACATTAATGGCAGGCGAGAGTCTTCTGTGAGAGTCTTGTGCTGCTTACCCAACTCTCTTAATGAATTATTTTCTTTTTACAAGCATCACAAAACCCAGAGATTCATTTTTCCAAAATATACTGTTACCATGCCCCCAATGTGCTCAGCATTCTCCAAAAAGTCAAGTCTAAATATCTCAGTAAAACATTCTATATTTTCTACATCCTGGGTCCAACTCAGTTGCAACAGATTCTTGCACCATTGTTTATAGCTTCTGCATTCAACTCGTCTGCATTTATCGTCCAAAGCTTGGGCCTTTCACCTTCTCTGCTCCTGGCTGATATTAATCGTAGTGATCTTCCATGAACATCTTTAATATTTATGGTTCAAGCCACATCTCTTACTGGAGTTTTAGAGATTTTGATGGTGGAAGTGTAATATTTGGTCAATATTGTATCTGTCTGTCTGTCTGTCTCTCTCTCTCTCTTTCCCTCTCCTTCCTTCCCTCCCCCCTTATGTTCTTTCAGTAGGTCAGTATCTTATTAGTTAATTCATTGAGTTAATTAATTAAGTGGACATTTAACATATACATTCTCTTTGTCCGGCACTGTTTTAAGATTTGGAAATACAAAAATAGAGACAAACTTCTTGTAATGATTTTGTATCTCACAGTTTGGGAGACAAACAAGGCACAAATAAATACAGGCTTTCTTGTCTTACACATTGTAGGGGAACACGGTACGTACCCCATAAACATCAGTTGCCATGGTATATTCAATACTTCTTTGGATTGTCTCCCTAGTACAGTTGGTGGAAGTGTGCAGCCATTTATTCAAGTGCTCTGAATGTTGAAATATCCAGGAAATACTAGATCCATGGAGGCAGTGAAGCAAAATAGTCCAGACGTGAGTAATGTAGAATGACACAGGCAGGATCAGTGCTGTGCTACCAAGGGCAGCTACCTTTAGAATATTGTGTTCCACACTGTGCACCACATTGGCAAACCCCAGGGAGACCCCAATGGGGATTGGGGTGAGGCCATTGTATGAAAGTCTGAAACACATTTGAAGGAGTTGGAACTGTGCTGGAGAGTTGGCTAGGGCTTTGGGTGAGAGGTAGGAAATTGTTTGCTGTAATTTCCTTAAGAAACTATTATCAGGGCTGGGGATTTAGCTCAGTGGTTCTGGCACCTGCCTCGCAAGCGCAAGGTCCAGAGTTTGATCCCCGGTAAGAAAAAACCAAGAAACTACTATCATTTTTTTCTGCGCATCTAGGAAGATACAACTGGGACCAATGAAAACTCGAAGAGGCTGCTGTTGGCTACAGGTTGGCTGGCCCCACCCGGATGCAAAGTCAGGTACCCAGGGAAGTTCAAGTGAGAGTCAGTGTTTGTCATGGTCGTTTGAACATTAAGAGGATGTTTGTACCAGGTTTTCTCCAATACTAGGTGAGCTCTATGGTCAATAATGATTTGTGATAGTGATCACTCGACTGTTTTATAGGCTAGAAAGCATTTTTGTAAATTATCTGATTTGATCTTCACAGAAAAGGATTGGTGCTATCCCTATTTTATAGATGGGCAAACAGACATTACCCTCTACCTTCACTGCTGAACTGGAACCGTGGTGTGTGGCTGATGATCCCCATAAACAGTATTCTTTTTTTTGTTTTTGGTATCAGGGATCGAACTCGGGACCTTGCACTTGCAAGGCAGGCAGCGGAAGCACTGAGCTAAATCCCCGGCCCCAGTGATATTCTTTTTATAGGAATCTGACAAGCTAATTGGGTCATCTTACAAATATAGAAATGACAGGATGGGTGCTTAACTGGTCTTTTGTGCCTTGTGTATCCTTGATTTTTTCTTTTATGAAAAAGAAAAATTTTACCCAGCACATTAAATGGTTAATCTGAAAGGTAGTTCACAAGGAGCCAACTGTCTGGGATTACTTACATGATAGTGGGAAAATTTCAGCTATGTTTCTTTCCCTGCTGTTATTCCAGTGTCTTCTTTGTCCAGTTTTAGTCAATTCTTCAAGGTTCATCCTAAATCTCAGTACCTCCTAGAAGTCTTCTGTCAGCTTCTCAGGCCACGCAGTTTGAGCTTCTTTGACTGCTGTACGTAGCATTTATTCTGTATCTGCTTCACTGTGACTGCCGGAAATCCTATTCTCAAATTGATTTACATTTGTCAGTTCTGCAAATGCTCAGTGGTTTGCTTTCTGCTTCTTGTGTATCCTCCACATCTCTTGCTACGATCTTGAGCACCCAAGAATGTTGAATAGCTACTTGATGGTTTTTAGTTTACCACCATAGCCTTTAGTCATCTTATTGATAATGTGTTAAAATTACTCTGTTAAATTTTCATGTACACAGAGAAGCAGAAACAGGATATAGTTGTACCTGTAGGACCCAACAATCCTGGGTCTATAGCTTGGTTCTGCCACACTCGAGAAGTGTGATCTTGGGGCAGCTTCTTCCGCCCAATGTACCTTACTGATAAAATGGGGCGCATGACAGTACTTGCCTTTGAGGACATTATGAAGGTAAGTGAAGGAAAGAGTGAAGTTTTTGAGCACAGTGCCTAGTATGCTGTTAAGGTGAATAGATGTCAGTAGTTATTGTAAGTGATTTTTTTTATTTTCCATGGAACCTCTCAGATAAAATGGCCTAGATTTGTTCGCATGCTTTGGTGCTCTGACTCTAGGGATATAGGCTAGCAAATGAGGAAACCTATTTTAGGTATATATGTATACATCTGTATGCTTGTATTTATTTATACCATGTTTTGCCCTAAAAAAGATTTAAGCATCTTATTAACATGCAGAGAATATCGCAAACTGAAGCAAAATTTAAATATAAGAAAAATAATGCCGAAGGAAAACCAGAGAAGAAAAAGCAAAATTTAGACCTGAAAATTATATAGGAAGAACATGCCACGAAATATCTTTCCCTTCACAGAGATGGGCTACAAATCTGGTTTTAAGTTTCCAGGCAGCAAAGAGTAAAACAAGATCAATGACTCAATTTACAGTGAGCAGGAGGTAAAAACATTCATGCTGCTCATGAAAAGAGTTAGGCTCTTGGTAGTGGGATTATAAAAGATTTTCCTTCTGTGGATAAGAGAGGAAACTGTGTATGCCATGAACAACATTCTTGTGATGATTTTTAAATCTATCCACAGGTTGTTTTGAAGTTTCTCCCCTCCAGCGTGGCAGTGTGAGTTTTGCTAATTCTCCTCTTAAGTATTGGTCTGACATTGAAACAGGACAGAGCTTGAGGCTTCCTCCTTGTTCTCTCTGGGGTTAATCACAGTGGAGGAGGCCAGGAGTTAGGCTGTAAGGACACGCAGGCTGCTCTGTTGTGAAGCTCTCAAGTTGAAGGGTGGAGGCCTTTTGCCATCTGCTACTTAAGTAGCCAATGTGAAGTAGATGTCTTGGCCTGGCTCAGTCTTCAGGTGACTGCTTCTTTGTCTGGTGTCTTGACGACAACTCCCCTGGGGGACCCTGAGTCAAAGCCACGTAGCCAAACTGCTTCTGGATCCTTTACCTTCAGAAACTCATGGCATAACATGTTTGTCGCTGAAGGCTTCCATGTTTTGGGCTTTTTTTTTTTTTTTAATGTAGAAGTAGGTAACTAATGCAACTTTTCACGCTTCTCTACACTGAAGACAATGTGGAATTTCATGGAGACATTTTTCCAAGTGACCCTTTATTTATGAGCACACCTTATATGCAGAGTGACCAGGCTTAGGCAGATGTAAGCAAAGTCTTTGTGAGTTTACAGTTTGATGGGGAGGCAGACGCACGGACCATTAACTGCGATGGGAAGAGAAATGGATGTACCCAAAGGAGGGAAGAAGTAACCAGCTGTGGGAGCTGAGGAAGGGGTACTTCTTGTTAATGAAAATTGTTTGGGAGAAGTAACATTTGGGTTGGGCTTTGCAAGATGGCAGACCAGGACTCCTGTGGCTTCAAAAGTGGAAACCCCACTGTCTCAGTTGGATTTTCTCTGGAAACAGATTGTGAGGTGAAGATTTCCACACAGGGAGTTTGCTGGGGCCTCTTCTTGGAGACAGAAGCTGTGAGGGCCCCAGGGAAGCAGGATTGGACAGAGGGAGATGTTAAACTGCAGTTAACTACACAAGAGGCCCCAGCAAACCCCACTGGGGGAAATCTGGGGCTGGGATGGCCCTTCAGAGTTGTTGGGATGTGAGGCAAGTGGTCTGGGCCGTGGCATTCCTGCACTGATCAGTCACCGGATATGAGCTGAGTCGGGTGCAGGTACGTGAGCCTGACTGAGTTTCATTCAGTTAATTGCATTACTGAACCATCAACAGGTGACAGCCATGACCCCTGAAGACCTAAGTGTCTCAGGCTTGAAGGAGGACCAAGATGTCCTACCGAAGCACCCTTTTACTAGCGCATGTTGACTTCAGCAATCATCATCATCATTGTCATCATCATCATTTATTGGGTCACAGATTTGAAAGTCTAGGGAATAGGACAGTTTCAAGACGCTCAAACAATGTCATCAGTAATATGTTTGCTTCTTTGGACTCTATTATTTCCTGTTTCCTTTACTAACATTCTCATACTGGAATGCAGAAAGTCAGGGCAAGTACAGTTTTACCTTTTCCATCCTAACGTATCAGTGAAAAGACATCGCTTCATCAGAAGTGCTAGCAGATGTCCTGTGCACATTGTCCTCAGCCTGCTTGAATCATCTGCATATCCCTGACTAAAGCCTGTGGCCGAGGAATGGAGGTTCTGCCCGGCCAGTCATGGATTCTGCTGTTCATCCCAGAACCAGCAGATGCAATTGATCCCCCACAAATCACCAGTATTCAATCACCCAAGCAGGGTAGATTTTTTTAAAAAATGAAGTTTTTTTTTAAACTTCCAAAAGGGGAACAGGCAAAATAAATCCTGTCTAGGTGGGTGGCTTGCAGAAGTAAACAAAAAGACAGGGGAGCCTTCTAAGCTAAAGAACTAGCTTGAGCAATAAAGTGCATGGTTTGTTCAGAGACTGGCAAGTGGCATATATTTATGCAGAAGCACATTCAATATGTAAAAATCTCTCTGTCTCCCCTGATGCAGATACAGATCCATACTCCTTTAGTCAAGGGAAAAAGGATGCATGGGGAGTGATAAATTATGTAGATAATATTTCTATATGCACGGAGTCCAACCACAAGAGACGCTGTGTTCCCCCGGGAAGCCTGTCTGAAAGACATGGGCCGCAGGGAGGGAGAGGGCAGACAGGAGGGAGACAATGAGGAATGGCAGATTTTGCTTGCAGTGGGAGCAGGGCGGAATGAGCCAAAGATTTTCCCCGAGGCGGTTCCGTCCTGACCAAAGTGTTGTGGATTGGCAGTGTCAGCCTGGACTCTCAGCTCCGAGCACATGATGACAGAGTGTGCACCCGATAAGAATTTATGTTGCTCTCTGAAGGGTGGCAGCTTTGGTGATTACCAAGGTAGCTGGGAATGAGGAGCTGCTCAGCATAGTCAGAAGGTCACGTGCCCAGGAGAGCATGCTGAGGAAGGAGTCGGGGCCTGTGCTGGACCACTGACACCGTGGACCATCCGTCCACGGCTGGATGTCGTGTCATCTGTGAAGGACGCTGATGGGCCCTTCTGAGGACCCCTCCTACCTCATGCCTCTGGATATAAGGGGAGGGAAAGGTGTGACTTGGTGGGGGAAGTGGATGGTGTAGTGGTGGACACTTCTCAGAGACTGTCGGTGGAGGTCTTGTAGGGAGACGCGGTACGAGACAGGGAAGATGGGAAAAACTCGTCAGTGACCGTACAGACCACTGCCAGAAAAAATACACTTTAGTTATGCCACAGCATTTGAAAATGAAGGGAAAAAAGAGCCCAAAGTGGGTTTTATTTTTTTCTAGGTATGTAAAAAGATGTTAACAAAGCCAAGTTTTGCACTCAATCTTATGAGCCTGGCTTCCTTTATTTGAAAATAACTTTCCTCGCTAGGGGATCATATAGAACTGACCAACCAAGTTAATTCTTCCTTTCTGAACTATGGAAAATAATAGAAGAGACAGTAAAGAGAGGTCAGCTAGGCAGACGTGTGGGCTGTACAGGGGTTCTGGCTGGGTAGGAGGTGGAATATATCTATAACAAGGAAATACGTGTAATTCACCCAAGTAACAAAGGCAGAGTGCTCCGGGGAAGGAGCTGCAGATGCCAGTTACCCAAAATATTTTTTTTTTCGTTCCTGGGGATTGAACTCAGGACCTTGAACTTTTGAGGCAGGCGGCGGAACCACTGAGCTAAATCCCCGGCCCCCAAAGTTTTTTTTTCTTATAAAGCGCAGTTCTGAAAAATCGATTTCACAATCATTTGAGCAACACATTTACCTTTCTGATTTTGTTAAAGGCTCTGAGACCTCCTGTAATAAACAAACCTGCTTACCTCCATTTGATCACGTGTCTCTTGAAAACGTTTGATTACCGAGTCCCTTTTCATTTTTTGTTTTATGCATTGTGCCTATTAACATCCTGTAGAAATAACTTTGGAAAGGCTATAATATATAAATCACATGAGTTTGGGACTTTCTCTGTTCACCTTAGTCTTTCTCTGCAAAATTATATAATTAGATTACAGTTTGCTGGAGTACCCTCTTGCTTCTTTCATTATAATTACTGCACATTAGTGGCAGAATTAAATTACAGCCAGAGAGGTTACTGTGATTTGAAAATGTCCTCCCAAGAGCCTGGGTTGGGAATTTAATCTGTAATTCAACTGTTTTGGATGGGGGACCTGATGGGAGCTTTATATCATATTAGTGCCAGTTATCAAAAAAGGGCTTGAATACTTTAAGCTGACAAGCTTCTCAAGAAAGGAAACAATCACAGAAGAGTCAAGAAGGGAAGAAAATATTTGCAAAGTATATATCTGGCAAGCGTTTTTATCTAAACATATGAGGTATGTGATGAGCAAAAAAACCTCAGTAGCAAAAATACATTTTTAAGAAATGGTCAATAGACCTAAATAGACTTTTTTTCAAAAGACTGTATACAAGGGCCAGGGATTTAGATCAGTGGTTCTGCTGTCTGCCTTGCAAGTGCAAGGTCCCGAGTTTGATCCCCAGTAACCCCCCCAAAAAAACGTATACACATGACTACTAGGTAGAGGAAAAAATGTTCAGCATCACTAATCATGAAGGAAATGCGGATGTAACCACAGTGAGATGTAACTTTCAGGAAGAATAGCAGTTATTAAAAGACAGCAAGTGTTAGTAAGGGTGGAGGAAAAGGGAGGTCTAGCACACGGTTGGTGGGAATGTAAATTAGTATAGCCATTATGGAAACAGTATGGAAGTTCTTCAGAAAATTAAGAATGGAACTACCGTATGACCCAGCAACCCTACTCCTCAGTATCTATCCATAGGAAATGAAATCAGTATGTCAGAGAGACAGCTGCATTTCCATGTTTATTTCAGCGCTATTCGCAATAGCCAAGAAATCGAAACAACCTAAGTATCCATCATCTGACGAATGGATAAAGAAAATATGCTTCAGATATACAGTGGAATACTACTCCAGCACGAGAAGAATAAAACCTTTCGTTTTTGTACAATATGGATGGAAGTAGAGGTCATTATATTAAATGAAAAAAGCCAGATACAGAAGGACAATTTGTGCAAGATCTTACTCGTGTAGAATCTAAAAATGTTGGTCTCATAGGAGGTGCAGTAGAATGGTCATTATCAGAGGTGGGGTGGGGGCTAGTGGGTTGGCTGGGATGGGGAGAGGTTGGTCCATGGGACTAAGTTATAGTCAGGTAGGAGCAAGAAGTTCTGGTGTGTCCTTGCCCATTATGGTGGGCTAGAGACAACACATGTGCACTGTGTATCTCAAACCCTGGAAGCAGTGGTTTTGATGTTCATCATAATGGAATGATAAATCTTTGAAGAGCTGTGTATATTTAACCTAATATAAACATCGCACAGTGTATCCATGCATCCAAACGTCGTATGGTACCCCGTAAATGTAGATAGCTCTTGTTTTTATGTATCTGTTATGTTTTTTAGTTCCACAAAAATATGTACATAAAGAAAGGGATTTTGAAGCAGCAGATTGCATTTGTTGCTCTCTGTCTGTCTGACACAGCAAGGAGGAGGGCCTCACCAACAAGGCCTGCCCATCTTGAACTGGCCCGCACCAGAATCCCGAGCCAGTACATTTCTGTTCATTTTAAGTTGCTTGGCCTGTGTTATTCTGTTACAGCAGCACACAGTTAGCTTGGACACAGGCACAGTGAGCTCCGGAAGCTGCTGTCCCCCCCTGTGAAACTCAACTGCCCCTAGCCTCCAATGTTCCCTCCCAGCTCCAGGCAGAGTCCCTGAAATTTTGCATCACACCAGGAAGCCTTTGTGAAATCACCACCCACCCATACATCATTAAATGAAATATTTTTAGGTAAACAATACTGTATAGAAATGGAGGACATCAGAAATCATTTCCTCAATCAGGCTGGATACCCAAGGTCCAGTGTGTAGACTGCTTGGGACATTGTTAGAAATGCAGCAGCTTAGGCCCTAGCCCAGGCCTTCTGAATCAGAATTTGCTTTTTAATGTGCCAGGATGTGTGAATAATAGTTTGAGAGGCTCTGTCTTAGCGACAAAGTCACCGCAGGAATCACTGATGAGGACAATGAAATAAATAGGGAGTAAGGGGTCAGGCGTTTCGGCCTGTATTTGAGTTCAAGCTGGGTTGTGACCTTGGGCGAGCAGCTTAGCACATCTCTGAATGGGTTTCACATCTGTAAAATAGGAGACAAAAGTTCAAATACCTTGCTCAAAATATATTGTGAGGTTTGAGTTATGTAATAGTAGAAACCACCCTTTTCACTGTGTTGACATGTGACCCTTGATGGACGTCAAATGACTGTTGGGAAACAGATGAACTCCAGTGCTCAGCATCCGGCTAAGGTGAGCGTAGGGCAATTTGTGGGTCCCTACGGAGTACCCACAGGCCAGACTGCCCGGAGGAGGGAAAGTCAGCATGCTGAGGAAGCCACAGACCTTGCCCTCCTGAGGTACACAGCCTGAGTGTCGCCAACATCTTCATCAGGGAGCAAAGACACGACTGAAAATAGACTTGGCCATGCTTCTTCCTCATTTGGCGTCCATCTCCCTGCGATGACAGAGTTTGATTTAAGCAGATCCATCTCCCTGCTTCTTAATTATCCCGAGAGTTTCTCCTTGGGGAATGAAAAAGAACCTAATTCCCGACTCTTCCCCGAGATATTATTTTGCTCATTTGGAAGGGAAAAAGACTCATCAGCTATTTTAGATAGAAAATCTCTTTTTTTCCTCTCCTATCTAAAACCGTATTTTCTCAGGACTTTCTGGGTCACTAAAACCTCAGTGTGTCTATTTATCTAGACTCTTCCATGACCCCATCATTTGTCCGTAATTATACCTGTATACACAGAACCTGTCAGCCTCTGGGAAGACTTTCCTAATAAAGATGTCTCTCTCCTAGCTGGCCAAACTGGAGGCTCTCCCTGGGTAAGGCTTCAAGGAAGTGGGGAATGGGGTGAAGAGAGTAATGGTCTAACTGTTGAGCTTCTCCACCCTCTGCTGCTGCCCAAGTTACCTGTACTGGGGACAGTTCTGTGGATGCTCAGAAGGGATATTTGGCATCACACCGAGAAACTGCTGGCTGGCTTTCTAATTTTGATTAACTTTAGGTAGTGGTATTTGCATAGGAGAGCTTTGCTGGAATTTTCCAGCAAAGAGTTTTGAGAGAATAGGGATTTGTCAATTGAAAATGTTGTTTGAGGTGTCCTCTGACTGCTGTGGTGGCAAGAAACAGTTTTTTCAGGGAGCCAGGGAGAATGAAACCTTTGTCTGAGAAGGGCCACTACCCTCAGGCCAAAGAAATAGAATTCAGTTTCAAGTGAAGCGTCCCTTCAGTGATGTCTCTGAGCTTGTTATGTGGTGAAATTGTGATCAGTTAATCCTGGCGACATTGTTTTATGCTGGTGAAGCAAAATCAAACTCCAGAGGACCAAACTAAGAGGGCTTAGTTATTCAGAAAAGAAGCCTTTCAGAAAACAAGAAGAGAAAAGAAAAGAAGAGTCAGTGGGCATCCCTTTATTGAAATGGCAATATGGAGTCTGTGCGTGTTCTACATAGCGTTTTGCCCAAATGTTTCTTTACTTCTTCCTGTTTAACTTTCTCTTTTCATTTCCTTGAATCCCTGGTTTGTCTCCTGCTTATAAATGCTAAGCCTATGAAGTTCTTATTTGTACAATTTCCGCTGTTTGATTTTTGAACAAAGGCTTCGTCTTTTAAGCCTTGCTTCCTCCATCTGTAAAATGATTCATTTGGATCAGATTATTTCTAAAGCTTCTTCCGACCTAAAATTGTTATTCCCAAGCATGCAAGTTATTTGACAGCTCCTTGCAACAAGTTGGCCATTAGTAATTAGGCAGCTGAAACAGACAGACATATAGAAGAAATGGTTGAACTGAGATACAGTGCTCATTACCCATTAAAACAATGTGTGCCATGTACTGGGCTTTTGTTTAGTGGGGTGTGTGTGTGTGTGTGTGTGTGTGTGTGTGTGTGTAATTGTGGAGACCAGTGAGACCTGAGTACAGCACTGGGCATGGTGGCGACTGTGCAATGACATACTGTGTAGGGCAGGAATGGAAATTCCTGGCAGGATGCCCTTCTTCCTGTGGGCACTTCTGATGCCCCAGGGGAGACATTACTAATTGAGCTCATCACCCTTCTGACACAGGGATCCAGGCTAACAAAGCCCTAACAGAATCTTTTTTTGTCTCCCCTAGCGTTAGGCCTGAAACCTATAACCTTAGTCTTATCAGCAATATTCTCTACCCTTTGAGGTGCTGACCATTCACTCACTTTGAATACTCACTCATTCAGCACATGTATCTTAAGCCCTTACTACATGTAGAGTTCTAGCTAAGTACTTTTCTAGGAAACAGGAAGAAGTAGTGCTTAAAACAGGGAACTCTGCCATCATGGGGATGCTGCTGTCGTAGGGGCAGAGGAAGAGGCAGTGAACGAACAACAGGTGCAACACATAGTGTGTTAGATGTCAGTAAATGCCAGAAAGAAGCCAAAGCAGAAAAAGGGTAAACGGAGTGATTGTAGAAGGGGATGGAATTGGAATTTTAATACCAAGAAAGGTTTCATGAAGGCGACATTTGTAGAAAGATCTAAAGGAGGTGAGAGAGGTCAGGTGAGGTTGGGCAGTCACCCAAGACAACGGAATTTTGAGATTGGACAGAAGAGCGAAAATTGTCCTTGCAAGAGAATATTCACCAATAGATTGATCACTTCTTTCCCCATACAGCATATCAATATTTTTGTTGGGCAGCCTGATTATAATTCATAGATATTATAATCATCAAATAATACATGCAAAAACAATTCAAACTATTTATAAAGTTAAATTACCAATTATAGTAAAGGTAATGGGTTCATGAAATCAGTGAAAGCTATGTTTGGAAAAGTGCTTGAGTCCTAAGCAAATAAGGATCTGTGAGTTCTCGCAGTAAACAGCAGAAGAAATGATCACTCAGGATTATACAGGCTAAATTATTTCAAAGAAAATGTTTAATTGAAAGATTATGAGAGGCGGTTTAAATATGAAATGTCCCCAAAGACTCACGTCGGGGAGGTTGATCTTCAAAGCAGCCATGTTCAAAGGTGAGACAGAGATTTGATCATGAGTTTCTGACCTCATCAAGGGATTGGTCCATTGCCGAATATTTAGCTGTGTGTTTCATTAGGAGGTGGGGCCCGCCTGAAGGGAGTAGCTCACTGGGGGGGTGGTGCTGCTGGAGGGGATATCTTGTCCTCAGTCCGTTCCTGGCTTTTTCTCCCTGCTTACTGGCCGCCACAAGGTGGGCAGGGCTTCTCTCTCACACTTTTCATCATGATGTTTCTGCCTGGCCCCCCGGCTTAAAAGCAATGGAACCAGTTCACCATGGACTACAACCTCTGAAACTGTAAGCCAAAATAAATCTTTTCTCTTTTAAGCTGACTTTCTTGGGTGTTTTGTCACAGCGATGAAAGCTATCAGAGGCTGTTCAGACAAATGTATTGCTCTTTGATACTTTCACAAATATGACCCTGTTCATATTCATCTGTGAAAGTTGAACGTGAAGAAATGAAGTTTATATCTTGATTTTTTGGGGGCGGGGGCTGTTGGGAAGTTTTCCAGAGAGCTGGCTAGGCTTGATTTACTTGTTGCTTTCTAGAACGAACATGGAGTTAACAATAGTGTAAGCTAGAAGTAACTTATTTTTTAAAGATTTTAGTTGAAGTCCCCATTATACCCCTTTAGTACACAATTTTAGGATTTGTTTTAAGTGGATTTACTTTACGCTTGTCTTTTCCCATTACCAGTGAAATTCCCCTGACGGGGCAAGTCAGGTCCGGAGGGGAGGAGGGAGCCCCTCGGGGGTCACAGGTGCAGAAGGGGAGACAGCATCAGCAGTGCTCTTCCTGTGCTTCCCAGAGGAGACTGAAGTCGGATTGGAAGACTCTTCCAGAGGCTTCATGAATCAAACCTACATGGGAAACCAGGGCTTCCCAGCAGTTAATCAGAAAAGCAGTATTGTAACTGTTTTGAAAGATAGTTGTTCTCTTTTAATAAAAATTTATTGGCACCTAGAAAGATAAAGAATGTGTATGATTGTGACTTAGAAGACCTTTCTTCTATTTTATGGCAGTGTTTTCGGGGGAGCGTATTCTCTTCAGAGGCCCGAAGGAGAAGGTGAGTGCTACAGTGATAATTCGGAGCACCCTTCTCCCTTAATGTGCAAGGCATAAAACCTAATTCTAAGAGACAGAGGTACAGTGCATTTAAGAACAGACAAGCAGTGTTGGGAACTACCTCACCCTTTTTGCTCCTGGGCCCTTGGAGAAGAAGCAAATGCTTTCTGAAGTTTCTGGCTTCTTCATTTGGAAACACCTTGCGTTTTCCTCATTTTACCCATGGCTTGAAATCCCTTGGTTTGACGGAGTGCGTGGAGATTTTTAACTTTGCATTTTGCTTAAATGCACGTGAGAAATTACCTTGGCTGCTATTTAGTTCCAGGTATAGAAGGATAGATGAAGTTAAACCACTGCATGGTCCTTTGAGTAGATCCAGTCCAACCTTGGCCTGGGGCCTGCTCCTTCCCTCTCTATTCCTGCCTGTCAGTTTCAGGTTGAATCTCTGTGCCTGGAAACTAATTTCTCCACAGAGGAGTCCATTCTTGTTTCAGAGAGGATTTTAAGTACAACTAAACCAGGCTTTATGAGTCTCTGATTTTTAAAATAAATTACCTATCCTGGCATCATTATTCACGTCTGAAATGATTTATATACCAATTAAGTATGGAATTTATTTTTACTGTTTCTCATGAATATTATGGATCAATTAGATCCTTGTTTTCCCTTTGTCTAACCGTGCAGGTCCCCAGCCAGTGTTTGCTTCCCGGGTGAGAAGGGAAGGGGGCAGGAGGCCCTGGAAGTCTCCATTTCCTCCCTGACCTTTGTCACCAGCTCCTGGTGCAGGCTGCAGAGCCCTCACTGTTCTGCTAGGATGCTCCTCTCTGTGCCTGTCGCTTGTCCTACTTTCTGGACATGTTGCATCCGAGATGCGTGTTAGGTACCTAAGGGATTGGGGCTGCTGAGCTCAGTGTACAAAGTCCGAGATAAAAATGCAGATTTTGGAAGTTACTGGCTTAGGGTTGGTATTTAAAGTCATCAAGCTGGAGATTGTTGACAGTGCTACAGCAAAACATCCAAAGAAAAGCATTAGCTGACGTAGCCTCTGGATTGGCAACTCTGCCACTCAGATATTATTTGTCTTCCTGCAGTTGAGAAATCACACAGAGGGTCACAAAGGTACCGAATGCTAGTTGAGATCAGTGCCAAAGATGTGGTCTTCCTTCAGTGAGCTTGCAGTCCACAGATGAAAGGATGAAGCACAGCCACTAATTATAAGACAGGGCGGGATGGGACGGGTGTGAAGTGTGGGTGGCATGTCCTGGAGCAGAGATCAGGGAGGAGCTGTTAGTTCGGTGGGCATAGAAAGGAAGCACTCGCAGGGGAGGTGTTATCTGTAAAGTAACTGAAATGATAAAACAACATTTTAGATGCTAACGGGGGGAGGTATAGGAGGTGCTCAGACAAACGGAACTAGATGGAAGTGGATTCAGAGGGCCAAGAGTGGCACATAGGAGGACCTGAAAGCAGCCTGGTGGGATGAAGGAACTGATGCGGTGTCTGGGGCTGGCCACTCTGCTCTCCCTCTGAAGCCAGCCCTTCAGGGAGATCTGTGCCTGTGTCCTGAGGCGTAGCTCCTGCCCAGCCCGGGGAACATAGCAGCAGCCTCTCTCACCTTGAGCTGAGCTGTGAAGGGCAGGGAAGAAATAAACTTCTCCCACGGGGCCAGTAATGATGACGCTCGAGATTGTGGATGGCGAGCCTGTTCCAAAAGCTCCCGTGGGTATCCCAGCAGGCGTGTGTAAATCGCTCTCTCCCGGCCACACAGCACATTACCGGCTGCCTCGGTGCGGTGCCTTCTCTCTGGAGGAGCAAGGACGACAGATACAGAAACTGAAGCGCAGGTCTAAAGACAGCCTCAGAGCTGTAGGAGGCCCCTGCGATACCCGTGCCTCTCCCGCAGCAGGTGGGGAAACTGAGTCTCGGAGATGAATCAGGTATATAGCTAACAGGAAGTACAGGCAGCACAGGCACTAGAAGCGAATTCATCTCATTCCTTTCCTCATGTTTTCTACCCTGCCTCATTCTCCTTTCTTTTCCCTTGAGGTTTAAAGGGTCGGGCAGCCTCTGCCTGTGCTAATCTTTAGCTACAAGAGTTGGGTGTGATCATTGCCTGTCATGGTGCCATCTTCCCCGCACGGCCCCTTCCTCTCACTTTGCTCTCAGGAGAGGACCTGCACAGTTTGGGTAGAATTTGTTGGTATTCCCTGAGGAATCATGGCACCTTGACAAACGGCAAAGAAAAGATTATTCAGTGATACTTATTGAAAAAGCATGGTAAGGAAGACTCTATTCAGGACCATCACAATGGGGAGGGGGCTGCTGTAATGGGATCCTGAATGGTGGGGAGAGACTGGGCTCAACCCCGAATGCAACAATTGCACGTGGGAATCTGTAACTGAGGAGCAGGGTGGCGGGGTTAGATGGAAAACTACTGAGAGAAAACATCAAGGGTGAGGAGGATTCTGGCTGAAGGGATTTCACAGGATTCTTGGTGAAGACTGGCTGGGGTGAACACACACCACCTGTTCAGACTGAACAGACTCCACCTGCAGTGGAGAATGAAGAACTTGAGCAGGGAGTGAAGGTGATTAGGTCCTGAGGCGGGAGGAGAGTCCAGTCTGAGGAAGCGAGGTTCTTTACTAAAATGGAATTTTACAGGGAAGTGAATGGGTGGGTCTAGGAGAAGGTGCAGGAGCCTATTAAACTTCGGGCAAGCAGGGACTATTTATCCCAATGAAGACTGTCAGCACAAGGAATGGCGACACTTTGGGCCTTACAGAGCATGTGATTGTCCTTGTCGACCTGTCCTTAAAATCCCCATCACTGGCCAAAACTTTCCCAAGTCAAGTGAGATTGGGAAAGACTGTAACTACCCTTGGGATTTGATTTCCTATTTTCCATCTCCCCAGGAGCCAAGACATCCTCTTCCCTTTCCAACCTGCTGTCCAGAATGCTCCCTAAGTGACTGATGCAGATGGTGACTCTGCCCTGCTCTCTCCCTGGATCTCCCTGGAGCCTTCTGGCCTTGGGGCTGGGGTGGACATGGAAAGGGAGGTGCTGTCAGACCACAGGGAAGCTGGGGATATGGGAGAGTGCAGGGGAAGTGAGTTTGGGGTGAGAGCATTGGAGACACGAAAGGCGGGCAAGTAGGAGTCTGAGGAAAGCACAGAGCCCAGGCTGGTGAGACGAAGTCTTTCTGGCTCCGGGCCCCGGACCCATGGGACTAAAGCAAAGAGTGGTGTCAAAGTGGCTTCAGAAGTTCACAGCAGCATGGTCATTCTCACTGGGAGGCGGTGGAGTTAGCATCTAAAGCCATGAGTGAGACGATTAGGTACGCAGGAGGACTCTGCTGAGGGCCGGAAGCAGGATGCCACCTGGGTCTTGAGGAAGAGCACCCACTAGGCTGAAGCAAGGCACGGGAGCAGAGGAAGGAAAGGGAGCCTGGGTCCCGAGGAGCTTAGATTCTGGGTCCGTGGCCAAGGTTACCCTGGTAGTGAAGCCCCAGCTGTGAGGAGCTAGGGATGGGCTTCTGGAGTGTTGCAGAAGAAAGTCAGTCCTGAGTTTTAATCCAAGTGAAAATAGGTTTCAGCCCCATCAGCACAGACACAAATCAAGGCCCTTGGATAAGGCATTCAGGGGACTTTAAGATCCAAATTACATAATCTCTTGGAATTCCTGTTCCTATATTTTTATTCTCAAGCCATTTCTCTAGGCATTGACAGCTTGTACCGTTCTCTAACTCCTTCATCTAGATTATTCCTATTCAGGCTTCAGATCTCAGCTATTGCCTCTTCCAGAAAGCCTTTCTGATCACCAAAGCCTTTCCTCTGAGCCCAAGCTTTCCTTAGTCCTTTATCTCTCTCCTCAACTCTCGGGCGTGTTCATACCCTTATGCCAGTCACAGTGTATGCTAGTTTCCTATGCATTTATTTACCTGTGCAGGTCTTCCCTGCTAATAATGTATGTTCTTTGAGGCAAGGTGCGGTGTCTTGTAACCCCCACCCCGTGCCTAATACATGTTCAGAATGTACAAGTTACTCGATAAATACTTGCTGAGTGAGGGTACGTGGCCTTGATGTTAGAGGACCCCCAGAGCTCCCTTCCGGCTCAATGTACCCAGTGCGGAATTAAACTGCCTGCCCCAGAAGACTCCCCAGAGGATCAAGTGAGGTTACATAAAGGAGGTTTGGAGAACTTTTAGACCCGTATGAGCGTAAAGCATTCTTATTATCTCATGTACTCCCTTGGGCTGGAGGAGCAACTACACTGTCTCGTGCCTTTTAGTCTGTCTCGAGAGGAGGTTTGCTTCCCAAAGAAACCAATTCAGGCTTGTTCCAGATAAATGGTGATAATGACCATAGCAATTCTCCTCCTTCACCTCCACTGTCCTTTCTTCTTCTTTCTCCTTCTCTTCCCTGCCCTGTTTTCCTAGAGGGGAGAGCCAACAATGTGAGGAGCTTGTTCTCTCTGTTAATATCTTTGCATGCTGCAGTGGGTCACTGGTGCAGAGGAAAGAAGTTAGGAGGAAGAAGGAATCATGATGTGAGATTCCAGGAGTTTGGGTCATCGATAGGTAGTGAAATGAATATTTTCCCCCCTGACATTTCAGCTTTGTGTTTTTGCCTAAAAATGCTAGGTTGAGTGGAAAGAGCACACACTGCTACATGGGAAGGCAGGCATTGGGCCGGACTGAGACACTAACTGTACAGTGCCAGGCCACTCATTTTTGCCCTTTGAGCTATGCATTTCTTCAGTTATGAGAAGGGAAAATTAGGATTCGCTCACCAAAGTTGAATGAGAGCCAGTTGTGTTCTGCACAGGTTTCTGCCTCTGATCCCATCCTGTTCTCTCTCCCCTTGTCAGCCTCTCAGACAAGCTTGAAGCTCAGAGCACCTCTGTCCTGCTGTCACAGAGGTGGGGAACCATGTGACTGGCCCCAAGCCCTCACTCCCGAGGCATTCCCTGACTCAATCCCACGTCCTCAGGGGAACGCCGTGTGTGTTTGGGGAAAAATTTCAATTCCAGGTGATCCCGAGCTCTTACAGTGAAAATGTGGTTTATCCCATTTAGATGTATTTCCCTTTAGGGGAAAATAGTAATGCTTTTGGAAAATGTGGAAAGATCAACAAGCTAGAGAAGGAACTAGATCAGACAGTTTCCTTTCACTGGGGCTTTCTCATGCCCAGGACAGTGATTTAACGTCATAGATATAAAACCAGTTATACCACGTGGGCCCCATATTTTTTCCTCCCTCCCTCCCTCCCCTTTTTCTTCAGTTTTCTCTTCTTTTTTCTTTTCTTCTTGTTAAGAAGCCCAGGCCCTCAAATGTGTCATGGTCTGCCTGACCTTGGATATGCCATTCAGTGTGATGTTGAGATGCAGACATGGAAGTCAAACAGGCAGGGGCTAGACCCCAGCTCTCAAGTTCGCAAGCCTGCTGCTCTGTAGCTTTCCTCATGGGGAGAAGGCCTACTGGAACCCGAAGACATTTCTTCCTTTCTGGTGGTGATTCAGTATGTGGCTCACGTGCCTGATGCTCACTTAGTGGTGATTGAGCAGCCTGGCATCGAGTACTGTCGCTGCAGCTGGGTGACTGGACCCGGAGTGTGTGGAAAATGCAGGCCAAACCGTCAGTCTGCACAGCTGGTCTCAAATCCCAGTTCTCGCCCATCTCGAGGGCCGAAAGTGACTCCCTAACCTCCCCCAAGGCACACTTTCTGCTTGTCTATGAACATGTCTCACTCCAAGAGCAGCATAGCTCTGCCTCCTCACAACGTGGACATGAAGGTCTCTGAACTCCTCCAAGTGATGGTGGAGAACTGAAGGGCACTCTGGATGGGTCCAGTGCACACCTGGTTCCTTTTCCTTTTCTGTATATCCTTTTATTGATACATTTTAGGTGTACAGTATAATGACATTCATCATTGGAAATTTGCAACTTTACAGATTCTCTCTTGGTTCTTATTTTTCCCCCTTCCCCTGCCCTCCCTTCAACCCTGCCATCCCTCCCTATTTACAAAGACGTTGTTTCCATTTTTTCGTTTTCTCATATTAATTTCATTCCCCTCTTTCCTCTCCCCTACCCTTCCCAGTTCCCCCTCCCCTTTGCCCCTTTTCTTCCCATTTCACATAGCACAGCTCAGTCTGGGTCACTGCCATGGGGAACCCCTCCCGAACCTCACTGCAGATCAAGCTTCCATGCTAAATTCATGTGTAGCATAATGAAATCGGCCTTCCCAGACCTCTTCTATCATCATAAAAGTTTTTGTGATTTTTAATTAATGTGCCACTTTCTACAAGACCATAACATTCACAAAGGGAGGGTCTATGACATTTTTGGTCCTTGGTGAATTTTTAGTATCAGCACAATAAGTACAAAGTTGTAGGTGATAAATACATGTTTGAAGGTTAAATGAATGAATCAATAAATAAAAGGCCAAATGGAAGAAAGAGAATAAGTCAACCAGCCAATCAGGAAGGCTTATTCAATCTCTCAACACCTTTCAGGTGGACCTTCTGTGCTCCAGTGATGTAGACAATACAAGAGAGTCCACAGATGGTACTAGATGTAAGATTTCAGAGAGTAAACTAGATCCATGCCCCGTCATCCTCCCTCTCCCAGAACTGCTCTCTTCCTTCCTAACCCTAGTCACAGCTTGTCTGGTTATTGTTCACGTACCTACTGTCCACATTGGCTCACCATCAGAACCCCCGCACTGGGCGCAGTACCCAGCATATGGGGTCTCCTGACTGACTGCCAGTCACCTGTGTAGTGTCAAGGGGGGATTTAGAGTCACACCCGGGACCAGGTGCTTGTTCTTAAGCCGTCAATGCAACGAGGAGCACAAGAACCATGATGGACGTGAACCAGCTTTTTTAGTGCTATGTGATTGTAAATGATTACTGGGCTCCTTGTTGTGAACATGATGATAATGTGCTGAAGCTTCTGGTAGTTGGAGATTCGAGGGCTGATAAATCTGAGAGTGGGGTGCTATTAGGCACTGATTCTGAGAGATTGTTTATCCAGTGCCTGTTTACTGAGCGCTTAGGAGAGCACAGTAAGCAGGGTGGGGTGAACCAGGCTTGCAGAACTGGAACCTTTCAGAGGTAGCAGCTCCTTTTCTCTCACCTTTAGTACCTTTTATTCCTGCAAATAAAGGGGCCGTTGCAGTGTCTGGGTGTCCCTTTTTCAGGCCTAAAAAAAGCATTTCTGCTGAAGACATTGTAGACTAACAGGCATCTAAAGCTGCTCGTGGATTTACAAGAGTCATACATCAGGCCACCTGTCCTGCATTGGAGTTACACATCTCCTGTGACCATTCTCTGGCTCTCTTGTGAATGATATGAGCTGCTCAGTTTGGTCTTCACAGCTGCTAAACGCAGGGCTTGAAGTAGCCTTTGCAGGCCTTATTTCATCACCTCTAAATTGGGAGTAACTTTAGTACCTATACTAAAGGACTGCTGCGAGGTTTAAATGTGATACTGTATGTATTGTACGTACGAAGGTACTTACCATGGCAAACACTCAGTATATCATTGGCCACCCCCTTTATTATTGAACTGACTTGATTAGGGACCTCATGAAACGGGGGAGTGAAGCAGTATAATCAGTCTCTGCACAAAGTGCAGGCATCCACCATTTAATCGTCCACCAGAGAATTTAGGGAAGTGGAAGAAAAGGAAGGAATGCTTCAGGAACTGAGGCATGGAGACCGGTTGCCCATAGCCAGGGCTCTTGTCCCTTTTAGCCCTGACTTCTCCATGACTGTGGGTACCTCCTTTTTGTCGCCCTCACTTCCTTGGGCTATAAGCGCATGGAGCAGGGCTGGCTGAGCACTGTCATCTCTCCTCACCTGCCAGCCCACTGCTAGGGTTGACACTGAATACATTTTTCTGCCTCTGCAAAGTCTAGAGACATCGGAACTGAGATATCTGCCCAGGTGTGGGTTTTGTGCCAAAGGCTGGGCTGAGATCTGCCGAGTCCATCTGCCTCTGCCCGGGCAAGGAGCTGATGGCTCTATTGCTCATTGGACAGTGCCGTTTCCCCTGCTACCCCATCCCCAGCCGGCAGCTCCTGTCTTGAGACAGAGGGCTCGGGTTGGGGATCTGGCTGTGTGGTCGCTCATGCTGTCCCAGTGCTCTTTTGAGCTTTCTGGGACGTTCGTCGTGATCATTGCTGGGCTCACCACTCTTCTTCCTTGCTTCAGCAGTTGCCAGGGGCCAGAAGAGGGAAGAATGGAAAAGAAGTAAGCAGAGGCAGAGAAGTAGGTGCTGAATAAATGCCAGGTCGATGAGTGGATGGCATAGAGAGGTGAGAGACACGCAGTGGGGAGATGAGCTTAATGTCTATGCCGAGGAGGCGGCCAGTAAATATTTGCCACGTCCGTGTGGAATGAAGTTGAAAGAGAAAAGATGAGATACAAGAGAAAGAGAAAACAGGGAGATGGCGATTGAACAGAAAGAAGGGAAAGGAAAGGGGGGGACAGAGGAAGGAGTAACTGGTTGATAGAAAGCAGGGGAAGGAGGGAAGGAAAAGGTAGGCATGCTTGGCAAGAGACGAGAGACACAGATGAAGCTTGAGGTGCCCGGCCTGTGGTTCCTTCTGAACCTTTGTTTGAGTTGCCTGAAGTTCCAACATCAGAAACTCGTGTGCGTGTGTGTGTGTGTACACGAAGGCACTGTCATCTATTAAAATCCAGCATTTCCCGAGTTAGGGTGCAACAGGAAGCTGCCATTGGATCAAAACTGTCCAAGTCAATGTAACAGCAGGATTTGGATTCAGAGCCCCATGAAAATGCCAGGAAGCAAGACCAGGCTCTGGGGGGCAGTGGTGGGAGGCAGGTGTGGTGAAGACAGCAGGGGACGTGCCCGGCCACAGGGAGTTGAGGGCTCCAGAAGACGCTGTTTTGTGTGAGGTCCTGTGACTTCCACCCAGTGACCCCTGCCTGGTCCTGGGAGTCATGGAGAAGCGTCAGCCTGGGCTCCCCGGTGCGGGCCGCACACGTCCCCGGTGGGAGCAGCAGGGTGCTTTTGTGAAACCAAAGCCCATATTTTACATTCTAATAATTGCACATGTGTTTATAGTTACATATCTCCCACTAATGGGTTCTTGGAATTGTAATAGGCTTATTATTATTCCGATAACAATGATAATAATAATGGTTTAATTTATCATTTGCTTCAGGGTCACTGGTTCTCCATTTGTAACAGTGATGTAAAATTTTTTCTGAAGATTTATGCAAAATAAGGAGGGAATAAAACCAAGTAGTGAGGGGATGGAGACACGGTTGTTGCTGTTGAGGATGCGAGGAAATGGGGCAGCCTTGGCTGGGAACATGAATCTCCAGCTCCAACCCCTCAGAAAGTGACAGGGTCCTGAGATGGGCAATGATTTGCTCAGTGGGCTTGAGCCAGGGGTACAGTTGGGCTTCACCCTGGGGCTCCCTCCTCCTAGTTACTGAGCTTTCTGTCTGCCCAGGCTGCCTCCATGATGATCCCCCTGGATAATCCTCCTTCTGAAAGCCCCAGGCAACCGGTCTGTTAATTAGGGCTCTTCCGGACAGCTACTAAACCCCCTATTGCTTATATTCAAGGAGAAAAATAATATATTTGTCACAGAACTGCATGTCACAGTAGCTACCTTGGGATGATGTGAGCATTAGACATGGTATGAGTTTTGCAGATTGCCTTTGATTTATAGAATCAGGGCGTGAGGAGAAGAATGACATATGAATCAAATTTGTACAAATCAAATTCCATTTTCTATTGATTTACTTTATCTCAGAGGTGTTTTATCTTAACTTTTGAATTCTTTACACTTGGTGATTGTCTCAAGCGACCCCTCCCCCACTGTAAAAACCCAAACCAGAAACCAGACACTGGCTCAAGAGCCTGAAAAAGCAGGTACGAATTCAAACTTTGCCACAGACTTGGTCAACCTTGAAAAATCTTGGAGCTCTTTGCTTTTGAGCTCCCAAAATGAAATAAGAAGTGGAAGGGTGGGAGCAACAGCACCTCTTTGAGTTTTTCCTCCATTTCCATCACAGACTTCTCTGAGATCATGTCCTTGACCTCAGGGAGCCTCCGTGCCTCTCTAACTTCTCAGGGGCTTTTGTAAATAAGGAAGGGGAAGGGGGGTTAAAAGAGGTGAGGGGAATGGGGGAAACAAAAAAGGAATCAAGATACAGCATGTAAAGGTACAAAATTCTCTATGATGAATGTGGTCATTATGTCAGTCTAAATTGTATCAATAAAATTAAAAAATGGAAAAAAGTGAACAGGTGAAAATCCTATCACCGAAAGGAGGACTCTCCAGTCCTGCCTATCAGGATTAGTAACGTGGAAGTAAGGGGCCCCGGTGGCCTGAGGGAGGGACGAGCTGACCCTATGGGCTGCTTTGTGGTGTTCTGTCCTGCATGTCTCTGTAAGGAATCACCCAGCCCCAAGCCATTAGCACCCCAGCAGGCTTACCAATTGCATCTGCTGTGGCCGGAGTCCAGGCCTGGCAGGGGCCTGGCAGAATCCGAGGAATCTTACTCTAGTCTTGAGGAAGAGAAGCCAGACTCTCTGGGCATCCGTGCTGTTGGGGTCGTTTGTGGTGTTAGCTCTGAATTCCGTGATGCCTTTGAAGGAGTCTGAGGGAGGTGACGCAAACCACACAAAGAAGAGGAGAACAGGACGTGACTGCCGAGAGCCCTTGAGTCTTTGCTTGTTATTTTGGAACTCAACTGCACTGTATCCTTGTGCTGAATAAGATCCCCTGTTGTGCTGATAAATTATTCCTGCAATACACTTTTCTGATTACTGAGATTGATTTGAGTTCTGTCACTTGCACCCAAGTGAGTGTAGATACTGTCCTCGGTTGAAATCCAGAATTTCCTGGCCTGCTATAAAACAGGAATTCTGACAAATCACAGGGGAACCGCCCCAGACTCACTGAGGCAGTCTGTGGTGCTGGGCTTCAGATATTGATTATTAAAATGAAAGCTCCCAGATGATTTCTCCGAACAGCCAGGCTTAAGAACTTTGCTTAAGACGCAAGGGAGCGGAAGGCTGTGGCCCAATAGAGTAGAACACAGTGAGTGTCATTTCAATGCATCTTTAATGGCCGTGTTAGTTTTAAGCGCTGACACAAAATGCCTGACATATGCAACTTGAAGGAGGAAGGGTTTATTTCACCTCACAGTTTCAGAGATTTAAGTCCATGGTTGGCTGGCTCCAAGGCAGAAACATGGTGGAAGGGCATGGCCGAGAAACGTTGCTCATTTCCTGGTAAATGGGAAGCAGAGACACGTGGAGAGCGCTGGATGGAGTGTGGATCTGGGATCAAGATATACTCTTCAAAGGCTCCTTCCTCCAGTGGGCTCCACCTGCTAATCAGCCCATTAAAGTATGAACTCATGAATGGATTAATCCACTGAGGAGGTTAGCGCCCTCCGGATCCTGTCCCCCACCAGGCCCCACATGTGAACACTGCTGCCTTGGGGATCAAGCCTTCAGTGCCTGAGTGTTGGGGTCACTTCATACGTCAACCGTAACAAGGAGCCAAGTGCCCATGAGCCCAATTTCCCAACTGGTCCTTGGTCTCCACATCTAAACAGAAGTAGTTCTCACCTTAGGCTCTGCCCAGAGCTGTTGTGCTTCTCAGCCAGCAGACTCTGGGTGGAGACTCATCAGCAGGAAATTCTTTAGGGAAGCGCACCAGGCAAAGCAAAGGAATAGACAGAAGCAGGAGGGGTGGAGGGAGACCCAGCACCCAAAGCTCTGCAGCCCAGAGACCCCTCAGAGTATTTTTGCATTGGCTTGAATGAGGCAACCTGTTCCTACCAGCTACTCAATGCAGGGAGACATGTTTCTTTGAGCTGGGCAAGCCTGTAAAAGGACCAACATACTTTGCAAGTGCAAGGTCGTGAGTTCAATCCCTGGTACCAAAAAACCCTCAAAAAACAAAAAAACCAAGAGCTGAAGACGTCATTCTTGGCAGGGAGTCTGAACGGCCTACCTGGGGTCTATCATTCCATTATTGGGTAAATCCAGGGAGCTCCTCATCTTCCCTGTGAAACCTGGTCCACTGTGGTGTCTCCCCAGGAGTGAAGGGCCCCCCACCCCTGGAGACCCCCAACCGGAAGGCGCCAGCCAAGCTTTCCCTCAGACTCCAGGAATCCAGCAGTCTCCAAACCCTTGGATTTGCCTTTAGGTGTTTTTATTAGCTTGTTTTTCTGCTCGGTCTCTGCTCCTAGTGCCTTAGTTCAGTTTGCCTTTGTCTCTCACCTGGACTCTTCCCGCAGCTTCCTAATTGGTCTCCCTGCTTTCTGAATTCTTAAATTCATCCTGCATGCAGCTGCCAGAAGGATCCTTCTGAAATGCTGAGCTTGTCACTCGCCTGCGTAAAACCTTTCCGTGGCTCCTGCTGCCCGCAGGGTGTGGGCCCAACCCTAGTGTGGCCGTCAGAGGGCAGAGCCTCTCCTCTTCCTGCCTGAGTCTCCTCTCCTCGCAGGCTCACAGTGTGCTGCTCATGCCTCTCTGTGTTTGCTGATGCCGTTCACTCCTCTTGCAATGACCTTCACCTCTCCATCTCCCTAATTCATATGCAGCCGGGAAGACATCACCTCCTCCAGAATGCCGCGCTGGCCTGGTTGCCCACAGATCTCATCCAACCGAGCTCACCTTTCTGTGCTATTGTGTTTGCTTCTTTTTATTAAAACTTATGCTGTCATTTTAAAATCTCAATTTACTTGGTGGGCTGTGCTAAACACTTCATATCGATTATTCTATTTAAGCCTCAGAATAACTCGATGAAGTGAGTGCTTTTTTCACATCTATTATATGGGGAACAAGTTGAGCCTTGATAAAGGTACTGGTTCATAGTCATGCATTTAGGGTAGTTAGGTTTTGGAGTCAACACTGACCACACTGGTCTTGTTTTTATAATCTTTAGAATGTTTAATTGACACCAACTAATTGTACATAATTATGGGGTACAGTGCAATATTCCCATGCAGGTATATGCTATATGATTAGAGCACGATGTCTGTCACCTCATTTCTCTGTGCTTGAATCATTAAAATCCTCTCTACTAGCTATTTCTGGATAAACAGTTAATTGTTGTCAACCGTGTTTTCTCTACTGCGCTATGGAACACTAGGAGTTAGTTATTCGCCTGATCCAACTGTACTCAGACACCTGTTAACCATCCTCTGTCTGTCTCTCCCTCCCCAAAACCTTCCCGGGCTCTGGTGACCGTGATGCTGCTCTCTGCTTTTAGGAGACCCACTGTTTTTGCTTCCACATATAAGAGAACATGTGGTGTTTGTCTTTCTATGGCTCAACCACCCATCACAAATGATAGGATTTCATTCTTTTTATATGGCCTAATAATATTCATTCATAGGTACATCTGTGCATATAGAGACAGTCCTAGGAGTATTGTCCACTTCAGCACTGGTCATACCTGGCCCTTGTGCCGTTTTGATGAGAACAGGGCAGCACCACTCCTTGGTTGCTCACCACGTGGCTCCCCTCCCTCCAGATGTAACAAAGGTTGGTGCCTCAGTCTCAGGGTGGCTCCAAACCCTACAGAATGCCTGCATTTTCATCACTCTCTCAGACTTTTGTGCACTGTCCGTACTAATCATGGGTTACAAATCATGGGTTACCCACTAAGCCTAAAAGGACAATAGTAGCCTTTTACCAGTAAGCCTAATGTTAATCTTTTAGTGGGGAAAGTTCTGGGGAACTTCTGGTATTTCCAATGAGGTATGAGTGTATACATGGGGTATGATCAGAAGATACAGTGAATATTTAAATTTAAAAAAAAAGAATAGTAAAATTTAGGCTGATTCTATATCTTGGCCATCTGACTGTACTATTGTTGTTTTGTGGATATTTTAACCTCACTACCCAGGGTAGTGCCTCAGATTAAAAAAAAATACTTCTTGAAGACAGATGTACGTGGTGGCACATGCCCGTAATTCTAGTGACTTGAAGACTGAAGCAGATGGATCATACATTTGAGGCCAGCCTGAGCAGTTTAGCTGGACTCTGCCTCAAAAAGAAAATCAATCCTTTTGCATCAAATCTGGCACAATCCCTGGTTTTATTTCCTCTACCTTACGAAATAACATGTTGAAGTAGGTGGAAAATTATAATAGCGATACTAGTGTGGGATAAAATTTTCACTGATGGGAAAATTTGAGCCCCTGAGGAGTTTAAAGTGTGCTGGCCCAGGGAACCCCACTTCTGACCCTGGAGTAATACCATAATTTGACCTAAAATTTACTAATTTTGTTTTTCATTATAGTGGAAACAATATTGTCCCTGCCTGTTTTTCCACATAGTACAGATAGATCCTTATCATTTCTCTTAATTCTCAGATTATATGTGGTAGACACAACTTCTTCCTGAATCGGCAGGCATCTAGGAATTAAAATCATAGTAAACATGTCCTAAGTGTCCAGAACCATCACCCAACCCCAATAAGGCAGGCTTTCCCATCTCAGTTTTATATTTTCGCAGAGGCTCGGGACAGAGGGACTTGGTCAGGATCGCATAGCTAATGTACTCCTGCCCACATATGTTCCTGAACAGCCCGGCTCATCCCCAGAGACCTCGACAGCTTCTAATGGGAGCTAATGTCTTGGGCATCTTCCATTGATGGTGCAGGGGCTCCCATGGGGAAAGGGGCTGACCGCTCACAGCTCCTGTGCCCTTCAATTAGGTAATTAACAGGTGGCTCCCAGGGGGATCTAGGTGGAAATGCTGTAGCAGAAAGGGAGCTTCCTGTAGCAGCCAGCAGGCATATACTTCTCCTTAGGCAAACTCTCATAGTTTCTTAGATGAAAATGTCTCAGAACTAAACGGTAGTGATGATCGCACAACACTGTGAATGTACTAATGCCACACAATTGCTTAAAAGGGTGAATTTTGTGCTGTGTGTAGTTTACCATGATTAAAAAAAAAAGTTTGTGTTCAAACATGGTCCTGATTTGTGGGTTATCTGTACACAGGTGCTGGTTCTCCACCCTTTGTCTGGTGTGCTTTTACTTTGGTAGTGAAATGCAACCATGGACAGGCCGCTGTCCACGCAGCTGCAACATGAGTGTCAATGTGGCTTGTCTTTAGGTTTTATTTCTGCACAGATACTTTTTCTGTTAATCTCAGGAGAGATCAGGGCGTGGTTGAAAACACAGGGGCTTTGGAGTCAGGTGGACCTGTATCTCAGGCCCAGCTTGCTGTTTACTTACTGTGCTGTGTGAAGAAGTTATTTAACCTGTCTCTGCACGTTGGATTCCTTACGGGAATTACAATGCCTCCCAAGGAGGAGTTAGCAAAGACTAGAATTACTCTCCGTGGAAAGTGGGGGGATCAGTAAATGGTGGCTGCACCTCCTTCCTCTTCCACCTACTCATGACTACTATGAGAACATGATAATCATTATTATTATCCAAAGAAGAGATGTTAGGGCTGGGGAAAGAGCGGGATACCAGAAAGGGACTGGGAGAGTAGGATATTTTAGAAGTCATAAAGCTGATGGTGAAAGAGCAATACTCATTGTTGTTATGTATACAGCATGTGCTGAGTGGTCTTCCACACACTCTCTCCTTTATTCCTGGCTGCTTTTTTTCAGTAACAGTCGGAGCAAATTTATCACTCCCATTTGATGAAAGAGGAACTCCAGGTAGAAGCAGATCACACAACTGACACAAGGGGAAGTTCTTGTCCATTTACAGCCTGCTGCTTTCTGCACCCAAAGCTTTAATCAGAGCTATTGATCATAACGTCTTTCATGAAAGAGACTTAGAGTTTTGTTGGGCTGAGAGTGTATCCCACGAGGCACTCAGAAACTGTGTGAGCATCCACACTATCCTTAGTTTCTTTCAGTGCCGGCACAATATGAGTTACAATCATTAGCACTGGTATCAGGAGAAGACTTTGGTTCTAGTTTTAGACATTAACCCAGTCTTGTCCCAAAGCCTCTAAGAAGATACTTAAATCCTGATTCTCTCTTTCTCTCATATTCCTTGCGTCTTCCTCTTTCCCTCCATCCCTTCCTTCCTTCCATTCTCTTCTTCTGTAGCTGTTTAATGAACAGATATTCATTCTAGAAGAATAGATGCTAAGACTAAATAGATGCTAAGAATAAATATAATGAATAAAGATGCTAGGTGCTAAAGAATAAATATAACGAATAAAGTCTTCCCTTGTGAGACTTACAGAGCAAAGGAAAGTTAAGAAAGAAAATAAATCTATACATAAATGAAATAATTAAAAGTGGGGTGACATGTTAAAAGGGAAACGAGGGGCCAAGATGGCGCCTAATGAGGGGTGCTCAGGAGAAGAGAGGAAAGGGAACTGTATCCGTCAGTGCTCACTGCAGAAACAGATAATTGTCAGGAATTATCTCTGCTGTCCCTCTCTTCAGCCCTAACATGTATTCTTTGAGTAATAACAATGCGTATGATGAGAAAGAAGAAGGGAGACATGCTATCTATCTGCATAGTATATGGATTACAAGGCAGGCTTCCAATGGCTGGCTGCAGAGTCAGGCGTGGAAGAATGCAGAAGGGCTGTCTGCCCCCTGGAGATCCAAGTCAACAGTTGAAAACCCGGAGCTCACTGCAGAGTCCCATGCAAGTGTGTATCGGGAGGGAGAGGGTGCAGCGGAAGGCTGAAGGGTCTGCGCTGGTGCCCAAGGGGGAAACCTGGAGCTCCTCTGAAGAAACTGAAGCGAGCCTTCCCCCTTCTCTTCCTTCTCATCCCATTCAGGCTACGAGCCTAGTGGTTGGTGCCACTCACACCCAAGGTGGTCTTCCCTCTTCAGTGAATCTATTCAGTCACACCCAGAACCATGCTAAGCCAGTCAGTTGGGTGCGTTGTACCCATGGTGACGCAACAGTCAGCTATCACGGGACCTTTTGACCAAGAGCCACCCAAGTGAAGGAAGGGGCATGGGGAGGTGGCAGCATTTCAGGCGGAAGGCCCCACGGCCTGGAGTGCCGGGTGCAGATGGCACAGAGGTCCTGGGATGGGAAGGAAAATGGTGCAGCTGGAGCTTAGTGAGTCAGTGGAAGGAGGCTGAAGCTGAGGCTGGAGAGGGAGAGGGCCCAAGCCACGCAGAGCCTGTGAGTCCTCGTGAGGAATCTGCATTTCATTTAGGGCAACAGGAACCCTTTGAAATGTTTTCCAAGCAAGGGAGTTCCATGATCTGCTTTGTGTTGCTGTGTGGAGAAGGGTCCGGAAGGGAAATCTTCTCCAGGGTCATGAGGAAGAGGCAGTGACGATGAGCCGAGCAGGATCTGAGGGGCTTTGAATAGGAGTGATGGCAAGATGGGGGCACCTTGGTGGTCTCTTCCAAGGCAGACACCACGCGAGGCTGATGGGTTGGATGGAGGAGGCGGGCTCTCGTCTGGCGAAGGCTGCTGGGTTGGCTACGGGAGGGATGGGCATAGAGAGAGCGGGGGTGACTAGCACAGTCTTGGGCAAGGCCACGGCGGGTATAGGAGTAAGTAGCTCCACTTTGGACATGGTGAGTGCTAAAGAGAGGGGAGAGTGAGACTGCGGGATGCCGCGGGACATGGGTCTGAAAACTGTGTCTGAAATTGAATGAGCGGCCATAAAGACTTTTCTCTCCCTGGATCCTAGCTTCTCCATCCCTACAGCAAATCAGTGGATTACATAGCATCTGAGATTGTCCTAGCACTGACAGCTCATGATTCAAATAACAAGTTGACTTGCCCTTCATCAGTCTACGGTTATATAAAGCTGTTTATATCTGAAGGCTCTCCCACCTGGCTTGAGCCTGTGACTTCCTTCTGTATATGGGCTGCTTCCTTTAATAGGTGCTAAGAGATCTCCAGATGTCTTCGCATGAGGTCCTTGGTTGACTCTTCCAGAATGGGGTGAGCTCCCATGGAGTTATAAACCAGAAATCTGGTTCAGGTGCTCCCCCTCGCTTGCCGCTCTGTGCTTCTGGGCAGTTTCTATTCTCACTGGTGTAGGCATTAGCTCAGTGGTTCCTAAACTTAGCTGTATATTGGAATTACCTGAGGATCTTTCTGAGATGCCCACGGCTGGCTCCCATCCACAGCCATTCTGATTTAATTAGGGTATGACCTGGGAATTCTAAAAGCTCCCCAGGTATCTGTGATATGCAGCAAAGTTTGAGAACCTCTGTGTTAGGGAATAATTACGATGCTCATGGATAATTAAGGTATGCACTGATAAATGTCAAGCTAACAGAGGAAGAATTTAAACAGTTGCTTCCTCCTCTCAGGATTTTAGACATTGCTCTAAGCCCTAGGTGTTCAAAGGGCAGGACTGATGGAGTGGTAGGGAAGGAACCTCTACTGGAGGGCAGATGACCAGCTCTGGACCTTGTCTCCTGACAGGTTTGGAACAAGTCTGTTATCTTCCATCTCCCTTTAACAGATTTTAGAGTGTGATCTTATTCACTCTGAGTCGGAATCTTGCCAAATTAGTCAGCAAGTCCTCATGTCACATTCCCTCACTCCAACTCTTGTGACAGTAGCAGACATTAGCAATCGATCCACTGAGAAGAGCAATTGATCACAGTTGTTTCTTCTGTTTCCAGATGTGGCCTCACAAGCTCTCAGGATCATTCTGGTAGTCACTGGACCATGGGTCAGAGTTGGCAAAAGTCGTCTGTTTATCATTTCACTCTCAACTAGGAGTACACACTAGGAAGTGTGTGTTTGTTTTCATATTACAAGGCCCTCGATTTCTGATGGTGACTTGGGGAAAACTCACCTCTGCACTCTGATGTTAAGTTTTTGAAATCTAGAATAGGAAATTTGTATTATTTAGTCTACTGGTTGGGAAGGCGCAAAGTTCTTTTACTGCAGGGGTGTTTTCTGGGCCTTGAAACCATGAGAGATAAATCTCAGATTCAACTGAAGGCTACACATGGGACTCACTATTTGACAAAAGGAAATCTTGAGGCCATTCATCCTTGTTTTATCCGTAGAAAGAGGCTGAAATAGAAACTAGCTTTCAAAAGAAGGGATTTGCAATGTCCAGCCTTTTGAGGTAGACTTCAGATTTTTTTCTAATTCAACTCTGCTTCCTTTATGAAATAGGACTTAAGGAGTAGAACCATTGGAGAAGATTCCAGTGCAATTGCATTTTCTCTCCCTCCCCCATTTTGCAGTTTAAAAACCATATTAGTTTTCTTTTTTTTTTTTTAGCAAAAGCTATGAACTTCCAAAGCCTTGGTAAAAGCAACCAAGAAGGGATGAGCTGTGGTTAGCAGAGCGTGAGGTCTTCAGTCTCATCACCATCTGAGCATCTCCGAGGTCCCTTCCCAGCCCCCGGAGTCTCCCTTTTGGAGAAGTGGTTGTTGTCGGGCAGAGACCAAAGAAGCATTTTTCATCCTCACCCCAGGAAATCTAGGCCTTGTCACACAGGAGGTAGGAAGAGATCATTGCTCCCCGTGCTGTCAGAATAGCATCAGATTCCGAAGACAAACAGATGTGGGCTCCGGTCCCAGCTCAGCCTCTCTGAGTCTTGGTTCCCACCTGTCAAGAAGGAGCCCGAAATCCCTGTCTCTCAGAAGTTCAAAATCCTATGTCTAAACGGAAGGCCTGGCCCGTGGAAGACGCTGTACTTGGAGAAACTACATGGGTAGTGAGGGCCTGTTTCTGGCTTCCGGGATGGACTGCAAACCTCTTTCTTTCCCTTTCACTGGAGGACAAAACCTGGCAGTGCACAGGCCTTCTTGGGGAAGGGTGACCGTTTTTCACTAGCCGACATTAAGCTACCTACAAACTCCCTCTTGTCAGCCTCTGAGAGGCCCAGTCCTCGTGGCTTGGTGGGGTTGCCACTCACTGGACTCTCTGCTCCCCATGTGAAAGAGAGGACACGTGGCTCACGTCAGACCAATCAGTCTGTCCTTCCTCATCACTTGACTCTGAGTGGAAACATGTAAGAAAGGTGGGAAGTTTGAGCTGTGTTATTCTACATGAATGGGAGTCCTTCCTACAATATAATACAATATGACTAATGTAACTAATTAATTCAGCTTGAAGAGCAAGGGTTCAGAACTCTCACAGAGTATTAAGTCTACTTAAGATTGTAGACCCACAATCTTTGAGCCAAGAAGGCCTTAGGTCAGTGATGGCGAACCTTTTAGAGCTTTCCATGATACAAACAGCCCCCTGTGGCATGAGTGCCATAGGTTCGTCACCACTGCCTTAGGGCCTCTAATCTGAAGTCTTCATTTAATACTCAAGAAACCTGAGGCCAGAGATTGAGTGCAATTTAGTCATTGTTTACAATCATTTGGTGGCAGACCTGTGTTTGGAATGAAGATGCACTGACACTGGGTGTAGTATTGTTCTGCTTCTTGCAATCCTTAACTTTGGCTGTGGACTCGATGCCTTGAGCTCAGCCCCTGCAAGACCATTGTTAATAGCTTCTATTCTTAGGAAAGTTATCAAGTTTCTTTCTTACATCTGTGCCCTTGACCAGGTCTTTGGCATTTCAGGCTGCTGGCTAGGAGAGAGGGTGGGGACCAGCATTCGGCAGTAGAGTTGAATCTCAGAAGCCCAGGCTGACCACACAAGGAACACACGCCAGGCCCCACCAAAGCACGGCCTTTGCATGAGGCAGCCGTACACTTTGATTTTCTTCTTCGCTGTGGATCTTCTGACCATAACCAGTAACTTCTCTGCCCTAGAAAGGCAGAAGTGTCCCACTTCTGAAATAGTAGAAACTGGGAGAGAAATCCACTTGACACTAAAAGAAATAGAACAACTGGCTTTGCTCTTAACCCTTTTGATAGAATCCTGAAACAAAACAAAAACAACAGCATTCAAAACATAAAGGCAAACTGTAGGTCTTCTTGTGAGCAGAGGGAAAGGGGAGAGAAATTAACACAGGTGGGTCTTGTCGTTGTGAACTGAAATAGGGCTTTTAGGGTGGCACGTTTAACCAAGGAAAAGGAACAAAGACACTGGCCTATGCAAACTGAACTCTTCCTGCAGGCTGGACATGGCTTCAGTGTCACTTAAGCTCTATAGCCACTCAGGAGAAAGCTGTCTCATTTTATAGATGGAGAAGTTGAGGGTCAGAAAGGTGAGTCCATTTGTCCGAGGCACACAGCGAGGAAGCGGTGCCTTAACCAGCGCGATTTAAACTCCAGACCTTTATTCAGCGCACATACAGCCTCCTAAGGACAAACAATGGGGCCCTAACCTGTTTTTGAAATCTACATTGGACCACTTCCGTTTTTCTGCATACATAAATAGGGACAGAGACTCAGCTTTACAAATTTAATCATTCCATTTCTTTCTCCCCTGAACCAACCTTTACCAAGTGCTCAGAAAGGCTCAGTTAAATTCATAGCCCAAGAAAAATGTATCTTTGTGATTAATATGTGTTAAAATGAGGAGTGACATGGTAATAAAGTGGAAAGGTCTGGGGGGCCTTTGGGGAAATCCATCTGACTGCAGGCTGTGGTTCATGTAATGAGGCTGCTATTTTGTGGTCACGGAGGTAATGTTTTCTGATGCAGGCAGAATGATTAACAAGGTGAAAATACCTGCAGAGAGGAGGCTGGGTACAGAGAGATGTGGCCTTTTGGAAAATGGGTCAGGGCGGAAGGCCACTTGCCTTTCTTTCTGCATTTTCAGGAGAATTTTCAGTTGAGCACAATGACCAGATGTGGTGTGTTTTTTCTCCTCTCTTTTGTTCTCACAGTAATTCATCCAGTGTGGTGTGTGTGTCTGTGTGTGTGTATGGGGGCAGGAAGGATACAAGATGAGAGGCAAGAAGAAATTGCATTCACTTGATCTATTGTATAGATCTCCCAGAATTCAGGTCAGACTATTTGCCGTATTCTTTACCTGTAGGGCTGGCTTGCCTGGCAAGTGAAGTGACAACAGTTATGGGACCCTGGGGTGCCACTGGAGGTGGGAGCATGATTGTATGTGGTGTGAGGGTCACGCACAAACCCTGCTTTCGCCCACTTATTCCTCTTTCCACAAGCTTCCTGAAGAACAGATATATAAAAATAACACTAGTGTTAGTAGTCTTTGGATTTGAACTTCCAAGTAGGGATGAACTGGACCAGCTGTTTCTGCTTGTTGAGGCCAGGGGCAGCTTAGGGGGAAAGTGAAAGAAGCTCAAATGGATCTTTTCTCTCCAGATTTAGGCCGAGACAAAAAGAAAGGTGCAGAGACAAAGATAGATAGAAAGATGGTATCTGCCCCACACTGTCCCCACAAGCGATTCCAGATAAAACTCAGATTTGACTCTCATGCCAGAATAAGACTAAACACCCCAAAAGAGTGGAGCTGGCTAGACAGACCCCCAGCGACTTGTATCAAGCTCTTGCATCTCTTCGAGAACCCTACCCTTAGACAAAGCAGTCCAATCTGTTGTCTTGGCTCTGACAAACCAAGTCCCGACTCCTCTGTGTGTGTGGCAGGGCTGGGGGTAGGCACACAGGGGTCTTGCCTTCCATTCCAACTCCTCCTTGAGAGGGAGACAGAAAATGTGAGACAGAAGGGGAAATGTGACCGATACTGCCTGTCGTCTCCTCCTCCCCACTCCATGCTTCTTCATAACCTTCTGCCCCAGTTAGTTCTTGGGTGCCGGTAGTGTTTTCCTCCAATACTTGATTCTGTATTCGCTGTCAGAATAATTTTCCTCAAATGCATCTTTCATCATATCCCTGAATACTGGAAACTATCGCACAGGACTCGGTCTGAAACAGGAGTGAGCAGTCTGCTCCCCTTCTGTTGTGTAAATAAAGTTTTATTGGAGCACAGCTATGTTCATTCATTTATATATTCTCTACTGCGGCTACAAAGTTCAAGGTGAATGACTATGACACAGAGTGCTCGGTTTGCAAAGCCTAACATGTTTACAGCCTGCCCTTTATTTGACAAGTTTGCCAAATCTTGGTTTGGCAAAAGATATCCAAACATCTATTTTTGGTATCCGAGCTCCTTGTCAATCTGATCACAACTAATCTTCTTGCCTGGCTTATAGCTGTTCCCCTCCAAGGATCTTATGACCTAAGCAAAGAGAATCTCCTACTTTATACATTTTTAGTTTTTATAGTTTTATGGAATTAAAATAGTGGCATGGAAATGTACCAGAAGTCTAAGTGGTAGATCTAAGGTTTCATCAAGAAACTTTATAGTTTTCTACCTTTAGATTTTTGAATCTATCAGGAAATGATTTTGTGCATAAGTATATATACAGTATACGTAGGGGGTTGAGGGTTTTACCTGTATCAATATCTAGTTAATACATCTTTTCAAATTAAAGGGTTTACTCACTAGCTAAGCATGGTGTCAGACACCTGTAATCCCAACACACCGGGAAGTTGAGGCAGGAGGGTCATAATTTCAAGGCCAGCCTGGGCAACTTAGTGACACTCTGTCTCAAAATGTAAAAATAATGATAACGAATAAAAAAATAAAAGCTAGGGTTGTAGGTCAGTGTAACGAACCAGTTTCAATTCCCAGTACTCTCCCCATAACCACCCCTACACCAAAAGTCCTTAACCCACTAAACTGGGGTGTCACTATATTTACCTATCAGTATGCTACTTTTTGCATAAATTATGTACAAGGAAATCATTCTCTATATTAAGTTTAGTCTTTGCAGTAGCCCGAAACACTAAATTGTTAGTAATAAATATTAAAAAGATATATAACCTTCTATAGAAAAAAGTATAAAGCATTATTGAAAAAAAGATAAAAATATATGGCATATATATGTACACACATATATTTATATGTGGTATATTGTATATTCATAAAATGTACAGGGGTGTGTGTATATAATTTATAATAGGGCCGGGGATTTAGCTCAGTGGTTCTGGTGTCTGCCTATAATTTATAATAAGCCTTGAAACAAAGTAGCATATATTCTCCTTCTTCAAAATTACCTTGGCTACTCTTTGTTTGCTTTTTTTTTGTACCGGGGATCAAACTCAGGACCTTGCCCTTGTGAGGCAGACAGAAGCACCACTGAGCTAAACCCCCCGGCCCTCTTTTTGTTTGCTTTTGAGATGTGGTCTTGGTCGGTTGTTTAGACTGGTATCTAGACCAGCAGTCTCAAGAGGTCTCAAGTGATCCTCCTGCCTGAGTCTCCTGAGTAGCTAGGTAGTCTCAGCTCCTTAAGTTCCCATATGAAATGTAAGATTTGATGTTCAGTTTGCATTTAAAAACCTAATGAATTTTCAAATGGGATTACATAGAATTTGTAGGTCAGTCGGGGAAGGACTGATATATTTATAATATGGCAATTTGCCTAATCCATGAACATGTGCCTCTAATTAGATTGTTTTCTGTTCTTACCAATGATTTTGAATAGTTTTTACTATAGAGCTTTATTGATATTTTGTATTGTAAAATTTATTTCTAGAAACTGGGATGTTTCTACTGCTATTGCATACATTAGACTTTAAAGTGTAACTTTCTAATTTTTAATGTTAGTAGTATATGGAAATACAATCAATTCTTTGCAGGTTGCCCCTATATCTAATGACCTTGCTTAATTTATTTACTAATTCAAAACTTTATCTGAAGATTCTTTTAGATGTTATATGTAACCAGTCACGTTGTTTATTACAATGACAGTTTCACTTCTTTTTCTTCTCCTATCCTTATTCCTTTTACCTTCTTCCTTGCTTTGTTACCCAGCTAAGACAAATCGAAAGTTGCATGTAAGTGGTGATATTTGTGTACTAGTTCCTCTGGCTTGGGTATGTGTTATTCAGCCTGGCAGAATTTTTCTGATTGACTTGATCTTCATTTTATTTGAATGAAAGGAATTAATAGGCCAGTAACTATTTGGAAGAGCCCTTTATGGCTGCAAAAAATTCCTTGTGGATCTCTCTAAATCTGTTTTAGAATTCTTCATCTATATATGGATAATTAAAATCTACTTATTAGATTTCTAGGTTAAATGAATATAAAGCTCTTTCCTTTATATAGAAAACATGGATGTGGTCATAACTACTATCTATTGAATATTCATTTCCACTGACCATTTCTTTATTGACTTTGTTTGCGTTAGTTTATTTGAGAGTTCTGACGATCCTATAAGAAACCATCATTGTTCCACCAATATTTCCTTCATATAGACCAGTAGCCTAGGTCTAGGGATTAGAAATTACAGATGTGCCCTAAATCACCCAGTTGGATGTTGCAGAGCTGAGTTTCCAACCCCAGCAGTTTGCCTGCAAAGGCCTCCGACACTCCAGCCTGACTCACCATGCTTTCATCCGCCTTCTCAGTGTTCCCTGGTTTAAACACTCCTAGGTCTGTCTTTTCTTGCACGACCAGGATCCAAAACCGCCTTTCCTCCTCCACTTAGGTAGAAACCGCCTTTCCTTCACAGCGCTCCTTTACACCTGGAGCTCGAAGCAGTGGTGGAGCATAACGCAGCTTTGTTTGAATGGTTTCATCTGGATCATCCATCTTGCAGATTTTGATGTTTAAAGATTTCACTTCCATCTTAACGCAGCCGTCTATTATCTGTGTGACCTCCCACAAGTCCCCAAGTCTCCCCAAGCCTCAGTTTCTGTCTTTAGCGTGTGGGGCAGTCTCTTCCAGCCTGGTTTCTCCTCAGACAATGTGGGGATCCATTTAAGATAATGGACGGGAGTGTTGTTTGCTAGCTCGGAAGAGCTCCATCAGTGCCAGCTATTTTTAGCAAATACGTCATGGTTTTGACGCACACGGGATAAGTATGTGTACAGAGTGGAGCTGAATTCAGCTCCGAAAAAAGCGAACAAAAGGGACTTCAGCAGTGGCATTCAGCCAACATAAGAAAACGCTACTGGGGCTGCATAAGGGACAGAAAGAGGAGGGTGGAGTTAGCCTCAGAGAAGGAGGACATACGGACTGGAATGCTTAGCTGAGGCTTTGGAGAAGCTGCCATGGTCCTCGAGGTCGATGGCAGCCAGGAAATCATAATCAGATCTGGGGACCTGAGATGGAGATGCCAAATGTGTTTTTCCTCCCAGCGACATCGCGAAGCAGAGCCATTCCCTCCCTCCCCTCCCCCATCCCCCAAGGCTAATTATTATAAAAATTTCTGTCATTGCTTTGCAACGGTCCACAGCCTAACTAATTTAAAAATGCAAATGAATGCTAAATTACAGTCCGGTTTGGAGCTCATTTCCTGCCTGTGTTCCCAGAGATGCTAGGCGTTATTTCTATGGCTGGAAACCAGCCTAGGGCTCCCTGGGTGATGGGATGATGGCCCAGGCATCACCGCTGATGTCATGGGGTGCTCAGCTGATGTGGGTCGGAGCAGCACTCTGGACCATCACTCCCCGTGTCTCTGCCTCTGCAGTGGTGCACTGCAGCACCATCTTACTCCTCCTGAAATCCACGGGGCTGTCCTCTGCCATCTGTCAGCCCCACGACCGGCCAAGTGATGAGCCTAATTTAGTGGTTGGACAGCTCTGCGTCCTGGCAACCCTCTGAGCTGTGAGCTTTGCATCTGAAAGCCTGTTTGGTGATTATGATGATAAGGAAGAACAGAGTCCTGGCTGTCAGCTAATGGTTAGATCAGTGTGCTTTGCAGGTTACTCCTAAGGACTAGAGTTCTCTAAAAATGCAGATTCCTGGGGCCCACCTTAAACATCCTGAATTGGACTCTGTGTCGATGCTGCACACCAGAAATGTATGGTTTTTCAAACATGGTTGTCAGGCAATTCTTGTGCGTATTAAACGTTAAGGATTCTGGGCCATCTACAGTAAGGTAATGGGATATTGGGGTGGCAAGAAGCCCTAGAAACCTTCCAGTCCAGGGGTTTTCAACCTTGGCTGTACATAAGAGTTACCTGGGGAGCGTTTAAGTATCATTAGAAGTTTTGGTGCTGGGGCTGGGGGCTGTCAGTGATTTTTAAAGCTCTCTAGGTGATTCCAACTTATAGCCGAGTTGGGAGTTGCTGCTGCAGTTATTTTGGTACTGGGGATCGAACTCAGGACCTTGCACTTGCGAGGCAGGTGCGGTGCCACTGAGCTACATCCCCGGCTCTCCAACCCATTGGTTTTAAATTTGGGAACAGTGCGGCTGCAGAGAAGCTGACTGTGAGAGGCAGGACAAGTCTGAGAGCCCGGGGCACAGGCAGGATGGGATCTCAGGTTGCTTGCTGCTTACTGGTGCTCCTCCGACCATACAACAGTTTATCTCTGTTGAGCCAATGACAACTCCTGCTCCCTTGCATTGATTTGTCCTGTAAAACATCCAGTGGCACCTTAGGGCCAGACTTCCTAACAGGCCCACGTGCTCATCTATCTGTCACAGTGGACCTCAGGCTCCAGCCGGTGAACACACTCATGCTGTCGCTTACAGCCTAGATCCTGCCCCAGCCTCACCCTGATTCCACCCCAGCCCCTGAGGCCTGGGTCCGATGGAGACTTTGGGAAACCAGACCTTGAGCTCTGGCATTTGTTCTGCACATGTGACTTTGAGCAAGCAACTAAGCCTCTTTGGACTTTTTTTCCCCCTTTCCTTAGGCAGAGTACTCATAACTAGAATAGACTACTTCATTGGGAATGGGATTATTTTTTAATACCATAGCCTAGTTCTAGGCACTAAATAAATGCTCTGTAAAATAAATAATTGAACCATGCAATTATGCATATTATGCCGTCATTTCTCCTTATCTTTTCCCAACATGATATACCCATTAAATCATTTGTTTAGAAGAATTGCTTCAGTGAAAATTTCTGTGGGTTGTGTCTCTTTCCAGCCTCAGTAAGTGGCATAGTTATAGCCAACATATATCTTCTACAACAAAATCTTGGCAAACAAAATAACTTGCGCCTTCCCTTAGACTTTAATATAATGGGTTTTCCTTTAAATAAATATTAATTATACTTTATTACTTTTTTGGGATGTGATGGGGATTGAACTCTGGACCTTACGCATGGTAGGCAAGCAGTCTGCCACTGAGCTACATCACCACCTACTGATATCTTTACTTTATCTTTTTGACACCATCCAAGAAGAATGAGAAAAAACTGTACAGGATGGGAAATATGCCAAGTCATGCTAACATCATTCTTGTGTTAATTTTTAAAGTTAATAATGTGTCTTTCATTTAGAAAGATCATTTAATATTCGTAGATCCTATGCTTTGAATTATGCTTTCATGATTTGCTGTTACTTGATATCAACATGCAAATTTGATAACCTTTGAACTACGTGAACTCCCAGGGTTAAAGTCAGCATGAGGCCCCGCTCCTGACACTGACAGGTCTTTGTTGCTAACCCTGAGTGCTGGGATTGATTGTCTTGAAAGAGACATACTCCCTGGCACCCTGGAATGTCCAGTCTGGCGGGGGAGACAGGGAGCCCTCCAACTAGCAACAAGTGGCCGGGTGAGCACAAATGGGTTGAGAAACACAGGGCAGCTCTCTAAGAGCGTTGAGTAGAGAAATTGGACTCTGGCTGAAGGAAATGCTGAGCTGATTGGGGAAGGGGAGCAGCAGCGCCAGGGCTCCTGTAGAAGGAATGGCGTTTGCCAAGCTCCCATGGGAGGAGGAGCCCCGGCAAGTGGGAGGAGCTGAAACAGGCTGGAAGCAGGGTGGGGTCACAGGCGAGGCTGTTCGTGACGGGGGTGCAGGGTCCGCTTCTGACGTGAATTAGGGGGTTGGGGTACATATTAAGTGGACTCTAGGTAAGTGTGTGGTCTGTGTTAGGACTTAGTTCTGGTAAGGCTCAGACCACGGCCAACATGAGGAGCGAGGCGGAGGCCACTGGGTCATTAATTTCTTAGGCCTTACCATGTACCAGTAGGTAAGAATGAGGTAGGAGAAGGGCCGGGATTTAGCTCAGGGGTTCCGCTGCCTGCCTTGGAAGCGCAAGGTCCCGAGTTCGAGCCCCGGTACCAAAAAAAAGAGAATGAGCTAGGAGAATAGAGCCAGTCTGCAACAGTGGTGAAACATGGGAACTGCAGGCAGACAACCATCGAATTGTGTCCAGGTACCAAGTAGGAGAGCTTGTTCGCGTTGCTTAATTTCTGTAAGTTTCAGTTTTCTCAGCAATCGAGGGAGAATAGTAACAGCCAAAGGATGGCCATGAGGATCAAATGCGTTAGTGGGAAGAAAATGCTCTGCTTAGTGCTGAGCATCTCACACATATCTAATCAATATCGGCTATATGCAAACTAGCTAGAAAAAAATAAGAAAAACCAATCTTTGCTTCTAATTCTGGGTTTTCGACACTGAGAAAACTCCTGATGCCTCCTCGGGGACAGCTGAAAGGTTGAGGGAGGTTTCCTGCCAGCTACATCCTCCACCCAGGAGACCCAACTGGCACTGCCCTGGTCCCCGTAGACAGCCTCTTGCCGCTGGCTGGGAAGGTGGCAGTTGGCCAGTCACTAGGTTTAAATAGAATTTTCTTTGCAAATTGACATAGAAATGAAATTACCAAACTGCTGTGTTTATCTTTCCAAATAAAAGACAGATTTTAAGTACACTATAGTGATATAATTGAAAATCAAGAGCAAATGAGTGGGGTGTGCTGTAACTTGTACGGTACTGTGAGATTGCAGGTTCCTGTCCCCCAGGTAGGTGTGGGAGGAGGACCATGGAAGGAAGAAGGTGTTCTTTCGTGCAGGGTCCCTGTGCTCATCAGTGGGAAGATGGGCTGAATTCTTAGAGTGATAGTAACTCACCATTTGGAAAACTCCAAGCCAGCCGATTTTCTCTAGGGATGCAAATATAGCAACATGGATTTCAATGAAGATTCTGCTATCCCCATGATAGAGTCCTGTTAATCCCTCTTCGGGGTGCTGCCTGGGTAATCAAATCCTCTTGGAGCAGGCTTCACACTGCAGGTGGCTTTGTTTAACCCAAGCTTAACTGCCAACCTCCCTGCGACAAGCTCACCTTCCTGGAATCCATACATCGCCCCTTTGGGCTGTGTGGGGGGAATCACATGCCTCCGTGAGGTACAGGAGGCGGAAGAGCACAGAGCAGGGACATACACAGAAGATCCACCAACTGGCTGCGGGCCACCCTCGAGTGTGTGTGTGTGTGTGCGTGTGTGTGTGTGTGTTTGCAATAGTGACGTGTAACTAACTGACAGTGGCATCGAGGGAGGGAGGCATAGAGGTGGGCTTCTGTCCCTTTTGAATTCATCACCCCGCTGCGAGTTATGTCCAATTAAACTAAAACTAATTTAAAAAATCATGAACAACTGAAAATATTTTTTTCAGCCTCAAAAGTGTGAAAGAAAGATCTTTTGAAAAACTTTATTATTTGAAAATATGAATCATGCTCAATCTAGAGAAGAAAAATATAGTCGGAGACAAGAGCCTGGCGAGATTACTACCCTATGCCTGTCCTGTTTAGTCTTTTCCCACCGACACCTGTTCATTCTCTTTGCTTGTTTGACAGCATCCTGTGGCTCACTTCGCAGCATGGGGGTGCGGCTCTGTCTGGAGATACTGATGGTCCTCACATCTAGGCATAAAACAGGTAGAAAAATGAGTGTCTGTGACGGGTGTGTAACAGTGTGTTGTCTGCAGAGGGTGGATAGCAGAATGTTGCTGAAAGAATATTGGTAACTGAGTATGACTTACAGCAATGCCACGGAGGCGTCACCATGCAGCTGTTTAGTGAGGCCTTATCACTGGGCTTGCGGGGTAGAGCTTTATTTTGAGTGCACTCTTAGGCCATCACCACTGATGGGGAGGGAAATGTTGCTCAGGATGCATTTGGATTTCCCTGTCATTTTTGCCGTGAATTGAAATTCTGGGCACAATGTCTTCACTGAATGAGGTAAATGTGTCTGTTTATTGGGAAACACGTAAGAGTGATGGAATGATCAACCCAGGATGCAGCTCATGTTGTTAAATGCCCGAGATACTGAAAGAAGCCAGTGTGGGCCCCCTTGTCTGTGATGCATGTCCGTGTGCATGGCCTCACCTAGCAAGGAAATACAGAAAATCACATTCCTTTGTTCTTCAGGAAAAAGCATTAGGAACAAAACCTGTCTTTGTTCTTTGTTCTGAGTACTTCTGTGCTGGGTGACCTTCCTCTTGGAGCCCCAGTGTGCTCAACTGTAAATAGCACTTCTAAAATTCCAGTGTCGTGGTGAAGAGTTTAGAATCACAGGGCTTAGACTTGAGTTCTACCTTTAACATTTACAGATGAGACCTTTTTATTCTCTGGGGCTCAGCTTCCTAGAATAGGGCAGGATTTGGAAAAGATGTCTTTCATATTCCTCTTAATTCCAAAGAGTACATAGTCCCTGACTGTAGCAGGAGGGGCTGATCAGATTCTGCCCCCTACCACACAGATGCATCATATTGGAAATCTAATAGAACAGAGAGGAATTTTCATCCTATCCCCGAGTACACACATTTTCCTCCATCTCCTCAGACCATTTGGGGCGTCTTCAGAGGTTCAGGCCACGCTCGCTGCTCAGCATTGAAGAGCAATGCAGATAAATGGGATGTCATCAGGAATGCTATTTTTGCCTGCTCTGAAAGATGTTTTGAAGTCACCATATGCTGCAAGAGGCGAAGGGAGTGTATACAGAAGGGAGTTTAATGAGAGCAACTTTCTTAGTTCAATAGCATTCAAATGAAAATGTTTGGGATGGAGTGGCAAGTTCGTGGAAATGGATTGGGATGGTAGTTAAGGCAATTATAGCTGAATTATCTCATATAAATAGGGTAGTGCTGTTCCTGACATCAATTAGACAGGAGATAGTGACCACTCCGAACATACATCTGAAGAGATGGGGCTCAGTTTTTCTCAGAAGTGGGTGTTCACATATTGGGGAACATTCAAGAGAGTGACTTAAGGAGGGTGGCAGATTAAAAACACGTCGTATAAATAGTTGTTAAAGTTTCTGGTGTGCAGGGGGAGATGTTGGAAGGGGTCAGAAAGGAAGAGACCATAGTGAGGAGGTCTCACAGGACTGCTAAAAAGAGAAGAGAGATGTCCCCTCAGATGAAAGAATAGTCAGTTGAGACGCATCCTGGCTCAGAGCAAGGAAAAGCCTTCAGAATTCTATGAGTGGGAGGAGTGTTTGCATGGAGCAGGGAACACTTAGCACTGTGGGAGCTGGGAGGCCTGTCTGCAGAGATGCGTCTGAATGGGGTTTGCAGCGAGGAACCTCTTATCCAATCCTGTGCTATCACCGTGGAGGCCTCGCTGGGGTTCCGCCCTCAGATTCTGGTGGAGGCTCCTCTACTAACTTGCTGTGTGAACCTGATGGAGTCATCGAGCTTTTCCCAGTCTCAGCTGACTCCTCTATGAATGGAGACAATGATACCTGCCCCATAGTACCCGGCAGCGGTTCTGCAGAGGCCTGGGAGGGTGTCATAAAAGTGCTCTGCAGAACAGGCCAACTGCTGGTGACACGGTCATGGGGATGCAGCTCTTCACTCTCCAGCCCTCGTCTTACCTCTTCCTCCTGGTGACGAAGAGCACACACTCCACGGATACACTGCTCGGGTTTGTGTCGCGGGTGTGCCTCTTACTGGAGATGTGATCTTTGGGGGAACACTAACTTGTTGGCCCTCAGTTTGCCAGTCTGAATACAGGGGCTGAGAAGGGTAATCTCGATTCCTGAGTGATTAAAGCCACAGTGTGCGATTTCCCCAGCTCCTGGTGGGGCGTGTGTCTCCCCAAGCTTTGTCGTTCTCATGACTCCTGATGTCCCCAGGACACACTTGCTGTCTTGCAGTGGATTGTGCCCCTGGATGACTGAGTCGTTGTGGTGCCTTTCAAGTGCCATTCGGAGGCACTTGAACCATCTCTGGGTGTCCCAGACAGCAAAGAGCAGAAGATGCCCATCTAGACCCCCCAAGAGACAGCGAGGCAGAGCTACCAGTTTGGAGACCCCGAATGTTTTCGTTTCTTTGAAAGCTCATAATATTCCATCATCAAGGTTTCATAATTGCCTCATGAATTATTCACCTGAAACTTAATAACCCTAAATTTTATGGGAGAATGTTTTTATGGGAGAAAAACATTACCAACTTGGGACCCAGCTGTGAAAGGAGAGTGTGCTGATGTTGCCAATTTATTTTCACGATGCAGATTTTTTTGGGGTAACTGAAGTATGGAATATTAATAAAAGAGCAAATCAAAAGCTGAAAGAGGAAAAAATCCTTACATTGCTCTTTCTAAAACATTTAATCTTAAAGCTATGTTTGCAATATTTTTCCCTTTTGTCAAGAAGCTGATTGAGCTCTGTCATACTTGGTGTCACTCTCTTTTGGTGACACCTACCTGGCTATTATCCTTCCTATAGTTATCATTACTCACCTTTTTTTAGTCTGTATCCATTAGGGATTTGTAAATTAGTATCACTCTCTCCTCATCCTAGACAGTTAGATGGTTAGAGTTAGTTTAGAAACATTCTTGGCAATGTCTAAGGAGTATTTTGAGGGAGAGGAAGAAGCAGTGTGATTTGAAGATTACAGTCTGAGGCTAGGCTATCATTTGTTTAATTGATGCATATATTTAGCAATTCAATTAAGTTTTCTCAGCCTTGGTTTTCTCGCAGTGAATAAGGCAGCCTTTGTTAAGAACAAGGCTTTGTATAAATGTAGGAAAGGAGCTCAGCAATGCAGGTGAAGGACAAAGTGATGTTGATAAAGCTGAGCCCACGGAAGGATGAGCAAGAGGTCTCAAAGAGAAAGCCTGTTCATTTCAGAGAGCTGGCAAAGAATCAACCCTTTAACTTGGGTTTGAATCTTCTCTAAGAGCACGAAAGAGCAAAGCAAGACCACCCTGCCCACTAATGTTCAATCATGCCTGCTGATGAGATGTTAAAGCGCTTTTATTGACATGATGGGGTTTATGTACTTTTAGAATCAAAGAAGAGTAAAAAGGTAATGGAGGGCCGGGGATTTAGCTTAGTGGTTCCAGCACCTGCCTTGAAAACACAAGGTCCCGAGTTCAATCCCCGGTACCAAAACAAAACAAAACAAAACAAAAAGGTAATGGAGATGATGAAAAGGTTCTTCCAACTTCCCCAGTTTACAGATGAAAATACTGAGACCTAGTGAGGAGAGATTTGACCAAGAGTCCACCTTAAGTTAGTGATAAAAACGGAAATCAAAAACCTGCTTCTTTGATTTCTAATACTGAGCCCTTGTCTGGCCAAAAAGTGCCACAGATGGACCACAGATGGGAGCCCAAGAATGGAGAGTGGGGGTCACTAATGAAAACAGAGTGGGAGCAGCTTCTGGGAAAGGCAGTGGCTGGAGGAGAAGACCTGGGAAATGCGAGTTTGCTGTGGGCAAGTAGGCCCTGCACACAAAGCTGAGCAACTGGTGGGCATCCTTTTGGGTCTGGCTGGACCTGAATCATCTAACTGAGACAGAAACAGTGTGCCCCAGACGCTGCATGTCCTCTTCTCCCTCCAGTCTGCTCTGTTTTATTAAAATTATCTGGGTCCTGATTAATTTTCCTGGCTGCTTCCATCCTTATTGCTCTCCTGGCCACCAGATGAGGACAGTGAGTTTCCCAACAAATGGAGTGAACAGCTGCACTCAAGACATTTGGTCTAAACGGCACTCTGTCCTCTGCCTAATGGAGCTTTGGGGCCTTCTCTCTCGCCTTTTTTGATGGATGGTGGGAGATGAAACCTGCTGTCATCTGAGAAATAGCAGGAGCTTAGCCTTTAGGGCACTCTTTGTAAAAAGCCCCATCAATTTGGTTACCAGAGGCTCTGTCAAGGAAGACGCTTTCGCTGAGTCCTACTATATGCTAAGCATTTTTCCGTATCTCCCCTTGGGTTCCTAGAACATCCTGTGTACTCTTCTAATACAGAGTTGCCAAGATCTGTTTCCTCAAAATCACTGTGAGCGCCTTGGGGGCAACCCTTCTTCTTCCTCGTAGTTCATGCTCTGTCTCAATCCCAGGGACAGTTCATGGCAGGTTCTTAGTAAATAGGTTTTCAGCTGACAGATGCTGGGTGGTGAACAGGCTCTCTCTGTCAGTGTTCATCTTTGTTTCCATTCTTAGACCCATTTTGCAGGTGAGCAAGGCACGGCTGAAGGACCTGGCTGAGGTTGCACATGTAATATATGTCTGCATAACATGATGGAGGCCATGCTCTGCCTATGGATTACACGTGTTGCCCCCTTCTAGGGATGGCATCTCGTCTCTGGGGATCTGCTGAATTTCAGCCCAGAATCCAGCCAGGGTGACAGAGTGACAGAAGTGAGTTGGTACTGTACTGGGATTATCATGAGGAATGACAAGTGGCTGTAGATATAGGAAGAATAGATGTGTTGGTTTTAAACTGGAATCCGAGGAATTGTAATTGTTAGAATTACGCTTGAAATCATAGACCCAGTTATTCTGATTCTTAGTGGAGTGGTTCGATGGTTGCTCCCGAATGACTTATGTTAGTTAATGAGGGGTTGTGGGCGGTGAGCAAAAAGGAGAGGCCAGAAAAACCCTTGCAGGTAGAAAGAACCAGAGAAAGCAGGGTAGAAATAGGAAAAGAAGGAGGAAGAACAAAGGCTCTGAGCCAAAACAAGGAAGAAAACACTTTAGCGGAAGGCAGGGGCCTTCAGTCTGGTGAACACAGCCCAGGGTGGCCCTGGAGGTGAAGTTACTCCCCTTAACATACATGCAAACTTTTATGTGTTTTTCAGTTTAACTGGAAAGAGGGTGCATAGCTTTCATTTTTCAAAGCAACCAATAACTCTCAAAAGATTAAGTAAAAGCAAGTCATAGAGTCCTAGAACCAGAGTTCTAGAATTGGGGAGGGCAGTGGGATCCCCAAAATTGGACTGAAAAGTATATCGTAAACATCTGCCAGTTATGTATATATGAAAAGTAGATCTATGAGTAGATCTATGAGTAGGCAATAGAAGTTAGCATTCATTGAGTGCATATCATAATGCTAAGCAGAATATTAAAGGAAGCCCCTTTGAAGACAATTTTGAATGTTATTTTAATAAATCTTCACAGCTGTGCTTTGCAGGAAGCCTTATGGGGTTCTCCAGTGTATACCTGAGGATACTGAGGAATAGAGGTTAGTCAAATGGCCCAAATTATGTTATTAGCAAATGGCAGAGCGTTGGCAGGAGGGAGTCTAACTCCAGAATCTGTTGTCCCTGTTACATCTTCTACAGAGGAGAGAGCCTGACCTGTTGCAGGTTTCCAGGGTCACCTGACTATGGGATTCCACGGGTGTAGCTCTCTGGCATGGCCTTCAGTTGGCTGACTGTCAGGAAAATTTTAGTGGATTTCAGAGAGTCCCCAAGGGAAGTCGCATCCCCAGTGGCAGCTGGGTCCTCTACATAGCAGTGGCTGAGAGAGCCTTCCGAGCATGGAGCAGCTTGGAGGATCCTTCTGTGAAGTGGTTTTCCAGCACAGACCTGCTGAAGAGATTGCAAAAGTTGAAGCTTCAAGGCAGGAGCCATTACAATCCCTGACTTGAAATTATACTACAAAGCTACTGTGATAAAAACAGCATGGTACTGGCAAAAAACAGACCTGAGGATCAGTGGAGCAGATTAGAAGATGTAGAAACAACTCCAGGTAGACTGAGCTACCTCATCTTCAATAAAGAGGCCAAAGACCTTCACTGGAAGCAAAATAGCCCCTTCAACAAATGCTGGAAAAACTGGCTCCACATGCCGAAGACTAACACTAGACACGTATCTCTCACCATGCAGTAAATTAAAATAAAAATGGATCAAAGATCTAAATATTAAAACAGAAACACTGAATCTGCTGGAAGAGAGAATAGGTAGAACTCTTGAAGACATAGGTGTAGGCAAAGACTTTATGAACAAACCCATATTGCATGGGAAATATTACAAAGAATCAATAAGTGGGATCTCATCTTATTAAAAAGCTTTTGCACAGCAAGAGAAACCACCAACAGAATGAAGAGACAACCCACAGTGTGGGAAAAAATTTCTGCCAGCCATTCCTCAGACAAAGGACTAATATCTAGAATATATAAAGAACTCAAAAAAATCATACTTCCAAATTTAAAGACCCCATCAAAAAATAGGCATCTGAAATGAAAAGACGTTTCTCAGATGAAGTACAAATGCTAAATAAATATATTAAAAAATGTTCAACATCACTGGTCATTTGAGAGATGCAAATTAAACAATTCTGAGATTCTACCTCCAGAAAGAATGGCCATTGTCAAGAATCAACCAATAACAAATGTGGGGGCTGTGGGAGTGTAGACTGGTGCAACCACTGTGGAAATCAGTGCGGAGATTCCTCAAAAAACTAGAACTAGAAGTATCATTTGACCAAGCCATTCCCCTTCTGGGTATCTTTCCAAAAGCATTAAAAGCATCATACCACAGCAGTATAAACACACCCATGTTTATAGCAGCACAGTTTGTAATAGCTAAATCTTGGAAACAGCCCAAATGCCCATCAACTAATGAATGGATAAAGATATGTGCTTTTTTCTATACAACGGAGTACCACTCAGCCATAAAGAAGAATAAACTTGAGACATTTCTAAGTAAATAGATGCACCTTTAGACCATTCTTAAGTGAAATAAATCAGACACACAAGTAAATATCACATTGTTCCTCTGGCGTCAGAAACAGAAAGTGTAAATAAGGTCCAAAATGTACAATAGATATTGTGAAATAGAAAGAAAATGTTCAAATGGGAAGGGAAACTAGGGAGGTGGGAGGGGGAAAGGAAAGAAGGGAAAAGAAAAAGAAATGAGAAAAAAAGGAAAAAATAGAAACAAAGCTATTGTGAATAAGGAAGGGAAGAGGGGTTGAAGGGAGGCAAGGGAATGGAGAAAAAAGAAGACTCAAGATACATCACGTACAGGTACAAGTTCCCTAAGATGAACGTGATCATTATGTGTACCTAAAATGTACCAAAACTTAATTAGTTAAAAAAAATTGAGCCATTACGTACAAAATTTTCCCACAGAGAGTTTCGAGTGTGGCCCCTTCCTACGTGGGAGTGGACCTACTGGGGCTCCCTCTCAAGCAGCACCACAGATGCGTGGGAAGAGTGAGGGCTTTGGGGTCTCACGGGTCTGGGCTCGTAGCTGCGTTTGCCTCTCAGCTCTTGCCCTTCCTGCCTTTTGTTCTTGGACAGGTTTCATGATGCCTGTGGCCCTGGGGTGAGTACCCTGTGCTCCCACCCACCTGCAAGGGCTGCTGGGAGGTGAAATGAAGCTGTGAATGTCGAGTGGCACCTTGCATGTAAAAGCACTAAGTAGCTACAGTGGACCCTTGAGTTATGACCAGCCTGATTGATGAACAACTTGGGTTATGACTGGAATTTTAGTTTTAACTTATGACCAAAGTTTTGAGTTACAACCCGAATGCCCGGTGCTTGTGCTCCCAGATGGTCTCCGATACTGATTTAACCCTTAAAGAGTTCTGGAAGGAACATGACAGCATCCTTTCCTGTGTGGGGTTCACTGAGAAATCCTGGGCCAGTGTCTCTCTGAGGACACTGAGATCTGCCTGTGTACAGGAGAGAGACGCCGAAGGCTGTGTAGAGGAGCCTGAGCCTTCACTGACCAACGTGAGTTAGAGCCAGCCCTCAGGAACAAATTGAGTTTGTAAGCCAAGGGTCCACTGTAGTGGATGTTCGTTTCCTTCTTGCCCCAAGAAGGAGCCATGCAGGCACCTTTCCTGACCAAGCAGGCTCTGTTCCATTTGCAGACTCTCATGGAGCCCCTTTCTTTAACCTGTCTCCTCTCATGGAAAATGAACCTTGCTTCTCTCAGTTCCATGGAAAGTCCAACTCTCCAAGAAACTGAGGAGACATTTCTTGCCATCTCGACCCAGGGAAGAGAACAGAGAGGGGAAATTTTAGGAGAATTTATTTTGTAGCTGGCTCTTCCTCTCTTATAAAAGGTAACTCTTAATTTTTGGGGAATTTTGTGAGCCGTTTGATTTCACACTGACAGTTTGAAATTAGCCAACGAGAAGTATCTATACCTTGGAATCTGTCAATGTTATACATTAAAGCTTCTGTTTTCTTTTTCTTCTTTAAGAGCTAGTTTTAAGCCTTTCTCACCACACCCTAAAGGGCTCACACTTAGCATTGTTAGTTAAAGCTGCAGGTGTCCTAACTTCATCTTTTGGGCTGTTATTATCAACTGCATTTCACAATGAGGAAACTGAGGCAGGTTAGCAGCACAGTTGAGATATAAACTAGGGAAGGCTGGTGCCAGAGCTGCGTTCATACTCTACCCTACTGCCTGCCTCTGGAGGACTATTGGGAGGATTCAATAGCTTATATGAGGGTTTGCCCCACTGCTTGGGACTAAGTACTTACTTGAGAAACACTAGCTGGTGCAGTTATATCCAGAGTTCTTGAGTTTTCTGAGATCATGAAAATCAGATAAAGAAAGCTATGATCCTTTCTCTCTAAAAAATGTACATATGTGCATTGTATACACACACACACACACACACATACACACACACACAGACACACTCTCAGGGGATTCGTGACTCTTGGACACCTGCTGACCCTTACTCCAACTTCTAAAACCACAAGTACATCGGTTAGTCCTCATTCCCCATACCGAGTTTGAGGCCTCAAAGATAGGGATCATCTCTTTTCTCCTTCCCAGCACAACATCCGTATTTCTTGAGTTCCTCTTCTGAAGCCGCTGTATCCCCTCCCTAGCCACTCTCTGTAGATGTGCCCTGACTTGCTTTGCGTTTCTCACGATCTGAGATCCACTGTTGGACAGTGTCAATTGTTTTTCTTTCTCCTGATCTCCTTACCAGTTGGTATGTTTTTCTAATTTTATGTTGCTCCTGGTATCCTGCTTCCGGGAGGTAAGTTCTCTGGCATCTGGAATATAAAGTAGGGCTATACTTTTAACATTCCTAAATTCACACATACACACCTCAGTACGCAACCTACAAACAGGAAGAGAATTCGAGATGCGAGAATAGCTTGGAGTTTCTTCTTTATGTTCTTTATTTGGGCTTCAGTGAGCTGGAGACATGTACTTTAACTTTTGTCTCCCTTTTGCATGCCCCCTTTACTCCCATTCTGCTTCCTTCACTCCTAAGTCTCTTATCAGCACATCCACTTGCCAGGAGTTAGGGTCACAATTTTATTTTGACCCAACAAGAAAGAAAATAATAATAGAAATCACTTGGTTTTTTGTTTTTTTTCCTGTGTGTGAAGTTTTGCATAAACTGTGTCACAGACTACCCACACAAGTCAAAGGTCCAGAGGCCTCCAGGCGAATTGCAGCGTGGAGGGGCTAAGCAACTTGCTGGAATTCACATGCATATCTGATTCCCACTCATCCCTGTTGGGCAGAGACCACCTGCCTTGTACCACCCCGCCTTCCTGCATATCTGTGTCCTTGGCACTCTTCAGAAGTTTGCAGTGTTTGTAAGACTGAAAGATGAAGCCCAATTTTTCCAGCACCATTTATTAAAGAGGCTATCTTTCCTCGAGTGAGGGTGTTTGGCTCCTTTGTCGAAGATGAGATGGCTGAGTGTGTCTGGCATTGTTTCTACATCTTCTAATCTGTTCCCTGGTCCTCAGGTCTATTTCTTTGCCAGTACCATGCTGTTTTTATCACAGTAGCTTTGTAGTAGAGTTGCAGGTTGGGCATTGTGATACCCTCTGCCATGTCTCTGTTACCTAGAATTGCTTTTGCTATTCTGGGTCTCTTCTTGCTCCAGATGAATTTTTGGATTGTTTTCTCGAGGTCTATGAAGTATGCTGCTGGGATCTCAATTGGAATTGCATTAAATCTATATAGCAGTTTTGGAAGTATGGCCATTTTCACTCTATTAATCCTTCCTACCCAGGAGCAGGGGATGTGTGTCCATTTTCTGATAGCATCTTCCATCTCTCTTTTCAGAGTGCCATAGTTTTCAGAGAAGAGGTCTTTGATTTCTTTTGTTAGGTTGATTCCTAGGTATTTCAGTTTTTTGGATGCTATTGTGAAAGGAGTTGTTTGCCCTATTTCTCTCTCAGTGAGTCTGTCATTGGTGTAGAGGAAAGCTATTGATTTTTGTGTGTTGACCTTGTAACCAGCTACTTGACTGAATTTGGTTATTAAGTCTAGAAGACTTTTGGTGGAGTTCTTGGGGTCTTCTATATAGAGTATCATGTCATCTGCCAATAATGACAATTTGACTTCTTCATTTCCTATCTTTATTCCTTTTATTTCTTTCTCTTGTCTAATTGCCATGGCTAATGTTTCCAGAACTATATTGAACAAGAGTGGTGATAGTGGACCTCCTTGTCTTGTTCCTGATTTTAGTGTGAAGGATTTCAGTTTGTGACCATTTAGTATGATATTGGCTGTTGGTTTTTCATAGATGGCTTCTATCAAACTAGACCTATATCTATCACCATGCACTAAACTAAAATCAAAATGGATTAAAGATCTAAATATTAAAATAGAAGCTCTGAACCAGTTGGAACAGAGATTAGGTAGAACCCTTGAAGACATCGGTGTAGGAAAAGATTTTATGAACAAAACCTCAGTTGCCCGTGAACTAGCCCAAACAATCAACAAATGGGATCTCTTCTTATTAAAAAGCTTCTGCACAGCAAGAGAAACCACCAGCAGTATGAAGAGACAACCCACAATGTGGGAAAAAATCTTCACCTGCTCTTCTTCAGATAAAGGTCTACTATCTTGAATCTATAAAGAACTTAAAAAGATCAGACCTCCCAAATTTAAAGACCCAATTCGAAAATGGGCATCTGAAATGAACAGACATTTCTCAGACAAAGAAGTAGAAATAGCAAATAAACACATGAAAAAATGTTCAACATCACTGGTCATTCGAGAGATGCAAATGAAAACAATGCTGAGATTCCACCTCACCCCAGAAAGAATGGCTGCTATCATGAAATCAACCAATAAAAAATGCTGGCAGGGCTGTGGGGAAAGAGGAACCCTGCTCCACTGCTGGTGGGAGTGCAGACTGGTGCAACCACTGTGGAAATCAGTATGGAGATACCTCAAAGAACTAGGACTGGAAATCCCATTTGACCCCGCTATTCCACTGCTGGGGATCTTCCCCAAAGAATTAAAAGAATCATACCACAGTGATATATGTGCACCCATGTTCATAGCAGCGCAGTTTGTAATAGTTAAAACTTGGAAACAGCCCAAATGCCCATCAACTGGAGACTGGATAAAGAAAATGTGGTTTTTTAAAATAAAATGGAGTACTACTCAGCCATAAAAAATGAGAAATTAGAGACATTTATACCTAAGTGGATGCACATTGAGGCGATACTCTTAAGTGAAATAAATAGGACACACATGTGTAAATACCAAACAGTTTCTGTGGTGTGAGAAACTGAAAGTGTAAATAAGGACTAAATGTATAATAGGTAATGTGAAATAGGAAGAAAAGAGGCAAAGGGGAAGGAAGCGGTTGGGCTAGGGGAAAGGATAGAAGGGAATGGGATTAATATGAGAAAATGGAAAAATAGGAACAAAATCTTTGTAAATAGGGAGGAATGGAGGGGTTGAAGGGAGGGCTGGGCAAAGGTGAAAAATAAGAACCAAGAGAGACTATGTAAAGGTGCAAATTTCCAATGATGAATGTCATTATACTGTATACCTAAAATGTACCAATGATTAGAATGAATAATTGATAATGTAAAATAGGAAGAAAAGGTCCAAAGGGGTAGGGATAGTGGGAGGGGCAGGGAAAAGGAAAGAAGGGAAAGGAAAAATGATGAGCAATGGAAAAAATGGAAATAAAGTCTTTGTAAATAGGGAAGGGTGGAGGGAGTGAAGGGAGGGCTAGGAATGGGGAACAAATAAGAACCAAGATGCATGATGTAAAGGTACAATTCCCAATGAGAAATGTAATTGTGTTGTATACCTACAATGTACCAATAAAAGAATTTAATACAAAAAAAAAAATGACTGAAAGAGATTTCACTCAATGGGTGTGCGGAAATTCTTTCCAGTGGTGGAGGATCTTCCAGGATTTGCAAATGTTGCCACTCAAGGCCCCCTACTCACCCCCACTCACAACCAAACACGCGGCTCTCTAAATCCACTGGAGTTGTTTAAAGCTCATTTTCTTTCCCTTCAACCTTCTCGGGCTCAGAAAATGAGGCTGCCCTTCTTGTAGAAACCAACTTTCCTTGCAAAGGGCGGGCTGGTAAGTTCTGTGGCTCACTCGCGGCCCCTAGTGGCCAGTAGTTCCAACTGCCTTGAGCTGTGGGCTGAACTTTATTTAACAGCTATGATCCTGAACACTGACTCTCAGTCAATATATTTCGCGGTATTGGGTTAGGAAAAGAACGATAGCTTAAATAAAACTCTAGACAAAGATGATAGTATGTACCATGGAGGGCCAGGCGGGCTCTAAGATAAGACCTCTTGCTTTTTAACGTTCTAGGTGATAAACCTCGGAGGCAGGCAGTGTTGCTTAGCTGCTAGTAGCTGCGGGTCAGAGAGGTATATTGGCCACACGTTGGGTAGCAACAAAGGGGCGCTGAGGTTTGTGGGGCCCAGAGTGTGGCCTCTTGCAGCCATGCCCAAGGCAGCATAGCTGTAGTTCGTTGGTATGGTGGGGTCTGCTGCTGGGAAATCATAGAGATAATGCCCGTGTAAGAATTCACCTGCTGACTGCTCTGACGTGGCTTATTCCACCCATTCACAGCTCCCATGTCAGATAAACCTCTGTAACTTACAAATGAGAATTCAGCCCAGTGAGGTCAAAACTGCTAGAGGTTACACAGCCTGAGTGGAAGAGTTGTGAATCGGGACCAGGCTGTGCCAAAGCACTGGCTTTCATGTGGTTCCTGTATTGCCCGTGTGTTCTGCTTGTCACAGATGTAGGTGGTACGTCCTTCGTGCTCACCCACCTGGAACACACCTGTCCTCTCTCCTGACCTGGCTGTGTGCTCAGGACAGTTTGGCTGTTAAGAGTTTGAGGACGCTGAACTCTTTGGCCAACATAAGACTTTATAGTTGGGAGAAATTTGACTCTTTTTCTGCCTGATACCCTCAGAAATCAGTTGTCACCCGTGACCAGGGTGGTGGTAGGGGACTGGTCTGAGAGGGTCACTGGACTCAGGCATTTCCTGGAGCTTTGGAGGGGTCAGAGAGGGAGGTGTGTGGAGACACGAGAGCATGCTGTTCAAGAGGCAACATGCAGGTCAGGAGCCTAGGCCACAGGTCCTAAATCATTCGAGACTCAATTTTCTTTACTGTGATATGGAGCTCAAAGGGCCAATATAAGAATTAAATATGCTTTCTGTAGCAGCTTTCGCAGGGTAAGCCCTGCTGTGTTGCAGGAGCGGGAAACACGCAGCAGCACCTTGATGTACTTCAGTAGGAAGTGAGCAGCGGGGCAGCAAGGGCCCTGGAGAGACCCGGCCCCATTTCAGGTGAGAGCCAGTGACCTTAGGTTGTGATTCCCTTGCAACATATAGCAATTGACTTGGGTGTAGAAGCAAAAACACCACACTAGTGGAAGGAGGCCAAAAGCAAAGACACCTGCCTCCCAGGAATAAATCAGGTAGGCATACCGTGTTAATAAAGCCCTTATTGGGATCCGCGCCTCCCAGATTCCTTGCCAGGAGTGTATTGAATCTTGGAAGCAACAAAGAACACAACCACAAAGGAATTAATTTACCACAAAAGGCATAGTGTGACTTAATGGTTTTATTGAATCCTTGGTTTTTAGCCCATCGATTCCTGTTTGTTTTAATTCAGGGCTGTCTTCAAGCTTTGCTATCACCTTGCCTGGTTATATTGATTAGGCAGTGTCCCTCCTCCTTTAGCCAAACCTGGTCTTCTTATCATGTGTCGCCACGCCTTTTTGGCCCACTGTGTTCTGTCTCCATGGGCCACGTGCTGATGGCCAGACAAACCCTCCAAATGCTTGGAGAATTGGAAATCATATCACCAGGCAGAGGGATGGTGCCATGTCACCTTGGCATTCTTTGTGGTGATTTTTTTTGTACCTGGGATTGAACTCAGGTCCTTGCGCTTTGGGGGCAGGTGGTGAAACCACTGAGCTAAATCCCCGGCCCCCTTTGTGGTGATTTTAACCAAGCTTTTGCCTTTAGAATTTATTTTCTTCAATTTATTCTTGAACTTCTTAAATTTATTTTCTTTGAGAATAAATAACTTTCAACTCTTAGGTTCTTTTAGATTAACTGTTGCTGTGGAGTTGTACATAATAGGGATCTTGCTTTTCAAACTGGAGTGTCGAGCTGGGGATGTAGCTCAGAGGCACCGCTCCTGCCTGGCAAGCACAAGGTCCTGAGTTTGGTTCCCTGGGACTGGAAAAAAACAAAAACAAAAATGAAAAAACAAACTTCAGTGTGTGCCAGAGTCATGTGGAGGTTTCTGTGAAAACAGTTTCCTGGGCCCAAACATTTTGACTCAGTAGTTTGTTGTCATCCCCACCCCTTTTAAATGGCAGCAAATGTCACATGGCACACAATTAGCCATCTTAAAATGGACAGTTCAGGAATAGTCAGTAAGTCTCAATGTTGTGAGTCCCTCATCTTTACGTAGTTCCAAAACATTTTTATCATCACAGTGAGAAGCCCCATATCTGGGAAGAGGTCTCCCCTCATGTTTCTCTCAGCCTTTGGCAATTACTAATCCATTTTTTTGGTCTTTGTGTCATTTCTGGAAATTGCATACAGTTGGACTCACAGAATACTTATCTTTTGCATCTGGTTTATTTCACTTAGTGTCGTATTTCAAGGCTTCTACATGTTGTAGTCTATCTCAATACTTCATTCTTCTTCATAGCTGAATAATATTTTATTTTTTACATAGAGTATGTTTTGTTCATTTAGATAAGGACCTCACTCGTCTCTGCAGTTTGGTCAAGCTTTGGTGCTCATCAGCAGTGGAGATGTGGTTTGTCCCCAGGTAGTGGATAGCTTGTATCACAGATTCTGGAGCACCCCAGGCCCAGCTATGTGTGGAACGGGATTGGCCATTGGAGGGGGCCCTGGTGGTGAATGAACAAAGGGTGTCCAGCCAGGGAGGAGGTGCACTGTATCACGACATGGGCAGAGATCCCATAAACCCAGTGAAAGGGGGTGAGAGAGATTTATATCTGCTCTCCAACCCTGCTAACTGCCTCTGGGAAGTTAAACTGATCCTCTCATTCTTCAACCATGAAACGGGAATAACCGCACTGCCAGTTTCATAGCTTTGTTGTTTGGATCAAATAGAATACTTTGGATCAAATGCTTGGTATAGGGCCTGGCACAGAAGGAATAAAATGAAGCCAAAAGTGGCCCCTCCTTTTAGGACTTTTCCAGAAAAGGGGCCCTGTGAAGCTGGAGTCAGGCACGGTGGTGGGTAACTTGAGCAGATGGAGAGAAACGTTCTCAGCTGGACTGGCCACTCTTTCAGGGCCCTGAGGTAGCTCCAGGAGAAGTCATGGAGTAGGATTCATGCAACCCAGTGAAGAATAAAGACACCTAGTCGCCAACACAGAATACTATGCCCCGGCAGTTAAGACAGGCCTTGTTCTTAAATGGGACTTGCCGGGATGGGGGTCATCACAAGTTAGACTGACAGCACTGTGGCTGCTTGTCCGAGGCATCACCATGCTGTCATCACAGCAAGGGCAGGGTCCCATGTGTCTGTCTCAATGTTGTGCTCCTAGCACTGGGGACAGAGTGTACATGAGCGCATATCTCCTGCATGAAGGCATACTCTGTTTCTTGTCTTGCCTGGGGACTCCTTCAGTTCTTCTGAGTCAGTCTCTTGTGCTGTTGCAGGAATACACTTTGCCCAAGGTATGTTTCTAGGAGACTTTCAAATTTCTTTTAAAAAATGTGCACATCTTTTGATTCACCAGTTCCGCTTGCTTCTGAGTGCTTCACCAGAGGAAATCTCTGAAGGCTCAGAATGGTTATGGCTCAAGAACGTGAATGTGGTATTATCTGGAATAGCAAAAGTAGTGGAAAATAATCCCTTTTCTAACAAAAGGGGAGCAATGAAGTATATTATGATACTTCCTTTCAGTAGAGTGTTTCAAAGCCATAAAGATAATGAAGGTTTTTTAATAACATGAGAAAATGTCCAAATTAAGTAGTTAGTGGGGGAAAAGCAAGTTGCATAATAGTAATTTTATATACTACAGCTACATATATAATGTGTGTAATACTGGAAGAATTTATATTGTCTTGTCTTTTTCTCTGAGTGATTAAATTACAGATAATTTCATTTTCAAGCTTTTTGAGGTTTTCCTGTAATGTTTGGTGCTGTTACACTGAATGAGGAATCAGAAAAAAGGGTGATAAATATTATTAAGGATTACCTCTGGTAAGAATATGAGTGTGAGATGTCTAGGTTGGGTCTGGACCTACATGGGGTCATGAAAAGTATCACAAATGGGGATTAGAAAGGTGGGGGGGGGGATGGGGACACAAAGCATCAGGCAAGGAGTCTGCAGCACCCCAGGAGTGGGATGAGCCATTCTTGTTTGCTGGACAGTGGATGCTGTCCATTCCTCTCCTGTCCTGCGCTGCCTTGTCCTCCTTGCTGGCATTAAATACACCCCAGACTGTGGTATCACTTGTGTACATGGACTGGATCCATGCTGTGGCCTCCTAATGACTGAGATAATCAGTCACAGACTTGTTGCAGGAAGACAAATTTAAATCTTGCATGGGCAGAATTGACCATGCAAATTAATTCTGTTCTGCGTTCCGGGAAATTAAAGGAAGAAAGCCTGGGCTGAGAAGGCACAAATGGAATAAGCAGTGGTATCTAAAGGGAAACCAGATGACCCCTCTCAGGCACTGGATTTGTTGTACTTTCATCTCCCTGAGTCCAGGTAGCTTCAGTCCAGGCCTGGGGCTTTATTCTTGGGCCAAGCAGGTCTGTCTGACTCATCTCCTTTGAGGTTAGGTTCATCTAGAGCAGTGATAGTGAATCCTTTAGAGCTTTCAATGACTCAAGCAGCTCACCATGGCCACCACTGTTCTAGAAGCTTCTGGGCCCTTCCTTCCACCATACACGGCTCCTGGGTGCTGCTCTGGAATTCTGCAGTATGTGGGCCTCCGAGATGAGGGTATGACTGAGAGTCATGGAGGGTCCTTTACAGACTCGCAAACCAACAGCTGTGCCGCATTGCGGAGTGTGCTGTGAAGTAGGGAAGAGAGCTATGGGGATCGAGCATGCTTTGCGAGTTCTCTGAAAGGAAAGGTTGGCTTGAGGCATCATGGTGGTCAGCTTCACCAGTGACCCACACTGTCCTTTAAGGACAATAAAGCTAATCTTTCACTGAGTGTTTTCTGCATGTTAAGCACGTCACATGGCTTGTAAGGTTTCTCCAGAGATGTGAAACAAAACCAGGAAGTGTGTGTGTCCATGTGCACTTGTATACCCACCCACCACTGTGCCTGACTGTTTGTAGGAAGTGTGTTCCCTGTGGCTACCCAAACCCACAGATGCGCAATCCCTTATACAATGTAGTGTAAGATTTGCCTATAACCCACACACATCCTGCCTACGCGTGCAGCCATCTCTAGGTGCTTATAATCTCTGATACAGTGCCTGTGTGTGTCAGTATCTATGGTTCTGTGTTGTTTAGGGTGATGTGACAGGGAGTCTGCACATTTTCAGTACAGATGCAGCGATCCTGGGGTGACCACACTGTGGGAGCTGAAATGATGAGAAGTGGGGAGAGGCCGCAGACCTGTGCCATGCAGGAGGCTGTAGCAGCACGTGGGTGCACATCACACCTGGCATGTGCCTTTCACATAGTTCTTGGCAAGTGGAAAATTCAACTTTTGCTTTTCATAACATTCTACAGTATTTTTTCCTAAATATTTTTGACCTGTGGATGGTTGACTCCATGGATAAAGGACTCACCTGTACACACACACACATACACACAGGCGCGCACACACACACACACACAGACACACGTGCGTGTGCACAGAAGCAGGAAAGATTGATACTTACTATGCAAAGTATGGCTCCCATGGCTGTGGAGGTTGAGAAGTGCCTGCATTGGTAGGCTGGAGACTCTAGAAGAGCCCATGTGAAGTCCTTCCCCCCAGCGCCCCGGGTCTGAAGGTCCAAGAACTAGAAGAGCCAGGGATGGAAGTTCTAGTCCCATAATGGGCTGAAAGCCTGAAGAACCAATGCTTCAGGCCTAGCCTTAGCTTGCAGCCCTAGCCTGAAAACCAATATTGCAGCTCACACAGCGAGGCAGCACGGGAGGGTCAGCATTTGTGTTCTGTTCATGCTTTCACCAGATTGTATGAGGCCCACTCACATTAGGGAGGACAGTCTGCTTTGTTCTCATTCAAATGCTGATCCCATCCAGGATCATCAAGTTGACCTAAGTAGCCATCCCTCATGGTGAGGGGTTATACACTATAATGAACACAGTGATTTTGCAAGATTCTATCTGTTTTCATTTATGTTTGAAAATTGAGGGAACTAAACTTTAGAAGATTTATGTCATGTGTGTGAATCACAACAGCAAGTGATAAATGAGATTGGGATTAAAACCCAGGTACCTCTCTCTGGGGGCCACGTCCTTAACCATTATGTGCTAATAAAGATTCTAAAACAAATTACTTACAGAGCTCTCTTAAATCTAGTAAAAATGTAATCTCTAGTGATAGATTAGTTGTTGTAGACATAATAGTAATTCCTATAGCATGAGTAAATAGGTGTCCTGGTTGCATATAACAACTGCCCTCTGGGAAGACCATGCTTTCTACTTCATTCTTGATTCTGAAGAAGAAAGTCCAGAAAAGGGGAGTTGTTTAGCAACAATTGGTAAATGTGGTAGACAATTCAGTTTCTCTGTCCCAATGAGTGTCCTAGATCATACGAATCACATGTCAGGAAAGAAGATGGCAGCACACTGAAGTATGGAGCCAGTCGGGCTATCAGCATCGAGATTCTGCGCCAGGGAAGGACGAGAGCCGTGCAGCCAGTTCACAGTAAGACTTGGTTCTTGGCATTAGTTATGCTGTGAAGTCCTTTCCGGTGGATTGTCTTGAGTGTGTTTCCGTGACATCAAAGTCAGCTAAATCATTGTGGAGTTCCAGGAGTCCCAAACTCTGTGGGTTCAGTTGCTGGAAAGTGACATGTCCTGTAATACAGTATGCAAATCACATCCTTGCTTTTTAAACTGCTTTTTATGCTTCTCCAAGATATCCTCCAGTGCCTTTACTGTTTTCTCTGTTTTTCTGACCAGTTTTTACTTCACATTTAATGAATTACTACCATAGAAGAAAAGCACTCTGACTTGAAGAGTTGCTCTGGAAAAGCAAATTTACCTTGAAAATTTACTACAAGTTAAGATATTTTTCATGATAAATTTCCTTAATTTAGGGAACATCTGGACTTATAAGAAATTGTGGGAGAAGCTTCTCATTTAAGATGATGAGATTCATTTTAATATCCCATTTACCCAGCTCTTTAATACTTTATCGAGGAGATATTGCTGATTGTTTTCATACTTCCTCAAAAGTATCGAGAGGACAATAAAGCTGTTTCAATTTAGCCATTTGTTTTCATTTGAACTCTACATAATTTAGGAGAAAGTAAAACACATGAACAATCTTGTTGAAGCATTGTCATGATGAGGGTTGAATTAGCTGGGAGCATGAGGAGGTTGCCAGGGCCCAGGGTGGTGGGAAAGGACAGCCTGGTCTGATGAGAGTAACTTGTCACAGCGAAGCGGCTGCATCGGGCCAGAGTGAGGCCAGTGTTCACCGTGCAAGGAAGTTCACTACCAGCAAATCTTTTTAATGGGAAACAAACCCATTCAAGCTTGTTCAATAAAAGGAGGGTTTTGGATATTTACAGAGCCATTTCATGAAAATGAAGCACATCTCTATATTTTGGTTCAGATAAACATATGCTTTGCTTGGAGGTCTATGGATTGAGGTTCCTCTTCTATTTTTATCTCTTTCTAGCTGCGTTAAAAGTGTGGATGGGTTTCTTTATGTAATACAGTGTTCTAAGACAATATGCTGGGAAGAATGTGACTGAAAATGACCCTCCCATCCCTGACACCTGGCGAACTTTCAGATTAAACCCTCACTAGTGTCTGATCATAGTGTTTTCTTTTCTTTGTTCAAACTAAAGGCAGAGTACTGATTTTTGTTAGTGGATTAGTGCAATGGCTTTCCTTTGTTGCCATGCACATGCGTGTGTGTGTTCAGTTGTGCAATTGGATGTGATTTGCAGTGCATCACGTACACACACTTGTCTTGAATCGGCCCTTCATCAGGGTCTCGGAAGAGGCATCGATTTCTCTGAGAGGGGGTTTTAGGCTTACTAATGTCTAAAAATTAGGTGCCACAGTGAGTCCCAGTGAGGCTTCTTCAGACTTCATCATGGTGATCTGCTGAGGGAATTCTCTGGACCATATCAGGTGGTAAATGTGATGAGTCGGGTTTGGAAATCTTCAACTTTGTGGGATCTCAGCCATCTTCATAGACCGCAGTGTGAGCCAATGGACAGCAGCAAGGGCCTTTGTCTTACTTCCAGTGTGGGGTTTTCTGTGTCCTTCTGCCTCTGTAGTTGAAGAAGGTCATCACATAGTTCTTCTATATCAGAGAAACAGAGGTTGCTTTGGTGTGACGTTGGGAATTTGGGCCAGATGGTCAAGACAGGCTCGATTTAGGTGGAAATACTGAGAGACTGAGTTTTGAATCTGTGTGTCCAGAACAATTGTGACCTATCCGTTGGAACAATGAACCATAATTTTTCCCTAGTGGCACAAAGCTGCAAGGGTTTGTTTAGTGTTGATTTACATGTTGGATCTTTGGGAACTTGACTATGGACTTCCCTAATTCCAGGCTCCAGGCCGAGTGCAGAAGCAGAATACAGGGAGAACATGGCAAAGCATGCCTTGGCTCTTAAGCTTCTAACCTTAAATGACACACATTGGTGCAGTTCACATTTCGCCAGCCCAGTCAAGGCCTTTAGTAGGTTGGGATGTGTAATCCTACTTTGGGCCTGGAACAGGAGCCCCTTTCCTAAAGTGTAGCATAAAGACATTGAGTTGTCTTCCATTGTTTCTCTTCCCCCCACCTAGAATGGATGGTGTGTGGCACATGACAGGTACTTAAAATTGTATGCCAAATACGCAAATGAGGGAACAACTACATAAATTTACCTTGGTTCCTGTACCCAGTTCCAAAGTTGCCTTTGATAGAACACGTTGGGAAATAATCTCAGCAAGGATTCTGTTTGGGAAAATGGCCTTCCATACAGATTATTCATGATTGGGAAGCCCTGGGCTTGAGGAAACAAAGTAGATCTTGGCCACATGAGTCCCATTTGCATTTAGATTTGTATAGAGGGCATTTTGCCATGATGCTTCAAAGGGTGATTGGCAGATCAATTTGAACAACTGTCTGATTTTCAGGACATTTAAAGGGTAAGATACAGAAGTCATTTGTCAACTTCACAGTAGAGCTAAAAGTAAAAATACCCCATTGACCATTAAGTTTAGAGAAGGACGTCATGGGGATCCCTTTTTAGACCGAAATTATGGCTCCTTGTGGATTTAGTATTGGTTCTTCCATGAAATGTCCCAAAGATGGCACTTAAGTGGTTACCCTGGGAGACCTGGCCCCCAAATCCATAGACACGTTGAGACACATGACCGCTTCCACACTGAGCTCTGTGCTCAATAAGCAGGAGTCCTCAGAGCCACTTCGTGCCAAGAGAACAAGTGTTTGCCAGTGCTCGTTCCATTTCCGGGAAAGCGCAAACCTAGCCATAATTCGGCTAATTTGTAGTTGATCATGGGGAAGATCATGCGTAGGGCGAACTGAGTGAGCAGGGGCCAGGGTTGCTAGGAAACGGACTTACTTCTCACATCCAGACAAATCAGCTAAAACATGGTGTTAGTGAGCCCAGCTCCTGGCAATCTCAGTTCCAAGTAAGCACAACTACAGAAGAAATGTTCCCACGCAAGGGGAGCCGAGGCAGCAGCGTGGGGAAGGGTGCAGAGCATGCGGCTCAGCCTGGGAAGTGAGCAGCGATGCAGAGGCACAGTGGGGCTCCCAGCAGGTTTAGCTTTTCAGAACAGATGAGCTGATTAAGGAACGGGCTTAGCAAAGTGTCCTCATTGAGCAAGTGGTCAGCAAATGTTCCAGTCCTGCTTGTAGCACTGGACATATCTTCCATTAATAGTTCCGATAATTTCGGAACCTTCCTCTCCTCCTTGCATCTCTAGAGACTGTTGTGAGAGTCAGGGAGTGCGTATGGGTAAGCAGTTTGTGAACGTCAAGGGATTTTGTGTTCACGAAGGACTCGCTCTTCACTGTGACCAACAGCCGCTCTCAGGTCCCAAGCAATATTCTCACATAGAGGATTAAGACTCTGCTCGTCCCTTCTTTTCTCTGCTCCTCCAGTCTCAAGCATGTTGGCAGTCCTGGACTCTAATCTTCCTCAACCCTGAAAAACCGTTGTCGTCTGCCTGAGTATTTCTCTATTTCTGCTTTAGACAATACCCTCTAGAAGAAGCAAAGTAGCTGGGTGTGGTGCTGCACACCTGTAATTCCAGCGCTCGGAGGCTGAGGCAGGGGCACAGCAGGTCTAAGCCCAGCCTGGGCACCTTGGTGCCTTGGTGAGACTGTGCTTCACAAGTTTGGAAAGGGCTGGCGATGTAGCTCAGGGTTCAATCCCCAGTCCTGAAGAAGACAGTGTGAACGGGAGGGTGTGATAGTTAATTTTTTGTCCAATTGACTAGGCTAGGGGCTGTCCAGCTAGATGGTAGAATTTTATTTCTGGGTGTTATTTCTGAAGTCACCCAATTGGTAGAAGGCCTGAATAGAGCAAAAGAGCCAAGGAAGAGGAAACTCACAGTGTTTGAACTAGAACTTCTTCTCCCGTTACAAGATATTTGTGTTCTTCATTCTTGGGTCTGCAGACTGGGACTTACACTATTGGTTCCCTTGGTATTTAGGCCTTGGGACACAGACTCAACTACACTGGAAGCTTTCCTGGTTTTCCAGTTGGTGGAAGGCAGATCGTGGGATTTCCTGCTCTCTATAATCAGAATAGCCTATTCCCATAATGAGTGTCACTCTAATCATGCATCCATCCATCCATCCATCCATCCATCTATTCATCCATCAGTCTATCCATCCATCCGTCTATCCACCCACCCACCCATCCATCCTACCAGTTCTGTTTCATTAGCAAGCTCTGACTAATACAAAGTCATGTGCCTTCCTTCTCTTAAGGATCAGAGCCCTGTCCTATTTCTGAAAACATTGGTTCACGTATTATCTTGTTCAGCTTTTTCGTGAGACATTCTTGCTTATGTGAAACAGGTAGGAGTAGAGAACAAGAGAACATCTGTAGGGGTATGGAGTCTGATAAGAATCTCTTGTCAAAGTTTATGCTCCACAAATAAGACGTTGAATACTGCGTCCCTTCACTCTGAGAGCCATGATCTTTGATGGAATGCAGGACAAATGCAACCGAATGGGGGGCATCTGGGGACTCTGAAAGGGAGGAAGGCTAAGAGGCCAGGGCTGGCCCGTGGGGTGGCATCTGGGGATATGCTAGCACGAGTGTCCCCCTCAAGTAGCTGAAGTGCTGCTGTGGAGCCGGGAGGCAACTCGACAGCATGAGCTGCACCTTAGAGGCAACCTAAGGAGTTGTTTTCCCTACATTTTTAAATAAATAGATTTAAACAGTTATGTGAGTACCTGTACAGTAGCCTCAGTTTTTCTCTGAATCCACACAGCTTAAAATATTTTCTGGCTCTATAACAAGAGTTTGCTGTCCCCTGCTCTAAACTATTTGCAAGAATTTAATTTTCTGCAGCAGAGAGCAAATTATTTTTTTCATTTTTACTCTAGTACTTGGTTACTTTAATCTTTTATTATTTTCATGTTCAGCATAATGTAATACAAGTAGATATTAATAAAAATATTAAAAACTCACCTATGAAAAAATAAAACCAAATTTCATAACAAAATAATTAGAGAATAACAAGAATTAATACACTGTGTATCATAATCTTAAAAGAATGGCCAGAATGTTACTCAGAGTAAAGTCATACACAAAAAAGACTCCTTCTTACAAAGAGGAAACAGATAAAAACACAAAACTTTCTCTTCAGTGAAGTAAGAGAAACTAGTGGTACAAATAGAATTAGCATGTATATGTAAATGTAGCATAAAGTTTTTCTAAGGGAAACATATTTTCCTGAGTGGGGAACTGGAGATGCCTCCTGCCTAGCCCTTCCCTCACCCCTCATCTCTCACTGGACAGTTTCCTGCCCACTCAGCTCACCCATAAGTGGAGCTGCCTTTGGCTTCTCGAGAAAAGCAGAGAGGCAGGGGGCTAACTGGCTTAGAGTATGGGTCTGGAACTGGATAGTTTTCCATTTGGCTGAGGCAGTAGTTTGACTTGAAAACACAAATAGTGACTGTGACTGACAGATTGTTTCAGTGAATTCAATTATTCTCCCCACCAGCAGCAGCTGGATTTAGAGCAGGAAGTTTTCAAGTAACAGGTTAGTTTGTGCAGTAGGTCTTTGGCAGGTCACCAACTACCAGAAGAAGACTGGTTCTTGGTCTAATTAACTAGACAAATTCCTCAGAGATAAGGCTTTAGTTTCAGGTCCTTCAAAAGGAAAATACTAGTTTAGGAGCAGATTGTTGTACCATAAACCACCCAAGTGATGGAATGTCCTCAGATGGGGTGTATATTTCAATCATTTGATTTTAATCCAAGATGGAACTCATGGTCTGAAGGAGAGACAGATAAAAAATAATGATAATTGAATGGAATATATACTTAGTTTTATAGATTTAGGTGTATGCCTGAAGTGCTGTAAGCACAGGCCTCCAGCTTGGCTTTTAAGAAGGCTGAAGAAAACTTCCTGAAGTAGATGGTACATTTGTGAGATCATAATGAACCATGCGTAGTCGTTCAGATGAAGTGGGGCGGCGTAGCTGATGATTGAGGCAGTGGATGACAGAATCACGGGAGGACTTGGCATCTTAAGAAAACTTTGGTTCTGTATATGATTAGGTCAGAGTGGTAAGAAAGGACACTGAAGGTCAGAAAATGGCAAGGCAGCACAGTGCTAAGGCATTTGAGGGTCATCCTGAGGACAGTGGAGACCTAGCAAAGATACTAACTGTGATATGATTATTTTTTAATTGTAGAGTGTTCTGGGGAGTTGAGCAGAGTGAGAGCAGCACTGGGGTTCAGGTTGATGTTTTGGTTTTGCAAGTGAGAGTTGCTAGGGCTGAAGGCAACCTTAAGGGGTGATGGGAAGAGGGGAGCACAAAGTAGGTCGTAGTGACAGGACTAGTTCTTGCTTGGGTTTGTGCAGCAAGTGAAGAGAGAGAAATTAAAAATATGGCTCAGATATTTCATGAATGATAGAAACACGACATGACAGATACATAGAAAATTAAAAGCAAGGAATGGATCACTAGCAGTATGAAAGAGTATTGAGCACTATGGCGGTCCTGACTTCAGAATCTGGAAAAGATAAGTGGAAGAAGCGTATTTGAGATGAGCTTTGAAGAAAGGGTGGGTTTTCTTACGGGAGAGTTGGTCATGTTCCATATTAGGAGATGAAAGTGTCAGCAAATGTTTGCAAGAGAGTAGTGAACGCAAGAGAGTCAGCCTCTGCTTCCATAGCTGGATGTGGGTTTGTAGTTAACAGCATTTACTGCCGTGCATCCTCTCATTTGACTGTGACAGTGTTGTCATCAGGGGTCTTGAAAAATAGCAGGCTTCCTTTTCAGTGATGAATGTGCTAATTATTGCTAAAACTGATGCCTTCAAGCTCCCTACTTTGTAACCATGGCTTGAAAGCAGAGAGTGAACGTGAAACTAGATGCAAATTAAAAAGTTAAGAAATTGCTGCTCAGGTAATGACTTGGACATAAATAGCACCCCAAACAAGAGACATTTTAGAATAGAAGCCATTTATGTGTATATCGTTCATCTGACCAGGATGGAGCCTAAAAGTGGGGTAGAGAAGTGACTTTAGAGGAATTGTCAAACACGCTGAATCAACCAACACCCCTGAGAGGATGGGCCACTTTCACTTCTTTACTTCAGGGTAATAGAAATGATACTTTACATGTTGCCATTTGGAAAGGATGTACCACAAATCCATATTTTTTTGGTCCAAGCTTCCAAGACTTAGCTTTAAAGTTAGAAGAACTGTAAGCAACCATCTCACTCAACATTTTCCAAGGAACTCTGCAAAACATGAGTTTAACTGGGTGTTAGCGGGTAATATACAAATCAGCAAAAGAGGTTTATATAGTCAAAAAGGTTTTGGAAACAGTGGATAAACATGCATAGATTGGCCTTTAAATAAATGTTTTCTATAGGAATAGTTTTTGATTTACAGAAAAATTTAGAAAATACTACAAGATTCTCATACACCCTGCCCCAGTATCCCCTTTATTAACATCTTGTGTTATTGTGGTATATTGGTCACATTTGATAAGCTGTTAGTGATACATTATAATTATTAACTGAAATTAATACTTTATTTGGATTTAGATTTCCAGAACCTCAGCTAGTGTGGCACCTTACTATAGGGTGCCTTGTCTCCTTCCTTTTGCAGGTGACCCTGAGAAGTCTGAAGAGCACTGGTCAGGGATTTTGTAAAATGCCCCTCTAGCAGAATTTTTCTGGTGTTTTTCTCATGGCTGGACTGAGATTATAGAGTTTTTTGGAGGAAACTCACATAAGTAAAGTGCTTTTCTCATTACACCTTAGCAAAAGTTCATGATATGAAGATGCCTTCGCACTATTGAACTGTTAACCTTGGTGAGTAGCTTTAGTAGCGTTCATCAGACATTTTCATTTAAACTTACTCTCACTTCCCATTGAAATACTACAATTTTGGGAAAAAAATCCTTGTACGCATCTTATACTTAACATGTAATGACTTATAGTCCATCTCCTTGAAGCAGAGTACAGTATCTTAAAAAATTATTTGAAGTTTCTTTGTATAAGAAATTTATTTACTCCATTTATTTAATCATTTCCTCATGCCAGTATAGACTCATAGATATTTGATTTATGGTTTGGGTTATGATTAATATAGTTGTAATTTACTGCTCCAATTATACCATCTTTGGCCATCGGAAGCTTTTATAATGTTCCCATTGTTCTTTGACATAGCTTCATCACTGTAGTTTTTCTTTCTTTATTTGGTCGTTTTTGTCTGATTTATTTGTTTGTTTTTAGCATGTCCCTTCTTTCTGACACAATATGTTCCAGACTTTTAGGGTCACATTGTGTGTTAGAGCCCCAGTCCCAGAACCAGCCACTTTCCAAGGAAACTTTTTAAAAAGAATAATAATAGAAATTAAGATCCAGGGCAGCTTGATATGCCTTTTACAACTGAGATATCCTTGCTTCTAATAACTCTCAGTTGACATGACAAGGAAATATATTTGTATATTCTAACTAATGTATGTATACTTATTTATACACATTTTTATATCTGTAGTTTTATTAAGCTAAATATTATTTTCCACCAGTGTCTACAACGTTAACCATTAATACACGAATCATTCTAGCCTCCTATCCTTGCTTATTTCTAGTTTCCAATTTCAACAAGAAAAACCTGGTTCCTACGATGTGTCATTCAATTACTTATTTTTTCAATGCCAGTACACATGATTTCACAGTTGATTTGGACCCCCTTGGGAAAAGACTTTATCAGAGCACAATGTTTATATAAAATTTCTTTTGCTTTTGATCTCATAGATTGCACTGATTTCCAACAGTAGGCTTATCTTATCCTATTCAATGAGGTTGCTTCATACATTTGTGCTACAGTTAGATTCTTCACATGTATCTCAGATAAATCTTGCAGGTAGCATAAAAACTCATACAAGCAAAAAGTATATATTATCTGGCTTAAAAGATTTGAGTACATCACAGTAGGTGAACAGCTTTTCATTCAACTTGATTGCTCATATTAAGTGATTAATGGTGATTATATATTATATAATTTTCTTCATATTCTGATGAGATTGCATCATGTGATTTAATACTAAGGATAATAATAACACCATAATTCTTATTATCCCACAGCTCCAGTGCCCAACAACACTCATCCAATAAGCATAATGAATTTGGAGGGATTTTCATTGAAAACTGTAAAGGTCAGTAAAATAAAAATCAAGGCCCTTCAACCTCAAACCGAACTTTCGTTCTCTTCAAAATTAGTTTCCCAGACTCTCTTCACAACCCTGTGAGTAATGAAGCTTTGTTTTATTTCTGTAGTCACTTAAAGCTGTATTAATGACTGATTCTAAGAGGCTTTCTCTAAGAGGGTTAACATAATTGTCCTGTTTTGTTTTTTTTTGGTACCGGGGATCGAACTCTGGTCCTTGTGCTTGCACAGCAGGCGGCAAAACCACTGAGCTAAATCTCGGCCCTATAATTGTTGTCTTAATTAAATGCTTCTTTTCTTCTGAAGCTCCACCAGCTTATTCAAACGCTTCTAAAAGTTCACCGATGTCATCCTTAAGGTTCCCAGACTAAGTAGATGATACAGATGACAAAGTATGTGGCTTTGGGATACCTCAGTCATCTACTTGGTTGATGTCATTTCACTTAACTGGGGAGAAACTTGAACACAGTTGAAATGGCTGTGTCTTAGTTATTTTCTAGTCACTGAGAGACAATACCTGACACCCACAACTCTAAGGAGGAAAGGTTTATTTTGGCTCACATTTTGTAAAGGTTTCAGTCTCTCGTTGGCTGGGTCCGAGGCAGCACGGCAGCATGGCAGAGGGGCATGGGAGAGGAGAAACAGTTCATGGCATGGATGCAGGAAACAGTGAGAGAGACCAAGGGAAGACAGAAGGAGACACACCCTTTCAGGTCATGCCCCAGTGACCTACCTCCTCCAATCAGGCATTATCTCCCCACGTCACATTCAGTGGATTAGTCCACTGATGAGTACCATCCCCCCATGATCCAGTTGCCTCCTAAAAGCCCTAAATGTGACTGCATGAGGCTTTAGCTACATCTAAATGTAGCTAGTTCTGTAGATATAGCTGGTTCTGTAGATGGAATGTTAGTTTTATTTATTTATCCAGATTCACAATACCTAATCATTTTGTGGCCATCCCTTCTGCAGGGCATTGAATAGTAGATCCCCAAAAGATATATTTGGGTTTAACAATTTTGAATTTTGAATTTGACATAATTTGGAAAAAGTGTCTTTGCTGATATGAGATCATATTAGATTATTTGTTAGCTTCTAAAACTAATGAAAATGTCCACATCAGAGGAAAGCAGAAGATATGAGGAGAAAATAGCCTTGTGAAGATGGAGCCAGACCATAATTATATGTCAGAAGCCAAAGAACATGTGGGGCCAATAGGTGCTGGAGAAGATAAAAAAGGATTGTCCACTAAAGGCTTTGGAGGGAGCAGAGCCAGACCAAGACTTTCATGGTGGACTTCTGGCCTCTAGAACTATGAGAGAATATGTTTCTGTTTGTAAGGGAGTTGCAAGAAGCCAACCTACCTTCTCTACCATGTTTTCAAAGTTAAGCTTTGAAAAATTCAGGGCATTTCTTTGCAGTTTTGGATTCGTCTACCCAGAGGAATCCTGGGGAGATGTGGGGCTCTATGAAACATGTTTCCTTTGACTCAGCATCATGTCCCTGTGCCTGGACAGCCCTCACTGCCACCATCTGTGCTCAGGATGCATTTATTCAATGAATGGCATTGCTAGGAGACTGGGTTAAAGATATCAGAACTAAAGGGCCCTCAAGAAATTAACCTAAACTCTCAATTATCTGATGAAAAGAAAAATCTCAGAAGAAGTGGCTTTCTTATATGCTTTTATTTATTCATCTTTCCCAGTACATAGTGGTTGTTTTTTAAAACTTGATTCTTTTGACAGTTAATTTGGATGGATGATGAAAATGTATTATCTGGACATGGCTGATGACAAGCCTTATATGTATATGCAAAATGTATATACTATTTTACACGTGGTCATCATTTAGGATTCTTACATTTGCACTTTGGAAAGAACTTAGAATCTCTCTGTGAAGTTAAGTTTCTAAGAGGCTAAAAGACAGATTCTGAAATCATAAGAAAATGCTGTGGTTTTTGTCAGCATGCTATTGAAATACAAAAGCAGCATTAGATCGAATTATTTTATTATTTTCTCTATCTTCATGTCTCATGTCCTGCACTGTACTAATAGCCTAGTAACTATCTCCTTTTCTCTTTTCTGTTCTATAGTTTGTCCACACAGTTTTGATTATATTCTACTACTCCGATAGCCAACCTGACTCCATCTTGAGCCTTACCACCATTGTGTGCTTGTGGGGGACAAAGTATTTGTGCTTGGACAAAGCACCTAAAAACCACATCCTGTTTGGCAGAAAAATTTGCTGCAGCTGCAAGATGTTTTTCTGTAGCTCACCAAAAATGTGAAACTTCCTCTTGCCCCCTACTAATCTGGCACTAACCTGGCATGGTTCTGCTTCTGTAAAATTCCACTTGCTCTCCCCTTGAGCACTCCCCAAGTGAAAGCATAGTTTAAAAGGAGAAACCAAACCACTCATCAGTGTTGAGAGTTCTTTCCGGGCACTAGTCCCCTCCCTGTTGCTGGCTTTGAATAAACAGACTGAAATTTGACTCAGAGTGTGGCGCATCTCTATAGTTCCAACTCGCTGGATTAGAACACTGTATAAATACTTTACACTGTCTTCAAATGTTTGCAGAAGGAAGCCTAAACTGTTGACCTGGCCCAAGCCAATCTTTTAATCTTTTATTACTGTGTCATCCTTATTAAGAGCAGCTGTAGGCCCTCCCAAGCCGGCTTTACAGACTTCAAGGCATGTACAAGTCAGCGGGAGGATCATGCTGCAAGCAGACTCTGATTCATTAAGTCTTGGCTGGGGAAGCCATGGTCTTCCTTTCAAATAAGCTCTCAGGTGAAGAGCATAAAGACTGTCAAGAACCACAAGTAGCAAGGCTCTGGTAGTATGATGCCCTGTGATGGCCAACCTGACTCCATTTGTGTAAAGTTGAATGATTCTGGGTGGTTACCGCCCCCTTTCTCCCTTGGGAGTCCTCTTGGTTACTACATGACAGACCACCACATCCTGTTTAGTAGAGCAGTCTGCAACTGTATGTTATCTTTACAACCTTGCAAACAGGATACTCTACAGCTGTGTGATATTTTGTTTCAACTAAACTGTGTGAAACCCCCCGTGACCCCTACTAATTCAGCAAAGTTCTGCTACTGTGAAATTCGACTTGTGTGAACCCTTTCCAACTAAAAGAGCCACTTAAACCCACAAGGTGCTTTCATTGTCAAGAGTGTTTCGAGCTTAAACTCGCTCTCGACCGCTGGAAATAAAGGGCTCAAATTTGGCTCAGGATGTGGTGATTCTCTATAATCTCTTGTGATTAAGTATAACAGCCCCTCTGTATGCATTGTTATATTTCATTGTTAGGGGAGTAGTACCTGTCTTGCTAGCACTGGAGTATCAGTCCTAGAAGACCATATTGGAGCTACCTTTTTCATTTCTGAATCCTCTGATGCCTACCAAGATGATTCTGATAGTCTTAATATCCTGCCTTTGGAAATGACCTACTCACCCTCTTTTTGCATTCTATGAGCAGTGAATTAAATCCAGAGAGGAATAATGACCTTTGCAGTGTGGCACCATGAGGTAGTGGCAGAGCTGGCACCAGGGCCTGAACTTGAAAATAAATGCCCACTGTGACACTAACTTCAAGGAAAGGTCCTAGGACGTGAAGCATGTTATTCAGAACTGGCCTCCCAGGTTTTGGATACTCAACAGAGAAGTCTCATTGGAAGTCCTTTGGCAAACTGCAAACATGTGAGAAAAGAGAAAAAATACCTCAGGGTATTTCTCAGAGCCCAGGAAGGCTCCAGAGTTAGACTAACAGCTTACTTGCAGGATAACTAGAGTGTGGCCAATTGAGAAGGATTAACCCAATTCTTCCTTTTTAATTACCTTAATTTTATGCATTGGATAATTAATTGAATACCTTAGTGATTGCAGATGCCTTTTCTATCGCCACCCAAGAAGGAAAACAAATGTCAGAAACATAAGTGGGTGCAGGGGGAAAGATTAGGGAATGGGCCACCGATGGGAATAGGCACAACCTCCACGCTGTAACGGAACACTCAACCTTGGTACTATTGACATTTTGGTTCCTACAATTCTTGACTGAGGAGCGCTGTCGTGTGCATTGTGAGATGTTTAACATCATCCACGGCAGCATTTGCCCACTAAATGTGAGCAGTACTGCTTTTCCTCCCATCAGGTTGTGACAGCCAGAAATGCCTCCAGACATTGTTAATTGTGCCCCCGAGTAGCTTTGTAGTATAGTTTCAAGTTGGGAGTTTTGATACGCCCTGCCATGTCTCTGTTGCCTAGAATTGCTTTTGCTATTCTGGGTCTCTTCTTGTTCCAAATGAATTTTTGGATTGTTTTCTCAAGGTCCATGAAGTATGCTGCTGGGATTTCAATTGGGATTGCATTGAATCTATATAGCAGTTTTGGAAGTATGGCCATGTTCACCATGTTGATCTTTCCTACCTAGGAGCAGGGGATGCCTTTCCGTTTTCTAATATCGTCTTCAATCTCTTTTCATACTGCAATACTTTTCAGAGAAGAGGTCTTTGATTTCTTTTGTTAGGTTGATTCCTAGGTATTTCAGTTTTTTGGGTATGATTGTGAAAGGAATTGTTTGCTCTATTTCTCTCTTAGTGAGTCTGTTGTTTGTGTAGAGGAAAACTATTGATTTTTGTGTGTTGATCTTGTATCCAGCTATTTTACTGAATTTTTTTATTAAGTCTCGAAGAGTTTGGGCAGCGTTTTTGGGGTCTTCTGTATAGAGTATCATGTCATCTGCAAATAATGACAATTTGACTTCTTCATTTCCTATCTTTATTCCTTTTATTTCTTTCTCTTGTCTAATTGCCATGGCTAATGTTTCCAGAACTATATTGAACAGGAGCGATGATAGTGGACATCCTTGTCTTGTTCCTGATTTTAGTGTGAAGGATTTCAGTGTTTGACCATTTAGTATGGTATTGGCTGTTAGTTTTTCATAGATGGCTTTTATTAGACTGAGATAGAGACTGTATATTCCAATTTTTTGGAGGGTTTTCATCATAAATGCATGTTGGATATTTGTCAAATGCTTTTTCTGCATCTATTGAGATGATTACTTGGTTTTGTCCTTGACTCTATTGATATAGTGTATTACATTGATTGGTTTGCATATGTTGAACCATCCCTGCATCCCTGGGATGAATCTCACTTGGTCAGGGTATATGATGTTCTGGGTGATCTTCTGTATTCTATTTGCCAGTATCTTATTAAGGATTTTTGCATCTATGTTCATGAGTGAGATTGGCCTATAGTTCTCTTTTTCGGGTGGGTCTTTCTCTGCTTTGGGGATCAAGGTGATGCTTGCTTCCAGGAATGAATTTGGGAGTATTGCTTCCTTTTCAATTTCACTGAAGAGTTTAAACAGTAGTGGCAGCAGTTCCTCTCTAAATGTCTTGTAGAATTCAGCAGTGAAGCCATCAGGACCCGGGCTTTTCTTAGTTGGTAAGTTTTTAATTACATTTTCAATTTCATTGATTGATATTGGGTTGTTTAGAATTTTTAAGTCTTCTTTGTTCAATTTTGGTAATTCATATTTATCTAGGAATCTGTCCATTTCTTCTGTGTTGTCCATCTTATTTGTGTATAGGTTCTCAAAGTAGGTATTGATGATCCCCTGGATTTCTGCTGGGTCCCTTGTAATTTCACCCTTTTCCTTCCTAATTGCATGGATTTGGGCCTTTTCTTTCCTTTTCTGATAAGGTTGGCTAAGGGTTTGTCAATTTTGTTGATTCTTTCAAAGAACCAACTCTTGGCTTCATTGATTTTTTTGTATCATTCTCTTAGTCTCCGTTGAATTGATTTCTGCTCTGATCTTTATAATGTTCTCCCTTGTATGAGCTTTGGGTTTGTCCTGCTCTTTTTCTAGAAGCTTGAGGTTCAGCATCAGGTTGTTTAATTGGGCTCACTCTGTTTTCTTTATATGAGTATTCACTGCTAATTTTCCCTCATAAGACTACTTTCATTGTGTCCCATAGATTGCAATATGTTGTATTGTCATTGTCATTTAATTGTAGGAACTGTCTGATTTCTTCTTTAATTTCCTCTGTGACCCATTGATTATTCAGAAGTGTGTTGTTCATTTTCCATGTGTTTGTGAAAATCTTGCAGTTTGTTTCGCTATTGATCTCCAATTTCAATGCACCATGGTCTGATAATATACAGGGTAAAACCTCAATTCCTTTGCACTCACTGAAATATGTTCTATGAGTGAGTATGTGGTGTACTTTGTAGAAGGACCCATGTGCATCTGAAAAGAATGTGTATTCTGATTTTGTGGGGTGGAACACTTTGTAAACATCTGTTAAGTTCATTTGTTCAAGAGTTTGATTGAGATCTAGTATTTTGTTGCTTATATTTTGTCTAGTTGATCTATCTATTTGTGACATTGGGTATTGAGGTCCCCCACTACTGTTGTATTAGTGCTTATTTGATTTTTCATGTCTGTCAGTATTTTTTTTATATCGTTGGGTGCGCTAGTGGTTGGTGCATAGATATTTATGATTGTCATCTCTTCCTCATGCATTGTTCCCTTTACAGGGATGTAGTGTCCGTCTTTGTCTCAATCAGTGTGGGTTTGAAATCCACTTGGTGTGTAAGGAGGATAGCTACTCCTGCTTTTTGGGGGGTCCTGTTGCATGGAGTATTGTTTTCCACCCTTCAACTTTCAGTCTATGAGTTTCTTGTTGAATTAAGTGTGTTTCTTGTATGCAGCATATTGTTGGATCTTGCTTCTTGACCCATTTTGCCTCTCTATTTCTTTTGATTGGTGAATTGAGACCATTAATATTGATGGTTATAACTGATATGTGCTGACATCATCGTCATGACTTTTTTTTTTGTTGGATTCTCCCCCTTTGTCATGCCCAATGGATTCATTCTGTTGGGCTTCCTGGGGTTGTGATCCTCACTGTCTTTTCTTAGCATATTGTCTAAAATTTTTGGAGTGGTGGTTTGGTATTCATGAATTTCCTGAGGTGCTGTTTATCATGAAAGTATCTTATTTCTCCATCCATTTAGAAAGATAGTTTTGCAGGGTACATCAGTCTGGGTTGGAGGTTGTTTTACTTTAGAACTTGGAATATGTCACTCCAAGCTCTTCTTGCCTTGAGGGTTTGTATTGAAAAGTCTGCTGTGATTGTGATGGGCTTTCCTTTGTATGTGATTTGTTTCTTTTCTCTAACTGCTTGTAGAATTTTGTTCTTCTGTTGGGCTTCTGGAATCGTAACTATTATATGGCTATGTGTGGATTTTTTTTGATCAAGGCTATTTGGACTCCTATATGCCTCACTTATCTGTATGTCAAGTTCTTTTCCCCTCCTTGGGAAGTTTCCTGCCATCACTTCTGTGAAGAGTTTTTTTTATGTCATCTGCACTCTCTCTTCTCTGCTTCTCAGTGCTGGGGGTTGTGGTATGACAGCCTAAAAGGTTCATCTCCTCTGCTCTGGGGGAAGCTCTGCTCTTTGCCACTGGGAGCAACTGTCACATTTATAATCACCTACTGTATTCTTTCCTATGTTCCACATTTAGACATACAATGACTGTATTATGTCTCATGGAATATATTATACGTATGTCAAGTTTACATTTTCAAAAGAGATTTAAAATTTAACATTGCGCCCCCCCCACCCCATACTTTCTCCTCTCAGTAAATGTTATCCTTATCTACCCAGCTATGCAGGTGCCTGTCTTGATTTTTTTTTCTGTTTATCCCTGTATGTACTTATTCAGTATGAGTTTACATTCTATTTCTGAAATTTATCTTCTTTTCTTGTCAAGAAGAAATAACATCAGATACTTGCTAAAGTTTGTAAGACTGATTTTTTTTGGATTAATCCAGTTGGAGAGAGTGAATGATGATTCATTACAACTAATACAAACATGACAGAATTTTTAAAAGGGGATACAGAGGAAATAAAGGGATGATGGTAAAGTGAAAATTTAAAAAACAAAAAGTGTGTTGGTACCTATAAGGATATGAAAAATCAAACGAGTGAAAGGGGTACACAAGAAGGGAATAGGGGGCTATGGAAAATTGTGGGAAATGGAAAATTGTATCAGGTGGTAAGTGGAAACATTCTGTAAAGGTTTTAATGACATGAGTTGAGTTAGTATGTTTTTGTGGTTTGGCAGCACAGTGTGTAACCGACTTGGCCTAGTGCAGGTGTTGGCCAGGCTAACGTTTGGTCAGGTCTTCTATAGCAGTGTTTGGGCAGGCTCTTCCTGCTGTATGGGAGTCCATGGTTCACACCCTCTGTGCTGTTAACCTGTGTCCATCATTTATTGTCTGGACTTTTGAAAGAGCCACTTCAGTGGTTTTCTTGCAACCATGCTTGGCTACTCTACATAAAATCATATGGTCATTACTCATTAGGGAAGTGCTACCCCAAACTGCAAAGAAACACCAATTCAGACTTGATTATAGGAATGCCTGTAATCCAAAAGACAAACAAAGGCAGTTATTGGTAAAGGTGTGGATAAATTGGAATCTCCATAGAATGCTGGTGGGAATTTATCATGGTGCAATCACTTTGGAAAACAGCTTAGGAGTTTCTTAAAATGTTAAACACAGTTACCATATGATCCAGCAATTGCAATTCCATTCCTAGATATCTACCCAAGAGAAAGAAAACAGGTGTTCATGGGGAAAAAAGTACTCAAGTGTCATTTTTTGTCCATTATGGAACACAGAGGGGCTCCACTTATTTCATTCTCTCAGGACTTGACATATCCACCCATCCTATAAACATTGTTAGTTGTTTTTCCCGAGGGAACACGTAACTCTGGCACATCTTCCATCAGCAACTAAGTGATACACATTACCTCCACTACAATTTGGAGGGTGAAATTAATCACAGGGCTTTACCTAATACAAGAACAATGATGTGCAATTCTACACATGCCTTGGAGGTGGAAAACCAGAAACTGTCTGCAAGCATCAGTAATGAGTGTTTGCTTTCTTACAGGATGAGTAGCTAGCATCCCTGGCTTGGCATGCATTTTCTTCATTTGTGTGCAAAGCTGGCTTCTTCTCACCCTTCAGATCCTAGGACTTCCTTGAGAAAATGCCTGCATCATGTATGTTCCAGGCAGGGTCTCTGTCCCTGCTTCAGTCCTCCAACCCCTCAATGTGTTATTATAACCCTACTCATTTCATGATCTGAAATTGGTACATTTTTGTTTATTTTCATATCGTCCAATTCTTCCCACTATAAGGTGAAATTATTGTGGCTGTAATTTGTATCTTCTCTATCTTATTCATTCCTAAGTCCCCATTTGGAACAAAGCCTAGCAGGCTCATAATAAATAATCAATAAATATGTTCATTAAATGAATGAATGAATGAACGTGCTTCCTTACTCCTTTAGCATTTGTCAGCTGTTACTTCTTCTTTTAATTTTTTTTTTTTTTTTTTTTTTTGTGGTACCAGGGATTGAATTCAGGATCTTGCCTTTGCAAGGCAGGTGCTGGAACCACCGAGCTAAATGCCTGGCCCAGCTGTTACTTCTTTTAAACAAAATACTAGGCATTTTCTAATGTCATCTGCCTTATAAATCTTCCCTCTAGTTGGGGGTAATTTCTAACTCAACCAAGCTCTCATAAAGTTTTACTTAGCTCTTTTTTATACCAGGCACTTTACCTTGTACCTTTGCAGTTTTATGCAAGCCTCTGCTTTGTTTTTTTCCTCATAATTTGAATTAGATTTATGGATCCTTAATACCAAGTATTATGCTTTATATGTGTTTTATATCCCAGTATTCATCCTACTCAATGCATACTTACTGAGTCTCTATGTTCTAAGAAGTGTTCTAGGTAATGGGGATATAGTCCTATATAGCCCTCATGGGGTTTATTTTCTACTAGGGAAGACAGAACAACAAACACATAAGCATATAATATCTAAGAAGTGATCAGCACTTTACAGAGAGTTAAACCAGGAGAAGGGGGATAGACAGTGAAGAGGGAGAAATTAATTGAAAAAATCTTGGTCACAGAAAGCTTTTCTGATATATGATGCTTAAATACAGGTCTATATGGAATGAAGTGCCAAGCCATCCAGACACCTGGGAGGAGCCAATTCCTGGAAAACCAGCCAGTACATAGAAAGGCCAGGGTATGGGAATGAGCTAGAAAAAAGGTAGTGCAACTAGTGTGGGGTGGGATGGGGGGAGGTGAGAAAGTTGTTGCCACCTTGTTTAATATAGAGCCTCTATAGGCTGTGAAGTGGGTTTGGGTTTGATTCTCAGTATGTTGACATGGCATTACTAGATTTTGATCAGATTAAGAAGGTCTCAAGTATCAAATTAACTATCACTGACTCCTGTGTACAAGATAATTTGGTTGGAGGCAAAAGTGTAATCAAGAAAAGCAGTTACAAAGCTATTTGATAGAGCAAATGAGAAAAGAAGGTGGCATCTGTTAGAGCAGTAGTGCACAAGTGTTTGAGAAGTGTCCAGGCAAGTGGGGTATCCGGGAGCCCATGCAGGAAAGTGTTTCAATGGGGGGCAGGATCAAAAAAGGCAATGGTGCTAAGATATTGAGCAAAAAGATGATTGAAAATTTATACCTTGAGGTCATTGCTGAGCTCTGGGGCCGTGGACAGAACAAGCTGATTGGAATAATTCCAAGAAGGGTGGAAGCTGAGGAAGTTGAGGAAGAGAAGATAGACTTCAGTGGAATTTTCCTACTATAAAGAAGCCTATCTGTGGGTAGGGATGCAAATGAACGATTTTTTTCATGGCAATATTTTTATTTTCAAGAATAACATACAGGGGAAAAGAGACAAAATGATAGACTTATTTAGAATCATTGGCCATTAACTCTTGTCCTAAATGGAAACTTGCGGCTGTCTTCTCTCTCTACTCCATTAACTTCTCTCTAACCCCAGGAGGACAGTGACTCCTCTGTGGGTGAGGAACCAAATGAACTCCAAGCACCAACCAAGCTACCTTGCCAAAAATAAAGGTTCCAGGGGGATGCATAAAGGGAAAGGCAGTAGAAATGCATTGATGGGGCTGGGGAGAGGTTCTCTTCTCCCTTTTAGGATTGCACTTCCTGTCACCTATTCTTTCTTGGCCATTATTTTCTCCTATTTTGGGTTTCTGCCCACTGCTTTTGAATTGCACTTTCCAGAAAGCTAGTTGTCTTGGCTAGAACTGTTGGTTGAAGATGGAGAGCATGGGGAAGGAATATAGAAATCGAAACAATTAAAAGCAAAGCAAAAACTAATTGGTTTAAGTAAAAAAGATGAATCAATTCTTTCAGCTTTTTTGCTCCTTTATTTTTCCTCATCAAAAAAATATGACTTTGAAAAAAAGAGCAAGTTATAGACCTGGGGGGGGGGGGGAAAGAATCACTTGTCTATCTTTATTCTCACCAGGGGGAAGCAAACTAAATATGACCTATGGGCCAAATGTGGCCTGCAGCTGTTCTTGTAGATAAAGTTTTATTGGAACACAGCCAGGATCATTAGTTACGCGTTTGTGATGCCTGCTTTCCTACCACAGAGACAGTGCTGAATAGCTCTCACTGTGGTGGACTGCTCCAATGATTATGTCCGAAGAAGGCTATAAGCAGCTCAGGCTGTAAAGAGCAAACCCCACAATTGTCTTGTTTTGAGAAGGGAGTCAGGCCAAAGCCTACATGCTGAGATCAGAGTGACTCGTACCCAAATTCTGTTCCCAAAGTTAAAACCTCCTTTACTAAAAAGACAAGATTAATTATTAAGCACAACCTATATTTTGTCTGTTATGTTCCTAATTCAAGAGTGCTTTTTCTCTTCCTTTACAAGGCTTGCCAGCATAAGCAACATATCCATAGCAACTACACACAGTCCCTCCACATAGCCCCTTTACCTCAGTCTAACTATGATGTCACCAATAAATATCAATGGGTCTGGGTGTTCAGGGCCTTTGCTTGTTCAGCCTTGCTTAAATGAGCACTAGTCATCCTGGATCCCCATATCTCTGTCTCTTTAACTCTGTCTCTAAGTCTTTCTTCTCATTTTCCCTCATAGTACAGAGCAGGAGATTGAAAGCCACTGCAGGAATCTCCAGTAGTGACAGTGTATGCCTATAAAAGCTTAATATATGTGCTCTCTGACCCTTCATAGAAGGTTTTTTGACTCCTTACTCTCAAATTTTCCAAAATGGGCTATCAGCAATGTTACCTCATAGGATAACATCATGATGAAAAAATTCAAATTAAATTAGGTTAAACAAATTTCTTCACTGTAAATCTTCACAGAGCCTTTAATAAATGTTTACTATTACCCACTGGGGCTCAGGCAGGCCAAGACCTAGGCCTTGGCTGTCTGGATTACTGGGTTATTGAAACCAAGTATGAGAAAAGTCCATGAGAATGGGAAAATTTAGTTTATTTACAATTTGACCAAATTGGGGATGGCAGCTAGTCCCCCCCTTCTTTGAATGTACAGAAATACTCCAATTTATAGGAGGGGTAGAACAAGAGCTAGGGAATATTTATACATAGATGTATTCAAGTCTTGGCCCAGAGAGCTGATGGTAGTGAATTCTCAGCCCAGGGGATGGTGGTTGTACTCCTAGCCTGAGGAAGCTTGGAGAAACAGCCTCTCTTTAAAAAATCTAGTTTTTAAAGATTCATTTGTCCCTCTCAGTTATGTTATGAATTGTGACCTTCATTGTGCATTTAAGCATGAGAATGTAAATAGGGTGGAAGTTATGGTTCAGAATCCTACAGAATGTCCCAATCTTGAACTGAAGCTACCTCTGGGCAAGTAATGCTTATTTAAAAAATGAAGTGAGAATAAAAATATCACTTTATTAATAGCTGCTTAAGTGTCCAATACCCCGATGTAGGGCTCTTGATAAATGACCACATTGAAACCCAATCTAGAGAGCTAACGGGTGTGCAGAACAAGTCCTATGTGAACTTAGAGGAGTTGGAAAGAGAACAGTCACAGCCACGTGTACACAGAACAGCAGCCTTTGAGTGGGTGCAGGGGAGGATTTGATCTTGTTTTTGCTTTTAAGGCACAACGATCACTCCAATATAATGGTCCAGTCAGTGTTCTAGATCTGAGCAGTCTAATGCGTAACTCCTCCTTCTTCGTGGGTGATGAGTACGTTAGAAGGATGAGCAATGCCGCCCTGGTATTGCAACAGGATGTGCAATAGAGTTTTTCCCTACAATATGCCTGTGTCCTCTGACTGCAGTATCTTTTATATTCACAGAATACAAGGGGAGACCAATCTTTGGAGAAACACTCATGCAATTATTGGCCTAATCTAATAATGTTCAGTTTTTAGTGAGCATGAAAATTGCCTGGCAGTTCTTAATGATTCTCACCCCTGAACTCCACCTGAGAGGTCCTGTTTGAGCAGGTTTACAAGCCTGCCATTTGTTAAACTCCCAACTGCTGCATATCTTCTTTGGAAACCTCTAACACGTATAAGGAGTTGGTCTACATTTCAGTTTGAAATTTTGGTCAACTGAATGCTCAGAGACCTCAGAAACTGGAACTAGGGAATTTCATGTGTCTTAACAATTGTAGGCCCTTCTTTTATTGTCAAGATCTACAAGGTAGTCGATAGTTTAAAGAATTTCGGGCATGGGTAGGCTCTACAGATGCTAAAATCCAGCTCCCTGGGTTATTTGAATACGCTGTCTACAAAGTTATAGTGTCTCGGTTATTGAAAATCACTAACCCTAAGAATGATGTAGGTGGCACAAGAAATCTTTTGTAGTTTTCAGAGTTTCAGAAGACAAAGGGAGACTTTCTAGAAAACTCAAATGAAGCTGTCCGAGAAGAGAATGAGCTGCCTTAGTAGGCAGCTAATTTCCACAATTAAAAATAGGTAAGCACAAAATAAATTGTAGAGGATTTTAAAATACGTCACTGGTTCCCCATTTTGAAGTTCTAAAGTTCAAAGTCCTGACCAGCTCTGAGGTCCTGAATCTGACATATTACTATCACATACATACTCCTTTTTGGTGACAGTCCAATGTCCTATTTTATTTCTGTAAAAATAACTTATATGTCCACTTGGGGGTAGTAAAGTATTTTTTCAGTATCTCTAGGGAATCTTTAGTATTTCCTCGTCAAATATATTAGATGTGAGTTAAAACAGTACCAACTATATCTTGTACTATTTCTCCCATCCAAGTACCAACCAGGCCCAACTGTGCTTAGCTTCTGAGACCAGAGACCAGCACGTTCAGGGTGGTATGGCTGTAGACTCTTTTCTATTTCTTTCACTTTGTAAATGGCATGTTTTTCTAGTACATAAATAAGCACAAAAGGAGTTACAGGCAACCAGATTTCATTTCCTTTTTAACTTACAGTTCTTCTACCATGTTCGGAAAGTTAAAAACCTATGAATTAAGATGGTTTTACTAGTAGCAAATATACCCAGCATACTTCCAAGCTGAATGACATTTGAGTTCATTCTATAATGATGGTCCAATTAAATTAAATTAAATTAAATTTTAAATTAGATGGTCTCCAGATGCTTTGAACATTTCTGGGTTATAAATATATGGTAATTCTTGAGTTATTTCTGTTCCTCTTAAACTATTTCAAGATTATTACATTTTTACCATAACAACAGTAATTTAACAAATTACACCAACACTCAGTGGCTTAAAACAGCACATCTTTATTATATCACAGTTTCTATGGGCTGAGAATCGAGCATGGCTTTTAGGACACGTTGGCCCCTGGTCTGTAGTAAGACTGCCTTCAAGGTGTGTGTGTATGTGTGTGGGGGTGTGGTCACACAGGACTGGGCCAGGGGAGGGTCTGCTTTCAAATTCGTGTCCAGCTGATTTCTCCAGACAGAACTCCCTAGAAGAGGGAGGGAGGAAGAGGTGGGGGAAAGAAGGCCCAGGGGAGAAGCCAGCCTTTCTGTCACCTAATCTGGCAAGTGATAAACCCTCATTCCTGCTGTGTTCTGTCTGTTAGCAACTCAGTACATCTGGCCCACATCGAAGAGAAGGAGATTACCTGATGACAGGAATAACACAAGGCAGGGGTCACTGAGGGAGAGTGGGCAGGAGCTCCTTAACACAGATCTAAATTGTACAGATATACGGTTATGGTTTCTCTGTCATTTGAAAAATTACTGTGGCAGTATCAGTTAATCATTTCTATTTTGCGATCCAAGTAACCAGCATATTTCTTGCCCAGGTAGTAGACGTGGGTTTCAGTCCTTTTTCTGTGTGGAGCAGCTGAAGTACCTCAGGAACACTGCACAAGTCCTAAGACTTGGCTTCTGTGTTTTCCAAGTGTGTTAGTTACTTTTCTCTCCTTGGTGAGACAAAATACCCGACACTCAAAGTTAAAGAGGAAAGATTTCACTTAGTTCACAGTTTGTAGAGGTTTCAGTCCATAATCAGCTGGCTCCAAGGCAGAGTGGCACTTGGCAGAGGGGTGATGCACAGGAGGAACAGTTCATGGTGCCCACAAGGTAGCAAGAGCAGCAAGGGAAGCTTAGCAGTGTCTTTCTGCCCCTTTTATTTTATGGAGACTGCTGGGATTAGGGCAGTGCCAACCCAATCAGTGGACTGGTGTGGTAATCACATGTCCTGAATTCCAGCATCACACACTCTAGATTCAGCCACCTCTGAAGAAGCCCTGGGACCTCATGAGGCTTTGGGGTGACATCTAGACACAAACCGTAACACCAAGACAGGCCATTTGGTATACTCTTTAAAGTCTCTATTTTAGGTATTGTTTCAATAATCAATCAAATGCTATTATAATGGGGTCCAACCCTCTTTCCTATTGACCCATATCTTAATCTCAGCATTATTGATTTTTGAGGTTGGCTAATTATTTGTCATTGGCGTGCTTACTATCCTGGACATTGTTAGGTACATGATGTTGAACAGCATCTCTGACCTCTAGCCATGAGATACCAGAAGACAATCAAAAATGTCTTTAGGCTTGGGGATGCAGTTCTGTAGTACATCCCTTTGCCTAGTATGTGCAGGGACCTGAGTTCACTACCTAGTACTGCAAAAAAATAATGTTTTCAAACACTGTGAACCATGATCTCAACAGATCTACATTAAATCAAACATGTAAAAACCATGGCTTCTGCTATAGCATATTGACTTCCTTCTATTAAGTAAACCCATAAATTATGACACAAGCATTAATAACTTACAGCTCCAGATGGTCCCTGTTGTTTTGTGGTTTGACTTACAGTTTTTTACCCTTATAATGTTGCAAAACTGATATGTACTCAGTAGAGGTCATAATCTGAATTTTGATCTTTTGTCAGGCTATTGATATAAGGCATGGTGTACTCTCATGAGCAGAAGCAGTGAACTGGAACTCCTAGTCACTCACTTGATCACATGGGTGAACAGCTGATACCCTACAGTGTTCTGTGTTGCTAAGCTATGATGTTCCATAGATTAGGTATATTAAATGCATCTTTTACTTCTGGTGTTTTTCATTTGGAATGGGTTTATTAGGATATAAAACCATTGTAAATTGAGAAGCATGTGTATTTTTAATTTAAAATAGTAGTAACATTGCTATGAGCAGATACCTGACAATTTAAACTTAGAGGAGAAAAGGTTTATGTTGGCTCACAATTTCAGTCCATGGTCAGCTGGCTCCAAGGCAGAAACACCACAGAAGTGGGGCATGGTGGAAGAAAAGCTACTTATCTTAAGAGAGAAAAGTTTTAGATAACTTAATAGATTGAATATTAAGGTAGTTGTAGAAGCAAAATAAGTAATGTGTTCTTTTAAGAGTTGCTTTTCCTGTAACTCCTTGTTTAAGGTGAGGGTTATCTGACTCTTTAACCAGTAACTTCATTAACCTAACAAAGTTACCATGCCAGGGTGAATTTACAATGTATGTGTGCCTATCTCCTGTCTGTGACTTGTAAATAGGAACTGGAATTGTATTTACACATCAAAGACCACTAGGGATGAGATAATGGCTAAAAAGGATATAAAAAGGGAAATGCTGGACAAAGGGCATAGATACTAACCAGACCTGTTTCTTTCGTTCCCACCTGCTCTCGTGAAGAAATTTTATTATTTTATCCGAATTCTGTGTCTCCGTGTATTTCTTTCCCAAATTGCTGCAACAATATGATGGCACCCAGGAAACAAAGCAGGAAAGAGCCCGAGAAAAGTCTCACTCTCTGCCCTACTCCCTCCAGCTGGGCCCCACTTTCTAATATCCATTCAGTGTGAACACATCAGTGGGTTGATCCATTGATGAGGTGGATGCCCTCACAATCCAGTTGCCTCTTAGCATCTTGTAATCCAGTCAAGTGGACAGTCAAGATTAACTGTCACAACTAGGCATGGTGACACATGCCTGTGACCCCAACACTTTAGAGGCTTGAGACAGGAGGATTGCAAATTCAGTCTTGCCTGGGCAGCTTAGTGAGAATCTGTCAGAAAAATAAAAAATAAAAATAAATTTAAAAGGGCTCAATATAAAGGCTCTGGATTCATTTCCTAGTACTGAAAAAAACCAAAACAAACCCTCTCATAAAGAGTGATTCTAGTGACCGTGCCAGAGGTTAGTGGTGGAAAGTAATATGGTTATTGTTTAGATCTAAAATATTCTCTAGAAATCTCATGTGTTCAGAGGTATGGTTTTGGAATATGATTGGATCATGGAGGTGCCATACTGATTGTGGCTGATTTCCTAGCTGATTGCTCTGCTGGGGCCTGGTTGGAGGCGGCAGGTCACCGGGGGCTGGTGTGACCTGAAAGGTTATATTCTGTCTTCAGCTCCTCCCTTTGCCCTCTGCTTCCTGGCTGCCATGGGTTAAGCAGCTTTCCTTCACCATGTCCTTCTACCATGTCATTTCTACCTTGCAACCAACCAACTAGCCATGGACTGGTCCCTCTGAAACCATGAGTCAAAAAAACTCCTCGTTTAAATTTTGAATGTTGAGATTTTGTTTGTGTAATGGGGAAGCGACTAATACAGGACCCTATTTATATAAAGAATGAATCATACTAATTCTCTAGGAAAGAAATAAAACTTCTAGAGCATTCAAGGGGCCACAGAAATGATTGTGTAAAAGTAGACACGAATCCTGTGATGGATTTGTGTCAATTTTCACACAGTCACTTTACGTGTCACCTTGACCATGGAGTACACAGATATTTGATAAGACATTTTTCTGGGTGTGTCTGTGAGAGTGAGCCTAAATTAAATGAAACCATTTATGCTGAAGCTTGCGATTTTTTGAATTTTTTAATGAAATTCACATATGTTACCTAGAAAAATTCAAAGAAAAAGAATTTGAAGAGAAAAATTCTTATTATGTTCCACTGTTATGTGCTGTTCTGAAAATGGAATACTAGACGAAACAGGATTAGCATGTGAACACATTTGAATAGGCAGGCTGAATAAAGCAGATGGCCTTCCCTAATGTGGATGGACCTCATCTAATCAGTCGAAGACTAGAATAGAACACAAAGGCTGAGTAAGAGAGAACTTCACCTTCCTAACTGTTTGAGCTAGAACATTTGTCTTCTGCCGTGGGACTGGAACTTATCCCATCATCTTTTCTGGTTTTCAGGCCTTCAGATTTAAATTGGAATTTCGATATGGGGTTGCCTGGGTCTTCAGCTTGCAGGCTGCAGATCTTAAAACTTCTCAGCCTTCGTAATCATATAAACCTATTCCTTGTGATAAATTATCTGTCCATCTGTCTATCCATCCATCCTGATGGTTCTGTTTCTCTGTTAGAATCCTGACTAATACAAATTCTGAGGAGAAGTGTGATAGAAAAAGATGCCCATGGATGACTTCTAAGGGAAATGAGTTGAGAAGAGTTTGGAGAGGACAATTTCAGATAAACTCCAACTTTCTGAACATCGTACATCAGGGCCTGGCACTGTGTAAGCCTGGGAAGGAGTTTCTCTGCCTGCCTCCTGTGGTCATCCTCAACACCATGGCTCACCACCGACAAGGAGTCCCTCTGTCATCAAATTAGCCTCCTTGGAGCCCTGTTTCATCATGCCTTCCCCATGGGCTCCGTCTTTGGCCTGCCAAGTCTGGTTTTAGCAAAGAATCCTGCTGAGACAGTTGATCCTTCCTATCCTTGTTTTCTTCCATGCTTTCTCTAATCAAGTTTCTCTTCCTACCCAGGTTAGTAATTATCCAACCTTTCCCTTTCAGTTTGCTATAAATGCTCACTTGCCCAGGTCATGTTCAAAGGTGAGTTCAATCTCTCTCCCCCTTTGCACTGGTCTCTCTCCCTATTACAAGACTGTTCAGTAAAGTCTTCCTTGCCATTTTTATCAAGTGTCCAGTACAATTTTTGGCTTTTACCCTGTTATGAAGTGACAGCTCTAGTAGGTAAAAAATATGGGTGAGAGATTAAGATTAAATTCTCAGACTTTCTTTTAATTAGAGTAAAAGCATGTTTTCAAATTTTTAAAAAAAATTTTTAATCTCAGTGTGAATCTTCTGGACAGTTAACTAGGCATGCTCTTAGTCTACATCTTTCTGCTGACAAGAATTGGCATGTACACAGGGAAAACAAACTAATTTTAAAGCTAATCAAATTAGGAAGAAATCTAGTTCATAAAATTCTCTTTAATGAGGTTTAAAGAGCAGTATGCACTAAAGAATTGGGCTGGATTTAAAAATTCTTTTATTTGCGGTTCCTTTATCCGTGTGTGGAGTGAACAAAGAGCCTTCACATTGAGCTACGCCTCCAGGCCATTATTTTTTAGTTTTTTCTTTTGAGACAGGGTTTTGCTAAGGCCTTAAGTTCCCTAGCTGGGTTCAAAGCTGCGCTCCAGAGTGCTGAGGTTACAGATGTACACCGCAGGACCCAGCCGCCTTTTAAATTATGTTTTCTGAATTATACAGGCTATGGGTGCTCTTCATTTAAAGGTAGGAAGGTATGGGACAGCCACAGATTCCAGTCAGAAGAAATCATCTTGGCATCAATCTATCACTCATTATTTTATCCTGGACAAGCCAGCTTTTTGTGTGTGTGCTTAAGACAGGAGATTTGTAGCTAAAAATTGATATTCTAGACTTAGAATCAACTGAATTATACCTTATCTCATACTAATATATAAAATATCAGTATATTATAATATATAGCTAATATATTAATATGACATTTCATTGATAAGTATATTATATCAGATACTGTTATTTTATATATTAATATATATTTTATGCACATGAATATTAGCTGTATGACCTTGTGAAAAATCACTTGACTTCTCTGGTTCAATGTATTTTTTTCTGTGGGGTAGGGATCATGATACTGTCTGTCTGTTAGGGTTTTGGGAAAATAAAATAAGATAATGAATTAGATCTTTTAGTATAGTAGTTGGAAAACTCTATGTAAATATTACTGCTTTGTAAAAGAACTGCTGGGCTAGATAATATTGAAGGGTACTTCATTTTCTAAATTGCTATAATTTCTTAAGTTATATAGGAGTTCAAAAGAGGCTGGATGTCTCCATTGAATCAGGGTCAGAGTTAAGCGTAGATAGGAAAAACATGTGCATAAATTTCCTTTCTGTCATGGAAGCCCAATTGGATCAGTGGAGTTCATGGGTTGAGGATATGGCTTTATATATTGTTCTATGCTTTTAGATCTAGTTCAGTGACTGCCACTTGAAATGTGTTTATTATTGGCTGAGAGTAGCAGAGGATTTATGGAATATTGTGTGTGTACCAATTAAGAACAGTTTCCAGGCCAGATCTCTTGCCTTTCAGGCCTGGTGACCTTCTCACTTTTTGACGTGTAAGTGACAACATAGTTAATGTCTTCAAGCCTCTGTCATCTCATCTATGAAATGAGGATTGTTATAAAATTTACTTAAGAAGTAGGGAAAGCACATGCCCTAGTATCTGCCTCAGAGCAAGAGTTCAGTAAATAGTGATATACATAGAAAATTGGCATTGAAATTCAGAGGCATGAGGTGACTGAAAACCCATTTTTACATGAATTAAAAATAGTGTAGCAGTGACCATATCACAGGCTTGCCACCTTTGTATTCATCTCTGAGCTTGGTGTCTACCCAAGAATGACCACATGAGCTTCATCCTTAGTCCTTTGCTTTCTAATATCGAGAGCCACATCTTGGGCACATAATTCCCCAGATAAAAACAAGCTCAAGGCCTTCAAAGGCAATTAAGATGCTCAGCTGTTCTCAGCAGCCTGAGCTCTTTGTTTTGGTGACTGCTGTATCATAATATTGATTAATCTTTCATGTAACACAGAAGCAATCTTTAATATATGTTCATGCCTTCGTTATTAATGAAGCCTGAGCAGTTGGTGATAGAATCTTAGGCAGCTTGTTTATTTGGTAGAAATGAACATGAAAAATGCCCGACAAATTGACAAATTTTCTAGTGTGATGCACACTTAAAGTTTGCATTAGACTGCTGCCTCAAAGAGTAGCATTCTCTAAAAACTAGAAATAAAGTGAAGTAGTATTAAAATATATCTTTATTTCCATTCCTTTTTATTACTTTCCCAGAAGCACTTATTATAGTACTTCCATAAGAACATTAAAGTAATATATTAATGTTACTAGACAGGTGTCTTTGTCTTACCTGAGACAATGGCTCTTTGCACCCTGAATAAAGAATTGAGCAGGACACACAAAACTACTAAGAAAGGCAGAGATATCTATTAGAGGAAAGTACATTCCACAAAGCAAGAGTGGGCCTATGAGAAGACTTAGGAGTGAGTTTGACTCAGAATGGCCCAGTCTGTTTTAAGTTTGAGATTAAAGTGCACTTTGGAGAGCTCAGAGGTGGCAACTATCAGTAATGAAAGTGCACCCTTAAGAGCCAGAAATGGTAAGGGCAACAGCAGTGAGTTCCAGAATTGGGGAAACACCCCAGTAGTCGGGGTGGTAACTAACTGGGCTCTGCCCAATTAGTTGAGAATCTTCACCTTCACATTGGGAGGGGAAGTTTTTGACTTTATCTGGGAATGTTGGAGCCAGCATGGCTGCCAGAGCCTTCCAGGGGAGTCAGAACTGCAGTGCTAACGATTTGTTAATGACTGAGGGGCTGACCTTGCTCTGAGGCAGGTAGAGCACATAAAAGAGGTCAGAGAAGTATGATAGGGGAGGGGCATATTTTTTAGGCTCATGTTAGGATGCTAAGGAAGTATGGTGAGAGTAGGATGCACTTGTGGGCTCCAAGAGCCAGAGACATCCTGTCTTTTGTGAGCCTATAGGCCGGATGTCTCCCACGCTATCTGCTGCCTCATTAACTTATTGAAAACTCACATAAGCACTGTTACAGTTATTTTCATTTTCTCCATCTTATAGACGTGGGAACGAGGGTACAGAAAGGTAAGGTGACTTGTCCAAGGTCACGCGGCAACTCCTTACCACATCTAGGCGTTAAGTCCAGGCATCTAGCTCTAGTGGCCGTGATCTTGACTGATTTGATCTGTGTTAAGGGTTTAGTGGGGAGGAAAGGAAGAAAGCACTATTTAGGGATAAGATTAAACTGAGAGGTTGTGTCCGTAATGGCAATGGAATATACTCCTGTGGGGAGTCTGTATAGGACAATAAGGAGTTTAAAGAGTTCAGATTTGGGAGTCGAATGGTTCTGGATTTTTAGCTCTGTCACTTACTGTGTGGCCATTCTTGCCCCGATTTCTCAATGGCTTCTGGTAGGGTTGCACCCCCATCCTCTGTGGGTTATAGCCTCATGGTGAGTGGGGTGTCCTATGACGCCCCCAACTTTGGGACTGGCCAGGTGACTCACCATGGAGGTGTACACCCCAGTCTATACTGGCTCCAGCTAGTCACCCCTTGGAGGGAACCACCTCAGCTCACTGCAGATGTCTGAAGGAGACCTTAGCACTTCCCAATTCTCGTCTCTGAGATTTTGTGGTTGTTTGTTTAATTTTCCCAAGAGTAAAGTCAGGATAAGCCTCATTCTCTCAGCTGCAAAAGGATTATAAAAATACTTTGCTCTTGGGGATGCTGTGAGGACTTGGTGAGCTAATAGGACCCATGAACATTGTGAAGTAGAACTGCATTTCTTTAATTAAAAAATTGGTAATAAACCCAGGAGGTACATTAAAATTTTCAACATTTCCAGAGGAAAGCGTGAAATGATAAGATGTTCATTCTGTCAGGATAATATTCAAAATGGCAAGCTTTGAGTGAGTCGTCTGAAGATCTGCTGTCAAAGTATCTATTTACTTCCAGGTCATTCTTATCTAGGCATTAATGTGACTTCTTAGTATACAGATGTTTTACATCTTTGAAGGATGAATTGCTTTTGTTCTTAGTCATTTTTAACCAGCTTGGGCTTCCATTCTAACTCACTAATTTCACAATGGTTATTTCACAGGCATGATAAAATTTAAGCATATATAATAATTTTAGCCCATGTGTTTATTGCTTAAAACTTCCAAACACAGATATTACCTCAAAAAATGTGCCCAAAATGTAACACATATGTTTCTAAGGTATAGTGTCAATGTCCTTTAATGATCTAAAGGGCAGGGGGAAAGACAAGGGAGTAGGTTTTTATTTTATTTTATATTTTTTATTACCACATGTTTCTAATGCATAACAGTCACATTCATCATTGGGAATTTGTACCTGTACATAATATAATCTTACCACTATTTTATTTGTTTGGTTTTTTTTTTTTTTTTTTTTGGTACCGGGGATCGAACTCGGGTCCTTGCTTTTGCGCAGCAGGCGGCGAAACCACTGAGCTAAATCCCCGGCCCTCATAATATCATCTTAATTCTTCTTCTTTTTTTTTCTCATTCCCTTCCTCTTCTTTCAACTTTTCTTACTCTTCTGATTTACAAAACCTTTTGTTTCCATTCTTTTTCTTTATTCTCTCTTTTTAAAATCCCCTTTCCCTTCCTTGCTTTCTTTCCTGTGGCTTGTGTCTAGATGTACCCCCTAAACTTCATGCAGTTGTAGGTGCTTTTTCAGAGGTGGTTGAATCTAGAGTGTGTGATTGAGTCATGGCGCAATGCGTGGATTAAGGGTGGGTGATTACTCAATCAGTCCACTGATGGGTTTGGCACCGCCCTAATCCCGGTAGCATGGATACAGTATAAGGTACAGAAGGAGGCTTGTCTTGTCTCCTGCTTGCTTTGGTACCTTCTGCCCAGAGTGAACTGTTGCTCCTCACCACTGCAATTGCTGTCTGCCATCCCACCCGGCCTTGGAGCCAGCCGATTATTGACTGAAACCTTTACAAACTGTGAGCTCAATAAACCCCTTTCCCCCTTTAACATTGAGTGTTGGGTATTTTGTCTCAGCAACAAGAGAAAAATAACGAAGACACCCCCTTTCCCTTGTTCCCCTTACCATTTGAGCAAGTTCTTGCTAATTCCCATTATAAATGTTCCATTTTGCTCCTTATTCATCCTTTGGGTTTCTCACACAAAAGAAACAATGGGATATTTAAACTCGTGTGTACGATTTATTTCACTTAAAATTATGGTCTCAAGATGATGACCTGGACAGTGTTTGATGTTTGCTTCGGCTGGCTTCCATGAGCAGGCGTAATATTAAACTTCCTCATAATGTTTTTATAGTGTGTTTCTACAAGTTTAGAAGAAAAGGCTCCAGCCAAGTAGAGAAGAATGTGGAAAATTTGCATCTTTTTATGATAAATCCTGTGAGATATTTAAAAACGGATGTGTAGGGAAGATAGCATGTGCTTCTATTGCTGTTTTCTATGCTAATATTAGTGGACAATATCCAAGAATTAATTTTAAAAGGCTGATGAGGCTTTTGCAACATACTTAGCATGCTTTCGTCTATTTGATCTGGTAACTTTGGGTCAAAACTCTGGTTCAGTGACTGTTTCTTTCTTCACCAGTGAGCAAGCCAGAACTTTAAGTGGTCTATAATTATAACAGTGTAACTGAACATTTATTCTAAAAACAAATCACATATATTACAGCAAGACGGCAGAATGCCAGTTTATTAATTGTTATTGAAGTGCTGATAAGCCAGTTATCTGGAGGAGGAAAAAAATATGATCTAGAGTGTTTGTCAAGTTCTTTGGTATAAATATTTCCACTGTGACTGATTTCCAGCATCATTCCTTTAGCAACAGGCTTGCAACGTTCCTAAATAGTTTAATAATAAGCTTCTATAAATCAATTCGAGCCAGCCGCCAGCATACCAATGATGCTTATACATACTAGAACTGTAGGTTGGAATAATGATACTCTTAAATTATCTTTCAATGCCTTTATTCAATTAAAGCATCCATTAAGATTTTATAGTAGATTTAAGGATACTTTATAATGCAGGTTTTAATAATTTGAGTCACAAACAACTTTGAAGAGCTGATCAAAGTTATAAACCTCTGCAAGGGAAGAAAAAAGTGCATACTAAGAATTTTGCATGCAATTTCAGGGGTCTCCTGGGCCTCCTGACATTTGTTCATTGGTTTCAGTTTAGGAATATATGTTATTTATTCAAGTTGGAGCAACTAATTTGCCAAGCAACATTTTTAATGTCATTGTTTCAGTTCCCTAACTTCATGGATAACCGAAGAGCTCCAAAGTTGCTATCTTACAGCATAAGAGTTAAATCCGTGAGGTTTTATTAATCATGTTTACTATCTGGCCTTTCTGTCACTTGTCTAAAATTCAGAGGTCACAAGAAAGCCAAGAAAAATCAGGAGGTCAACAGTTAATGGCATTATACAATTTAGGTTTATTATTTTACTTTGTTCCAATTTGTGTGAAGTATTATGTAACTCCAGGACTTGTGACATTTCAATTTTAATTTTGACATACATCCTATATTTATATATGTGCACGATGTATGTATTTATATGGACTAAAACACAATCAAAACTGGTTTTCTTTTTGACATTGCTTCCTGAGCAGGTCAAACTAGGTTCTGACTAGGCTTAATTGAACTGTTTTACTTTCCGACTAGGTCAGACCTCTTTGTATGCAATCTCATAATAGTAGTGTTTATATTTTATAGCACACTTCACAATTAGATTTAAGTAATTAAAATAGTGATTTTTTTTCAAAGATAATTTTATCTTCTACTAGATGTAAACTTGCAACCAGGAAATTCATAACCTGGCATGATGCATATAACCTACTCATCACTGGAGATTAGTTGAATGACAGAATTAATGAGTGAATAATAAATTTTAAGAGAAAAAGATAAGTGAGAAGCAACCAAAAATGTAACTAAGATTTTAGTTGAGCAACACAGTTGCTAGCTGCACCTTGAGTGTTGGATCTTTCTCTGTCCATCCACTCACAGGGATGCCACTTCCCCTCCTGGTCACTGGGAGTTGACATTAAGGATCATGACTCTACTCGGTTTGTTTTCAGAATGTCTCCACTGTAAAGGCATGAAGGAAACTGATATTACCTCCAGTTCTGGGGATTTGTTGTGCTGAGTCTTTCCCACTTAATCTTTCATGACTAGAGATTCATATTCACTGATGTAATTTACAAATTAGGTATTATAAATCCATGTCTGGGGCTGGGGATTTAGCTCAGTGATTCTGCTGCCTGCCTCACAAGTGGAAGGACCCGAGTTCCATCCCTGGTACCGAAAAAAAAAAAAATAAATCCATGTCTGGATCCAGTTATGAAAATGGCTAGGGTTTTTTTTTTATATAGTTTATGTCTCTTTCAGCCTGCCACCTCAGCATTCTCTCTTCCTTTATTCCTATTCATCTCTAAGTTGAAATTATATCTGATCCTATTCCTAATGAGGAGTGACTGCTGATGACACTGGAGACTGGAGTCCTGGGGGTGATAATTCTCCAAGATATCAGGGGAGCTCTTAAGGTGAAAGGCTTCAGGACACTGTACGAAGTCATGCTGTGTTATATGGGCCAGTAGGGCAAATAGATGGCTACAGAGGAGTGCTGACATGGACTTCTCAAGTCATAAAGAGCAGACCAGCACCGATGTGTCTTCCTCCTGGGGCTCACAGTGGCCACCGGTTGTCAGAGTGACAGCCTGACTCAGAGTGCAGGTGACCCAGCCCAAATCTTCTTAGAGGGGAAACTGCCCTCCCTATAGGCCCTGTGCCTTGCCAGGCACATTGGCTTCACGAGCTAGAGAGGAGGCAGGAGGCAGTGAGGAATTTAGTCCTAGGAAAGACGATGGCCTCTTCCACGGGGTCTGCTCCGTGCAGAGGGCTGTGGACAGGGGAGAGTTGCAGACGGATGACTGGCAGGGAAGCTGGGGACCTGGCTCTTCAGTGAGCTCCACCAGGTGGCGTTCGGTGAGGAAGATGGTCCGCTGGGCAGGGGGCCCTCGTGAGTGGTCCTGGGAGCCGCAGCTTCTGCAGGGAGGAGAGATCACATTCCGGAACGCTGCCCGGAAGCGGCGAGACAGTAGGTTATAGATGATAGGGTTGACAGCAGAGCTCAGGTAGAAGAATACACCTGGAACACAGGGGATTAGACAGGACATGCTGAGAAGAAACTGAGAGGCACGAGAGGGAGAAGCATAAATAGTTAGCAAAGGCTGGGATCTCTGTGAGCACCTCTTTTGGGAAGTGATGATGGGTACAAAACTCTAATTGAGAGTACAAAATGTTCTGAGCACATCTACTTCCTGTGCATTTAGGAATCAAACACAAAAAGATTAAAGAGTCTAGGAAAACAAAACTTCAGGCTGGCATGGGATCTCTCTGAGATGTTCGGTAACTTCCTTTGATCCTTACTTGTTTAATTCAAGAGCATGTTCTCATAGCATTATCAAGAGATGCTTAAGTATTAGAGGAAAGAGAGATTTTTTTCCTCACTGGAATTTTGCTTAAATCTATAATTTCAAACTGCAAGTAATGGAGGAACAGCAAATCATCCAAGGGTTATTCCCTACTACTGAGATTCCTCATACTGCTTAAAGGCTCTACAAAGAAGTATTCTCCAGTGTCCTTTCCCTACCTATTCTTTTTCTTTGATGGATCTTCCACCAGATATAATTATTTCATTCTACCAGATGCCTTGCATATTGTCATTTCCTGTTTGTTACGTATTCATTTATTATTGTGTCTTATTTAATTTTTCCAAGACCCAAGGAAGCCTAAGGGTGGGAATCCGAGGATCTAGTCATTTTTGATCCTGGCCTCATGCTGTTCTCTGACTTTAGAGAAACACAGACACTTCGATTTCTTCCCATGTTGCAGGGGGGATAAAAATTCCAGCCTAACCCATCCCTGGATTATTGGAAGGATAAAGTTGAAATACTATTCATGGAGGGGCTATGAATGAATAAGAATATGAAAAAATTCATATATATATATATATCTCCTTCTATAATCATCACATGTTGGCAGCTCATATTCAGCATATATTCCTTGTTGCCTTCATTTACATAATTCAGGACAGTCAGAGTGCCACAGCACCCATGTATAGACTAGGCAGGGAGGAATATAAAGGAGAACATTGCTAGGCACTGTTAGTTCATTCAAGAAGTAAATATTGACTGAACTCTTCCTCTATGCTAGGAACTTCAAGGCGCCCTGGCAGATAATGAATTTAAACTTTGCTGCCCAAAGACCTGGGGTAGTGTTGCAAAAGCAAGATCTATGACATAGCTCGGGAACTAACAATACAACAATATCAATCAATATCTGTGAAGAGAAATTTTAAACTTTGTTCTCTAAGGAATTGGAGTAGTGTTGGGAAGGAACATCTATGGCAAAGTTCAATAACTAACAGTGTAATAATACCAAACAGTGTCTGAGAAGATCAAAGTGTGAGATATTAACAATAATGCTATAACAACTCACATAAAAGCATGAACACAAGAATCGTGATGCTCATGAGTGACCAACGGGGATGGCAGGACTGCAGTCAGATTCTGAGAGCTTCTTGGAGGTTCTAGCAGGGGAGTGCAGCTACTTGTGTACCCTGGAGAGAGGAAAGGATTCTCCTCTGTTGGGGTGGTTTTCGTCTTCTACAGAGCACACAGCTTATGGAGTGCAGTACATGGAGCAAGCAGTGAGGGAGGAAGGGGACCCTCGCCTAGCCAGCCAGATCAGTCGAATCAACTCTGGTGACCAGTGGGGTGACAGATGTCATAGCCAGATCACCCTCACATTCTCTAGTCAGACTTTAAAAAGGTAGGAGGCAGTTGAGGAAGGCAATAGAGGATATGATGCGTGGGAGGCATAGCATGTGCAAATGTATAGAGCCGTGAGGGGTTATATTGTGCAGAAAGGATGTGCAGAAGTCTGTTAACTAGTTTAATAACTAGTATAGTCATTCATAGAAATACAATTGTTTGGAGGATATAAAGACCAGTTAGAGGCATTTTGTGTCACATTTAAGAAGTTTGGACTTCATCCAGTTTGCAGTATGGGAGAAGAGAGATGATATCTTAAAAGAGTAATATTATTGAAGACATAATTTGGAACTTTTAATTATGGCTGCCTTGATCCTCTGGAGAGGGGTAGTTACCTATTCAAGTCCCATGTGGAGTTGCAGCGATTCCCAGTTTATTTAGGCACTTCCATTTTTCTCATATTGACCACAGCCTGCTGAGTACAGCAGGATGACAGAATAGTAGACATGATATTCAGTATGCTTATGCATGCTATTGCTTTTGTTCTGTGCACATCTGAAGTTTAACTCACACACATTCATCTCCTCTCCTCTCATCTCACCTCATGTCCTAGATAATTTGAGAAGCCCATAGAATGAGCCAGTGACTAGCAGAGAGGAGGGCACGGAAGCGATGAGTGTCTAAGAGCAGTGGGCACACTGACTGGAGTGAAGGTTCTTGGTGGCCATTCTCTGCTTTGCTTTAGTGGAAAGAATTCTGGGCTTGAGACTCCATAGCTTGGACCTGAGCCTGTGCCTTTGGGCAAGTCATTTCCTCCTGACTACAAAATGGTTGAGCTATATGATCCACTTAACAACGTGTGATAATTGTAGGACGACATGCAGCATTTCATAGCTTTAAAGCCATATAATACCTACTGTTTCATTTGTGTGTTTCCATCAGCCCATGGTTTGTCCAGAGCAGGCATTGTGTCCATTTGTAGATGGAGATACTTTAGCAGGAAGGAAGCCAGGTGCTCTGGTTCTCTCCAAATAATGGTGGATTTGGGCTGCAAATCTAGGTCCTCGGCCTTAGGACTTTTCCATCATGATTTCCCTCACTTTCTATGCCTATCCTTGACAAAAAAAGTAAAGTAGCCTAAAGCAGACCTGGATGTCCATGAATATCCTTTGGTTGGCTTTCATGAGGCAATGAGATTGCAGGGACATGATGTGTACTAAACAAGAGTAAATTCATTTATGTGGCCATTGGAAGGAAAACCAAGGAAAAAACTCCTTGAATTCATTACACTTAGATGTTGAAGTTTTCTTGGAAGTCACCTCTGAAATAGCTACTTTTTTGGACCAGTGACTTGCCTAATCGGCCTTTGAAGAAAATTAAAATCAAATATGTTCATTGTCGTCATATTAGGACAGATCCCCATGATATATTGCCATTCTGAAGCATCTAAGTAAGGTGACAATAAAGACGTAATTACCTGGACACTTGTCACAACCAAACTGGCCAAGCTTTTACCTGATACCACGTGGATGAGGTTAAACACAGCTGCCAGGGGTTCAGTCCACTCCTCCACAAAGCTGAAGAAGAGTCGATCAATGTGGAATGGCATCCAACAAACGGCAAACACTAAGACCAGGACAACTGGCAAAGGATGGAAAACAGGAGAGAATAGGCAGTGTTGGCAAGGGTAAGAATGTAATGCTCATCCTGAGCTTTCTGTTCCTTCTAGGAGTTTTTCCCTCCCCATTAGTTAAGCTGGATATGTTATGGGTAACCAAGATCCCACGAGCCTCCATATAGTATACTCAAATCTAAGAATTAAATGCAGTAGGATCTATGAGCATTTTTCTATTTGATTGTGCAAGACTCCTAATATAATATTTTCCTTTAGAGCATTTAAAATAGTACTGAATTTATTTTAAAGTTCTCTACACAGTTTACTGTGAAAGTAAATTATGCTGTGACTAGACTGTTGGAGCCACATAAACTGGGTATCTAAATAAATGATTGGGACCAAGCAGTGGATGATCTTTAAAGTCATTGATTAATAACGTACTGCTGTTTATATGTATGAATTCATCTTGTTACTGTAGAAATAATTAGAAATTTTGATCATTTAAAATTCTGCAATGGGTGGGGAAGGAGAGAGGAAGATTGTGTAACCACAATCATAATATTGCCTTAAAGTATCTTTTGATCAGGAGGGGATGTGTTTTTTTTGTTGTTTTTTTTGGGGGGGGGTTATAAAAGCCCTTTTATAAAGCCATTTTTAAACAAAACAGAAAAAAGTTTACAAAAGAAAAAAAAGATACAGAAAAAGAATAACTTGCTTCGAATGTCCCCAAAGAGAAAAATAAAGGGGACAGTGCCAACATGCTCAACGATAAAGGGGTTCTTTTTCTTTTTTTTTTTAATACAAAATACAAGCAAAGGATACACATACTTATAACAAAGCTCAGGAGCAGACATGCAGTCCTGGAAACCTTCAACAAAAGTAATGCAGGAGTTTGTTTTTTCTTTGTCTATGCAGATACATACAGAAACTGGGATATGTAAAAATTAAGTATCACAAAAGACCACCACACAATTCTACCAATGCAGGTTGCATCTATAATTCACAAAAATGGTCAACAAAATCATGTTCACTTCAACCCTATTTCACTTAAATTAAAGAAAAACTTTTTAAATAAAGTGGTTACATTCAAACTTTAACTTCCTTAGTACCATGCTGCAGATTCCAGCACTGTTAAGGTATTGCAAGAATGCCCAACCCTCTGGTGTCTGATCATGTATCCAGCGACATTGTAATGTAAGGAAAGGGATGCCCCTTCTCGGCTATGGACTAATTCATATGTTTAAGCAGGTTCCTTTTACCCTTCCTGCTCAGAACATAAAAGATTAAGGACTAAAATCAAGGAGGACTGGGAGTTTTCGAGCTGGCAAAATGAAAAGTCTAAAACACAAATCAAGGCAAACAATTACTGAGAACTTGGCTGCTGCTTAACCTGGGAAGTCTTAGTCCCTCCTAAGCCTTGCAGGAATTAGGTGTATGAGGTTTGTTGCAACACGTTCATGGTAAACAAACTAAGTAGAGCTCTTATTTACAAATCTTGTAACAAATACTTCTGGAGGAAAAGAAGAAGAGAATTCACTAATTTCCAGAAGACAAAGGTTTAATTGCCAGACCTATACAAACACACACTCATACGCACACCCACACAATACTCCGGGGATTTTTATACAAGTTATTTTAGGGCAAAGCTGAGTTCTGTACCTCCACACCCCATCAAAAAAAAGAAAAAAAAGTCGGTTTTAACCCTCCCACAATCTAGAAAACCCCTCACCCACGTACAAAGTGACTGCACAGCGGCAGCGTCCTGCCAGCCACATGGCACATGCTCCCACAGATGTCCCCCATTGGCCACTCCGTTGGCTTGGCAACAGGCAGGTATTCGGGATTTTCCCCAGTAGTGGTTATTACAGTCAGCACCACTGTGAGTTTCGTGAATCAGGCTTTGAACAAAAGTGTAGGTTACAGATTTGCTATTCAGACAGAATCTTGTATGAATTTATCTAAGACAAAGGGAAATGAGGTGAGACCAAAAACTAAGCCATAGACTGCTTGATGTCCCAATATTCAAACAATAAACCAGCCCTCCATTTTCACATAGCCTCCGCTTCATCCCGGAGAAGTGGACAGTGCTCCACCCTTGGGAGCAACCAGCTTGTTTTCCCCACTCTTTGGCAGGAGATGTGTACACTTGTTAAGTATCTCAGTCTAAACTGTAACAACCACAGCCCAGGTTTCTTCCTTTCCAAAATCTTAAAGTGAGTTTTTTCCTTTTTGGTGTTGTGACTGCTGATGTAGGCAAAGAAAGAACAGTTCAAACTGGCACTCAGCCTTTACAGGAGCCACATGATCTTTTACAAAGCTTTCCCCATTGCTCTTGGTATTAAATTCTGCTCTTGCCTTTCTATCTCTCAAAACATCTCTTAAACTGAAGTTTAAAGAAAAACGCACTATTCCATTCCCAACAAATACTCTAAAAAAATCCACTGGTTATTCGAATGCTCATGGATAGAAAACTATTTTTAAAAAGTGTCAAATTCAGGGCTGAGGATTTAGCTCAGTGGTTCCTCCACCTGCCCAGCAAGAGCAAGGACCTGAGTTCAATCTTTGGTACCAAAAAAAAAAAAAAAAAAAAAGTGTCAAATTCAGGTTAGTGGACCATATTTATGAGTATCAAAGATCCTATTATAATCTCAGTTTTCATCTTTGTTTGCTACCTGTAAGAAAATGCTATTTCGAGCCAGTTCCATGAAATACTGAATCTGAGAACTAAACTGGGCAAACCGGTTATCGTGGGAAAAAAATCACTATCAAAAGCTCCTTCAAGAAAATTCAACTACCACACTATTCTTCAGGATCAAAATGATTTCCACTCATCTCCTCACGAAAGGAGTAAAATCCATTAATTTTCCCTTATGGAATCACCACAGAGTGGAGCTATGCAAGGGGAAAGGGTTCCGGAAAACAGGGCACATCTAGCATTAGTGAGGTTAAAAGCTAAGGACCCTTTGGGCCACTCCTGACTCCAGTCTGAGGTGAGGATGGCAACAGCAGCAGCAAATCACCAATAAGACAGACAGAAACTACCCATTTCTAGCTGGACGGGAGGCTGGAACAAAAGAACCTGAAGCATTAGAATGTAGTGTCAGTCAGCATAGCTGCCAAAATCTGTTAGAGGTGACCCTAGCAGAGCGTAGACTTCAGATAACATAAACAAGCACCTCCAAAGTTAATGTCCTACTTTCTGAGCACTGCAAAATCAGACCGTGAGTGCTACTGCCACTTCACCATAGAATGCTAGAAAAAAGGAGCAAGTCTGGCCAAGGGAGGTGACAATGGCTAGTCACCATCAGCTTCTAAACATCACTGTCAAGCCTAACTGCTGAGCACCTGTTTCCAGTCGACTCAACACAACTGTCCTCCTACTTGTCTGTGTGATTTGGGGAAGACTAGTGTGTTTTAAAGTATCAGTTAAGTGGAGAAAACAGAAGTCCTTCGGAGCCTGTCTCATGTGGGGACACAGGTCCTTCTGCCCAGCCTACAAGAAATAGAGAATACAGTTTTTGATCTAACGTATTTGTTTTACAAGGGTCCCTAAACAAGCCCAATCAAATCACACAAATAGCCAAGAAAACACAATTACCTCTAAAGTATGTGCATATGTCACAGAGATGTTAGTGCCAATTAATGTATTAAAGAGATTGTTCACACACACACACACACACACGCACGGCTAAAGTTTAAAAAAAGCACCCCCCTCAATCTGCATAAAACATACCTAAGAAAAGCCCAAGTTTTACTAGGAATGTAAGACTTAAAATAGAAGTGCATGGTGGAAACACTGACAGGTCTTTTACTCTATGAACGCAATTTTTTGGTTGTTAAAAATGGACGCCCGAACTAAAGCAACACCCTCATTACAGTGTTCACGACTGTAAATTTAACCATCACGTAAGGTAATGAACCAACTGGTATATCTATTCAAGTGCTGTATTTTTTGGCCGTGTGCTAAACACTCTTTATTTGTTCTTTAACACACAGAGCAACAAGGAAATGATTCTGTCACTGGGTGTTTTACAAAATCAAGAGTTAAGAATGTTCCTTAAAGTGTCTTAAAAACCAGAGTAAAAATGTTTCTTAAATAACCCTTTGTCCTGGGAATACCTGCAAGAAAGCCACATTGTCTGAGGAAAACATGTTGCCACTTAAAGACAAAAAAGAAAATCACCAAATAGACAATTGAGGAAGCAAATCTAGATTAAAAGGCAGAAAAAAGGCAGAAGTTAAATTTCACTAATTTTCCAATTTATTAACCTACAAGGACCCTTAAACTTTGCTCCCACCAGCACAGCGTCAGGGTGCAAAGGATCAAACCTGCAGGTCTCTCTCGACTTATTCTCCTAAGGCGTGGACAAAGCCTGCTATCAGAGGCAAACGGGCCTCCTAAAAACACATGGGTTGTCTAGTCCAGTTGAGTCTCAGTCTCCTGCCCTACGAAACACGAGAAATAAGCGGGGGTCAGACCAAATTAACGTGAAAGCGGCGTTTAAGATACTTCTCCTCCTGTCAGGGCATGGAGAACAGAGCCCGGAAGTGTCCTCGAGCAGAGCTGCTGGGCACTGGATTCACGTGCGAAGCAGTGTTCTATGCAGCAGCAGGAAGCGGACAGATGCATCTCATAGCACGTTTCTAGAAAGAAATTAGAAGACCTGGGTGTAAAAAGGAAAATGTTCTATCCCGAAATAAAAACAGAGCATGGTTCATGGGATCTGAATGCACATTGACAGCATAAAAGAATTTCAACTCTGTTTTCATAAAGGAAAAATCCCAACCCTTTGTGACTGAGTTTCACATTAACTGGAACTTTTATTTGTGTAAAACCTAAACAATGTCAGTTTGAAAAGAAACCCACTGTGATGTGTAGATCCATCTTGCCATTTAAATCCTAGGGTTCCCCCCGCTCTTTCTCTTATCCTTCGTAAAAATTTTATCCAGAAAACAGGATACATATTTTTAAAACATGCCCCATTACAGAATGAAGTATGAAATCTAGCGAGATTTCAATCTTGGCAGCCCCTGTACCTTCCAAGCTCCATGAAGACTGCAGGATATAAGGGTCGTGGGCTCCAGGTCTCTCTGAGACAAATGATGAAATACAAAATGAGAACCCACCCCCCAAACATGGCTGAGTATCCCACCATTCCATACCCACTCACTAAGGTAAAAAATAGGAGTACTTTTAGTAACAATTCAGAATTCACCTTTATCTCCTACCAGACTCATCCGTGGAAGTTTAGAGTCGTGATTTCTTTTAGACATTTATACTTATGTATATAGACATATAAACTCATATTAGAGGACAATTGATTTTTTAGAAGTCCAAGCAGAGAAAGAAGCAATTATTTTTAACTAAAATCCATCTATGTTTTTTGATTACTGATCAACTTGCTATCATTTTAGCCCAAAGCGAAGTTCCCACGGTCTTCATCTCAAATCGTATTGCTTTGCACATGTGGTATATCTTCCATTAAAAAGAAAAGGATGAAGCAGTCAATCCAGTGATTAATCTGACATGGCTTTCATGGGGAAATAGGAGTGGTGGCAAAGAGAAGACCAGCAAACACAAAGGTAACTTAAACACTTCCGTATCCAATGGTTTTCTGGAGAAAGAGAGGAAGAGAGAGGGAAAGAGAGAGGAGAGGGGAAAGAGAGAGAGAGAAATTATTTTTAACAAATAGAAAAAAGCACTGAAAGCCCATGAGTCAAGCCATAGCCAAAATCATGTTCTATCTTAAGTAGGTTCTCTTTCTTCTCCCTTTTTTTCTTTTTTAATAAAATCTCTCCCAAACCATGAGCACTTTTAATCCTCCCCAGATGGGACTTCATCTTCAGACCCTTCGTCTCCAGACTTCTCAGGCGGGGGGTTGGCCAGAGCCTTCTTCTCTGCCGGGCTTTCGGGCCCAGGAGGGGGTGTGTTTATTGTAGTCTAAATTGCTACAGCAAAGAATTCCTTCTAATTTCTAATTTTCAGCTCTCAAGACAGAGTTTGGTGCCACTATAGTTTCTCTTTGGGGCATTGAAAGGTAAATATGTATGTTTTTATCTGTTGAAGTTGTGGAATACTTTCCTTTGCTGTGACGTGATGCAAGGAATTGCCTCTAAATAATCGTTTCAGGGTTCAAGGAGAAACAAGGGTATAAGTAGAACAAAGTTTGTTATGAGTTGAAGATTTTTGAAGCTGGGCAAGGGTATATAACATTCGTTTTACAGTTCTGTATACTTCTAAGTTGTCATGTAAGTGGAACATGTATGTTCTAACTTTTAACTTGTCTATTATATTGCTTTTCTTTTCTCCTCAACTGTTCTTTATTTTTTTCATAAAGCCAATCAGCCTTTTCTCTCTTCTCCTCTTCTTGTTTTAAGGCAAATCTCACATTGCAGAGTTCTTGTTCCTGTGCTTTTTTTATGTTCTAAACTGTGATTTCATTTCTTTTGTTTCTGATAGTTCTTTTTGTAGTCCACTGACTACATCTAGACAATTTTTCTTCAAAGTAATTCAGAGTCTTATGTTAAATTCTATTAATCTTTTATATGAATGAACTGAAGTTTGGATTTTCCGTAGGCCCATAGCATCTTTACACTCCAATCTAGGTTGTTCCATTAGCAACAAAATATCCTAGGTAACTCACTATCCTCTGAGACTGTTTCACGTGACTGGATGAAGTCATCAGGGTCATCCATAGCATTTTAAATTTTTATCTTATTTTTATTTTTTTGCCTTTTCCTCTCTAGGAAACCTGCTTCAGTCCCATTCCATGATTGGGGGAGGAGGTGTTTCTGTGGCCATTTCGGAGTCAGCTGAGGCTAGTTTGCTGTCCGGGTCCAAGACCACGTGAAGATCATGTGATGTTTACCCAGGGGTAGCTGCCAATGTCAGGGGCGCAGTGACATCAGGAGCAATGGGGACGCACCTTGATGACTTTAAGGCCAAAGGGTAGGGCACCCTGCTGACCCTGGGGTGCAATGAAGTCAACAATGCGTTCATGTTTCTTCAGCGACAGGGAAGTTCATGCTTCTGAAAGCACACGGAAGACTCATGATCTGTGACCTCAGCTGGGAGGCAGGAAGGAAAAGCAGGATGGCTGAGAAAGGCAGTTGGGGTTGGGGTGAAGGGTGGAGTGGGAAAGGGGTGTGCACCCTGATCATTTCTTGCATTGTTACTGTATTCCGTTTCACCTTCTGTCATGGAGCGAATCACCTCTAAAATCTATTCTATATCTGTTCATTTCATTTTAGAGATGTTAGCAGGGTTTTTTATATAGGAAGCATTGGCAGTGCCTCAGAAGCAAGCAAATAAACACACAGCTTCCTTAGGAGTAGCGTCCTGGGTGACTTACAGAGATGGAGGATGACATGAGCTGCCTGGCTTTAGTTGGGAAGGGCCCAGGGAGGCTGTGGCAGAAACCAGCAGACACAGGGAGCAGCGTCTTTGGAGCTCAGTCCTCCGAGGCTCAACGCTCACTCACTATTCTTACCAAAGGAATTTCTGCTTAGGCGTTAAGTTCCTCACGGAAAGAATGAGATGGACGTAGCTTAGCATTCTTGCTCAGTTCCGTGATCGGCGAGGTGAGGAGGACCCGTTCCCCACTGGAGGGGAGGAGGGGACCAGACAGGCAGTAAGGGCAGAGATCAAGGACCTGACCTAGGTGGTTCTGCCTTCTGTTCTTACCTCCATGATCCTCTCGGAGCTGCGCATAACCCAAGGGGGCATTCAGGACTCAGAGACAAGGGAAACAGCTAGCTCTATTAAGAGAAGGTGGCTGTGCTTGGGATCAGGATACTGCTCTCTTTCTTTAGATTTACTCATCTACAGTGAAAGAATGCTATGACTCTATTACAGTTACTATTGCTACCACCCATTTATTGAGCACTTCATTCATTGATTTTTAGCTGTTTGTCAGAAATTAGGCTCAGAACAGTCTTGTTCCCATGGAGGTTAGAATCTAGTAGGGACACTTATTTAATCAAATAATTTTAATTTAATTTAATTTTAAAATAATTTAAAAAATCAAAATGTATGATCACATTTGGACTAGTTGTTATGAGAGAGAGATATACCATGGCTTTGGGAACATTAAAAAGTGAAGATTTGGCCTTGTCTGGCAGGGTAGAGAAGAAATCCCTCCGGAAGTAATGAATGCGGTACTATTAGTAAGGTATGTGTTGGACTTAACTAGCTGAAGGAAGCTGAGGGAGAAAGCATGATTCATTGGAGAAAACAAATGAAAAGTCATGTGGCTGAAGTATAGAGAAGTAAAGGCCCTGGGTTGTAAGATATAACCATGAAGGAACTTGTGAGCCATTTTAAGTGTTATGTTGAACCTAAGAGCAATGTGAATCTGTTGGTTCATAAACATGCAGTGGATACACCCAGGTTTGCATTGTAGGCAGGGGAGCAGGTCTATTGAAGAGAAACCCAGAGTCTGGAGGTCCTTGGAAAAATTTGAGTGCCGCATGTGGAGCATTCCACTCCAGCTGCACTGCGGTATGAACACATCTGAAGGGTCCGGAGTGGATGTGGGGTGAATCAGGAGACAATCGCAGGGATCCGTGAGACACACGAGGGAGCCTTCCACGAAGGCTGTTGAATTGGTAAAGAGAAGTGGACAGATTTGGGAAATACTTAAGGAAGTGAAGCAGAAGAATTTGGTGGCGGCATAGACACGGAGAAGGTAGGCGAGGAGGGCATTAGCTATGGCTTCTGGGTTTGGGGGGGTCTGCCTGGATGCACGGTGGGTCCTCACAGTGATAGAGAACACGAGAGAGGTCAGAGCTGCTGGGAAAGACGAGAGTTTCATGTTGGACATGCTGACTTTGAGATGCTTTCATAAGAGTCCTGCGGGTGATGCAGGTGGTTGCTTGGTCATTAGCTACGTTTCTTTGTTTCTTTTCTTAGGGTGTCTGTCACTTCTAAGCACTGTACATATTATTTCTTTCTTCAGGTTATCCCCATTGTCACCACCTTACTTTTTTAGGCGATGAAGTTGTTGTTACCTAAGTCTACTAGCAATTGGCTGAGTTGGGATGGGGATACAGGTTTGTCTTCTGTTAATTTAACCAAATTCAATTTATACATCATTGTCACTTTAGGAAGTAGTACTTTTTGAATGGTCTCATACAGCTCTGGCTGTTTAGGGAAGGATCACCCAAAATGAACATTCCAAGTCGGTTCGTACAGAAGACATGCCAGGCAAACAAGATCAAGAGAAACGGAAGCTCTTCCCTTCTGCCTCAAGTCTCTTACCTCACAGTTTTCAATGTGCAGCTTCTAAGAGGACTGCATGAGAGCCTGTCCATTGGAAACTCAGATGATGGAGGTACTTTAAAAAAATCCAGTACAGCATGTAGAACATACTGTGGGAGCAGGAAGGCAGTAAGGTGAAGTGCCATCAAGGTGATGGTACCATTCCAGGATGAGTGGAAAGCTATACCTAGCTAGGGGAACCCTGGATCAGTGATTCTCTTAGTTCAGGGAGAAAGACAGTGGTAAGGAAGTGAGTCAGCAAGGAGTTGCCATAGGAAGACTCCAGTGACATCAAAGGGCCCAGCTCCATCCCGGTCCTAGAGTGCCGGAGCACCAGGCAGTTCCCAGTCAGAAGAGTCAGGCACACAGCAAACGATGCTACTTGCTTATTGGGCCAAGGACATAAAGAAACAATAGGACTAGCAGCAAGAGAAACTATGCTTATTGTCTATTCAGAAATCTATATGCCTATCTGTCCATCTGTTCCTCTGTCCATCTAATAAACAGTGACCAGTGCCTCCCAAGCACAAGACTGTGCTGCACGATGGGAATAACAAGGTGAAGACCATGAGCTCTTCCCAATCGCTACTCTTCTTCCACCCTCAGAAAAGTTTTAGCTCTTTCATTGCTTCTCATTTATTTTGTACAAGTGGAGAAAGGATAGACTTGCATCCTGGAGATAAAAAAAAAAGCCTCACAGCCCAAGACTTACAGACAAGCAAATGAGTTTCTACAGAGACGTGTTTAAAATATGTATGTGAAACCCATGTGTAGATCATCAGGATGCCATGATCTACACCACAGGGGCCAGGTTTGATGAGAAGGCTATGAATCAGCAAGAAATATTGATGTTGCATTGAGGAATGCGTAGAAAATACTTATCTCTTTGGTACCTATCTCATTATTTTCTCATTATTGTCTCATTTTTGAGTCTCATTATTGGACTCAGAAAGTGAGAGGCAGGTTGGTTGAGCTGCCATGAGAAGCCATGACTTCATCTATTTTTGTTTGACAAGCTCTTCCACTACATTCTGCTTCACTGGTCAGGAGCCTTCAGAGAACCAGCCCTGTCTCCTTCAGTGAGGAAATTGATGGAGCTGGAGATGAATCTACAGGTTCCCTACTCGAAGCATGAAACTTGTTTTAATCATTTGAAGTCAGAGGCCTGGGCTCCAAATGAATCCTGGATCACTCTAGAAGGTACTATTAGTGGACCTGAAGCCTTGGGGAGCTGAACAGTCCCAGGGCCATGCACAGCGCTGGCTTGCCAGCAGTGTAACAGTTACGCCAACCACAGAACTTCTCACCCCTTCCTCTGTTTAGTAGCCTCCCACACCCGGTAGCTTGAGACACCACTTGGTATCTTTCCTTCTACAGCAGAAGTGCTGTTTACAATGAGTCTTGGTGACTTCGTCCATAGGATGTCAGAGTGTCGTGATGTTGCTTTAGTTATAATTAAACTGATTTGTAATTATTGTCCACTGGAGACGGTGAATCTGGGCAGAAATGTGCATTTGTTCTCTTAATAAACAGTTCATTCAGGTCTTTTTCCTTCTTTTTTATCCATAATCAAGGGAGAAGGTCCTACGTGATTCCTATGTGGGAAATGATTTAAAACTGTTGAGATTTGAGATTGACCATGAGTTCTAGAAAAAAGTGTTGACGCCTTGTGGATGGAGAAGTCCTTTTAACCTCTGCTTCACTTTTCTAATGTCTAATTTAGGTTCAACGTTGCATATATTGTTAGGAGTGTCGTGGGGGAAACATGAGGTGATGCAAGGGAACTGGGTCAGGGCTGCTATCTTCCCAGCCACAGTCTCCCTGTGAGTTAGGGCAATGTGAAGAAAGATACAGGACACTTCCTCCTTACCCTTGGAAATGGCTCCTTCAGCCCTGGTTGCTTCTTCAGAGAGGCTTGATATTTGTCAGCTCACTTGATAATTGGACTGATAGCATCAGGTGAACATGGAAGAAGAGAGTGACTTGGTCAGATTTGGGATTCCTGACTTTTAGTTCCACCTGGGTTTGAGTCTAGTGCCATCTGATCTTGAAGAAATGATTCTCGCAAAATGCAAAACAGTCATGTTCTCCAGTTTGAAATCCTTCATTAGCTTCTCTTTTCTGTAAGAATAAATGCCACCATCTTCAGCACATTCTGCAAGGCCTCACACCATTCGCTGTGCCCATTTCACCACCTCATGTGTCTCCATTCTTGCTCTTACCCAGTGTATTTTAGCAGCCAAAGATTCCTTCAGGCCTCCAGCCACTTCCTGTCTCGCCTCAGGATCTTTGCATGTACAGATGCTGCACCCTATAATGTTATTTGCCTGGGGTCCTTGAAAGCTGCTTATTGCTCATGTTTCAGTTTTTGGCTAAAATATCACTTTATGGAGACCACAGCTTCCCCTGATCACCATCCCTGAAGCCACAATGCTGTGTTATTTTCTGCCTGGTTTTGAATCGTCGCTTTCAGAGCAATCTCATCTTGTAATTTTTTAAAGAAATATTTTTTATGGTATTTACTTGATGATTATCTTATTTATCTGTGTCTTACCTTATCTTTTATAATTGAAGCTTCGTGAAAGTAGGGTCTAGATTTTATTTATGGCTCTCTGAACATGCACCACATCCAGTACCTCAGTGAAATTTGCTGAGTGAGCAAATAAACCAATAGGTAAATTACTCCAAATCTTCCTGTTTTATAGATGAAAATGTTCTAACATTATCTCCTCACTCTTTTACTATTATATGAAGAAATAAAATAATATAACAACAATAGTTAATAAATTGTGTATCATTGTCTTCAAAGTACTTACTCAGAGAACAAGACATAGATAAATGATTCTGTCTTACAAAGAAGAAGCAAACAGATAATAGCGCATGACTTTGTTTTCAATGAACTAAGAGAAACTAGTAGTATAAATGAAGCAAATTAGCATATATATTAAATTGCTGTTGAAACAATGGACTTGGACAGTATTCCAGGGGAAATTATTTGAACTTCTCACTACTTCCTATTTATTTTATAGTTTGCTCTTTATGTGTATATTTAGAGTTTGTAATATGAGAGACTATGTGATATTTAACCTTGTGTGTCTGATTTATTTCATTTAACTTTATGGTCTCATCCACTTCCCTAGGAATGCCTTGGGTTTATCTTTCTTTATGGCATTGTAATACTTCATTGTGTAAATGCCATATTTTCCTTATCCATTTATCTGTTGATGGGTGTGTATTCTGTTTCCATGATTTAGCTATTATAAATTGTGGTACTATAATCTAGGGTATGCATGTATCCTTCTAGTTTGATTATTTTTAACTTTTTTGGAAGATACATAGAGGGGTAGCTGGGTCAAACGGACTCTCTGTTTTTGGAGAATCTACACTCTGATTTCCATAGAGATTGTAGTAGTTTACATTCCCACCAACAATGTAGAAGAGTTCTTTTTTGCTACATCTTCACCACCATTTGTTATTGTTATATTTTTTGATGATAGCCATTCTTTCTGTGGTAAAAGGGTATCTCAATGTAGTTTTAATTTGTATTTCTCTAATGGTTAGCAATGTTGACTATTTTAATGTGTTGATTGGCCATTTGTACTTCTGAGAAGTGTCTGTTCATTTCTGTTGCCCATTTTTTGACTGGACCTTTTATTTTGGGAAGTCTAATTTTTTTGAGTTCTGAGTTCTGTTCAAAAAGTTCTTGCCTATGTCTTTGAGAGTTGTGCCTATTTTATCTTCCAGCAGATTGTTTCTGTTTTAACATTTAGATCTTTGATCCATTTTGATTTTAATTTCATGGTAAAAGATATTGGTCTAGACTCAGTCTTCTGCATGTTGATGTCCAGTATTCCCAGCACCATTTATTAAAGAGTCTATCTTTCCTTCTGTGTGTGTGCTTTGCTCCATTTTCAAAGATCAAATAGCTATATGTGCTTGGGGTTGTTTTTGCTGCTTTTATTTAGTTGCATTGATCTACATGCCTGTTTTTGTGCCAGTACCGTGTTGTTTTGGTTTTGTTGTTTGGGGTTTTTTTTGGTACCGGGGATCGAACTCAGGTCCTTGTGCTTGAATCAGCATAGATTTATAATGTAACTTCAAGTTTGGGATTCTGATATCACCTGCTTTGCTTTTGTTACCCAAGATTGCTTTTCCTAATCTAAGTCCCTTTAGGTTTTCTTTAGATCTGTATCTCCTCACTCTTTCAACATCAAAATAAGAAGGGATAGGAGATATTTTTCCTTCTGTGTTTATTACTTCCTGATATGCTTCTCCTTTGTCTTTCCCCCCAGATTTTCCCTCTGTTTTGGGTATATGTTCAAATTGTGTATAGAACTTTATAAACTAATAAAAGTTATAATGCTGAGAACAGTAGATTAGAAGGAAGGAGTTCTGAGTTCTAGACTTTGATGTGCCTTTGGCTCATGTTGTGATCCAGGATAAGTTAGTTGCTGAGAAGATCTCATTCCTTCTATTTTTATAATGTAGAGATTGGAAGAACTTAGCCCAAAAGGTCTTTTTGACTTGGAATATTACCTAGTTTATATTGATTTTTACTTTCTTTCAGTTAACCTCATCAGCCTCATGAGAAAGCTATTGTTAAAAGAGCAGTGGCCATTTGGATTCATGTTTGGGAATATTCATTTTCAAAGTAGAAGTCCCATAAATTTATATTCATATTATGAAATTTATAGTCTCTGAGGAAAAATCAAGCTTCAAAACTTCTTGCCAGTGAACAACTTCTGTGCCCGTGCTGTGTGCTAGGTCATTTCTGGAATAGACCTGCAACCATGAGTGCTGGAGAGAACATGGGAGCGGTATCATGTCCTCACATTGTTCTCCATTTGCTAGTTTTTGGAGGTCTGCCAAAAGTTTCCCAGCATGGCTTCTCCAAATTTCTCACTTAATCCCAGATTACACATAACTGAGCCCTGGCAGGAAAGTATGAAATTAGAGCTAGTTTTGAAGATAGTGGAAATTTTCAGAATGTGTGCTGAGATTTTAGTGTTTCTTACTTTACATTCAATGGCAAGACAGAATCATTATGGACATGTGGTTAAGAATTTGTACTGTAAGGCAGGCATAGTGGTGTGTATCTGTGATCCCAGCACTCTGGGAGGCTGAATCAGAAGAATCTCAAGTTTGAGCCAAGCCTGGGCAATATAGTGACTTATTAAGACCTTGTATCAAAATAGAACATGAAAAGGGCTGGAATATAGCTCAGTGCCAAGGCTATGGTTTCAGTGAATTCTTGCGGGGGCAGGGTGGTGGTGGTGTGAACTAAATTGGAATAAGAAGCCTGGATTTGAACTTGATTTGGGGTAATGACTTGGCCATTCTAAGATGAGTTTCTTCATTATAAGAGACTCGTAATAATTGTAAAAGAACTAAGTTTCTGACAGTATTAAGTGAAATAATAACATTAAATATTTAGCATATCCCTGGCCTAAGGTCATCGTTCAATACACATGATCTTCTGTTTTTATTTCTTTATAACGTTGGTAACATCTGGAGAATCCAGTGTAGACTGAGAGGTTTTATTTGTATGAGTCTGACCAATACTCACCTTCTGTGTCATTATCTGTAAAGCCAGTGTTTCAATTGTGTTCTTTAAGATTCTTTTCTCCTCTGAAATCCCAAAGTGAATACACAAAGAAATATTTGGCATTATAAGAGGGTAAATCACAGATTTTTTTCTATGTTGTCTAAAAACTCTTGAGCACCAATAATATATTAAATAAAAATCCCTGTGACTTCCTCTGTTATCTTGTAGAAGCCAGAAGGTGAATGTGTAGCAAAACTCTGAAGCAGGTGGTGTTTTTAGGTACTTTAGTTTTCCCAGGGTTCCCTCTCCTGAGATGTCTTCTAAATATCCAGGCATTTTTTTCTTGGGTTCTCCATTTCCCTCTTCTTTCTTATCCAGATATTTAAATTATATACCTGTATGTTAACTGCGAAATGAAACCTTTTTTCTAACAAATAAATTTCATGCTCTGAGCAAAGCAGACAGGAGACATATTTTAACAAAGCTTCATGATTGTGTCAAACTTTCTAGGGTCCTGATATGATGCCACCCAAGTGGCTACTGTTACCTCTCATATTTAGCAGATCAGAATCATTTGACTCTTGCAGGCCAGTAATTTGGCCAGTTCTTTAATCTTCAAACATTTCTGGTTCTTGCTTCAGAAACTAATAATTTATCTCATTCTCATTGATTCTTAGAGTCCTCTCTCAGACTCTACAATGAATAATCTGAGTTTTATAACTGTAACCTCATTTCACTGATGGAGAAATTGAGGCCCCAATAGTCTATAGCACTTGTTTTTTATCCTCACAACTAATAATGACAAAACTTTCTGTACTAATGTGTGAAATATTATTGCATGATACAGTCCCTGGAGTCTCATGGTGCTTTGATTTTTGCTTTTATTGTCTTTCATAACAGCTTGTTAAATTTCATTTCTCTAGGATAAGGAACATGCTAAATTGGTAGTAATTAAAACTGTATTCAGGTTAATTGAGAATCTATTTCTAGTGAGTCAGAACAAGACTGCAATGAATTCCAAGGAATAAGAGGGACCAGAAAGGGACAGAGGACCCTTGTGACAGTAGGCATTGTAGTGGGAGAAAGTGAAAGCTTGCCGAAAGTGGGTTAGAAGTGAGTAGGATATGAAGACATAAAAATATATTAACATTTCATATTTTTTTCTGAGAGGAAGAGAAATGAAATAACTGGATAGAGACAAAAAGCCAAAGGCAGGGTTTTAAAAGAAATGGTGAAATTACTATATATTTGCATGCTTTTGGGAATCATACAATGTTTAGAGAGAAACTGATGGTGAGGAGTAAAACTTTGTTCATGGTGGTAAAATCTTGGATGATGGAAGAGATGATGCAACTCATGGCACAAATAGAAGATTTGCCCTTATATAGGTGAAAAAGCAGAGCATATGGGCAAGCAGCTTGAGAGTTTCAGTGGTGGAAAGATCTGATATTTCTCTTTTGGTTGCTGTGATTTTCTTCCTGAAGTAAAAAGTGAGTCGGGAGAGGGAGTGGGAGTTGGAGATTAAAGAGGGGATAAGAATGTGTGAACCTGTCTGAGAATGAAAGAGTGCATTATCCAGAGAAATATAGTAAAATTGTTCCATAATACTAAAGGTCCACTCAAGTTTGATAGTCAAATATTTAAAAAGAGGCAAGTTCGGCAATTATTTTTTTCCAGCTTTTTTTAGTTTCTTGAGCATAGCTATAAAATGAATGGAAGATTTAGGTAAAATGTAGTTGGCTTTTGCACATAACCTAAAGGAGCAAAGAGAAGCAAAAGGCTGGGGAACCTTTAAAAGGAATGATTGTAAAGAGTGAGCATGGAGTCTGAAAAGAAGGAAAGAACTGAAGAAATAAAACAGTTAGTGGATGTAGAAGTGACAGTTCTACTGGGTTTCTGGGAGTCCTTCTAGAGCCAGGTTCTTGTTGTTTTGAACAAAGAACCAGACAAGAAAGGCCCAAAGGTTAAAGAAGTTTTTAGAAATGTATTAAAGGTGTTAAAAGTAGAAAAAGAAGTACACTCTGAAGAGTGTAGATTGCAGAATGAGCCACTGAAAGAGTTTAGAATGGCCACGAGGTTAACAGCTGCCATCCTATCAAAACTCTGCTTGGTTTCACACCAGAAGGGTTGAAGATAGCATTCTCTGAGTCATCCCAGTGGTAGGGCTTGGACACATATGACCTGGGTCTCTGTGACTGACAGGTCACTCCCACTTGTCCAGCCAGCTGACTATTCCCTAATCTGCATCATTTCCTCCCGAGAGACATGAATCTTAGTAATTCCTTGTGGATTGCTGAGAGTGTGGTGGACTCTGTCTCCATATAGCTACTTTTGGCTGAAAGGGGTTGGAGGCTGTACCTTCTGAGGATTGTGCACTCTCTACCTACCCTGGGATGTTGTACTTCTCCAGCTGGTGTGAGAAAAACCTATCAGAAGACAATGAGAAAAGAGTTAGTGACTATATGTGAAAAACTATTGAGCTTCCTGTTCAATGGAAGAAATCTCTATGCATTTGTCAGAAGAGTCATGTACTGTAGTCTGGATCACTATCTGAAACCTGGAATGGACACTTTACTATTAGGCTGGGGATGTAGAGTTCAAATATGAGAAGGAGCAGGTAAGAATCTTTTCTGCTCTGTGTTAAAGGGTGGCCTATGACAGGTCTAGCAATTAGAGATTTCCACACTTTCTATAGAAGTGAAAACATGGCAAAGATGGGTATTAGATCTACTACTTAGAGCCCAAGAGCCATAGCTCTAGCAAGATTACTCACATAAAACTTGGAAAACTTGGATCTAATTAAAAACAAGAGTTCCAATAGGGTGTTCATTTACGCTATACTTATCTGCACTTGGAACAGTAATGGAATATTGCTTTTTGAAGAGGAGCCTTAGACCTTCCAGAGAGTCACAGGAATAGCTTTCTTCTTTTAGGGGGCTTTTTTTCCTCAGACAGCTCAAGTGGAGTTAGCTTTATTCTGGAAAGGTAAATCTGGCTATCTCTGCCACCTTTACTGCAGTGGGTCTGGCAAGGATCACTGAAAAGGGCCCTTCCATTTTGGTTTTAATTGGTTTGTAGGAGCCCTTTTTTCCCAAGTTTTAATGACCACTTGGTCTCCAGGGCAGACACTAAGTGGATCCCATGGGCTAGGATGTGGCAGGAATTTGTTTTCGTACAGTTCGATAGCCTGTTGTACTTTGCCCAAATTAATAAGATATTGTAAGCGTTTTGTGGTCTCTGGGTCTACTACTATATCGGCAGATAGAAAAGACTTCCCATATAACTTCTCAAATGGACTCATATTTAGGCCAGTATAGAGGTTATTTTAAATCCTCCTGAAGGCTATTGGCAATAATCAGAGCCAATTCTTAGTAGTCTCTTGGCAAAATTTTGCGAGAGTTTGCTTTAGTGTCAGGTTGGCTCTTTTGACCTTTGCAGAAGACCAAGATCCCCATGCAGGATGGAGATGATACTTTATTCCTAAAGCCTTTGCCACCCTCTGAATTATTTCAGAGGTAAAACAAGGTCTATTGTCCCTTTAAAGGGACTAGAGTAGTCCAAATCAGGGAATGATTTCTTTGAGAAGCACCTTGACTACCTCCTTAGCTTTCTCTAAATGGGTAGGAAGGGCTGCATCAATCTAGTCTGTAAAAGTGTCAATTAGGATCTGTATTTGTTTGAATCTCCCATATGGTAGCTAATGGGGAAAGTCTATCTGCCAATCCCCCCTTCCCCAGGTATGTCCCTATCCTCTGTACAGGTTCTTTTTTTTTTTTTTTTTTTGTACCGGGGATGGAACTCGGGACCTTGCGCTTGTGAGGCAGGTGCCGGAACCACTGAGCTAAATCCCCAGGCCTGTATGGGTTCTAACAAAGGAGGTAATGTGGACTTGCCAGGGTTATTATAGGAATAGAACAGGAAAGCTTTGTAGACCTGTCCCATAGTCACTACTAGTTCTGGTCCTGTGAAAATTCGAGTGACCATTTTCTATGTAACATTTCTTTCCATGTGGAAAGAACCAGGAAGGGTCCTTATAGCTTTCCACTATGTCCCTTGAGGAAGGACCAATTTCTTTTCTAAATACCATTAAAACCCCTTTTAAATTTCCCTGTGTCCTAAGAACCATGTATCTTGGGGAGCGGGTATAGACTGGTTCAAATATTTCCCTCAGGAACGGAGATTAAGGCTAGGGTTTTGAGGGGCTGTACATCTGCTCTTGTTGCCTCTCTATCAACCTTTTGATTTAGGGTTTGCATTGAATGAAACAACCTGTCTAAGAAGATAGACTGCCTCTAGGAGTTGTATAATTTCTTGCTTGTGCTTTATAGATGATTGCTGATTAATTAGCAACCCATTTACTTTCCAGATTGCTACATGAGCATGTAGCTAGAGAAAGATGTACTTGGAAGCTGTGTAAATATTGATCTTTTTGCCTATTCCTAATACCAATGCCCAAGTAAGGGCTGTGAGTTCTGAATTTTGAGCAGAGGCCCCTGGATGAAGGCATTTTGTGATAATAATTTCTTTGAATGGACAGCCACATAACCTACCTTTTGATGACCTTCTTGGACAAAGCAACTACCATCAGTTAATCACACATCCTCAGGGACTCGGTGGGGCAAGTCATTGGTGTCCTGCCTACTTGTATAGGTCTGGGAAATCACTTGTTCACAAGAGTAACTAAGCTCTGAGCCTGTAGGCATCAATGAGGAAGTACTAAGAATAGTGGAAGTTTTATGGTAACCTCAGAGCTGTCTACAACCATGGCTTGGTACTTGGTAAGGAGTTCACTTGTCAAGCACAAGTAAATTTTTGTTTTTCAAGAATAGCTCTGACCTGATGGTGGAGTCAAGACTTGTAATTTTTTCCCCCTTGTGGTTTTGTAGTTTCTTCTATTAGCATAGCTGGAGCTGCTATTGCCCTCACGGTGGGTGGCTATCTAGTAGCTAAACTACCCTGGTTAACCTTTTTGAAAAGTATGGCACTGAGTGGAGTTCTTGTCATAGCCTTTGGGTCATGACACTCAAAGCAATTCCTCTCTTTTCTTATATGTAGAGGAAGAAGGGTTTCTTAAGTCAGATAGTCCTGCGATGGGACCTGAGTGAGGGCGTGTTTTATTTCTCAAAAGGCATTGTCAGTCACATTTTTCCATTCTGGGGGCACTGACTCAGGACTTTTGACAGCCTCATGTAAAAGGTCTACCATTAGTTCAAAAGAGGTATTCAAATTTTGCAGGAGCCAGCTATTCCCAGGAAGGAATGAAACCGTTGTTTGGTGGAAGGGTTAACCAAGGTCTCAGACTGTTTGAATTTTGTCCCTAGACAGCTATTGATCCCCTGGTATAATAATATATCCCAAGTGCTAGCCTCTCTGAAGAGATATCTGAGCCTTTTCCTTTGAAACTTTATATTCTCTCTTAGCTAAAAATTGAGAGTTTGGGTTATGGTTGGATAGCCCCCAAGTAGGGCTTCAGATGAGAATATCATCTACATAATATAAGATGGTTCCCTGTTTAAGCTCTAGGTTCCTTAAGTCCTTTTCCAGTGCCCAAGCAAAATCGTGAGGGCTATCCCTAAAGCTCTATGAGAGAACTCTTCAAGTTTATTGTTTTACCTTTGAAATGGGATTTTCCATTCAAAGGTAAAGAGGAACTTGGAATCTGGATGGAGGGGAGTGGGAAAAGAAAGCATCTTTGAGATCTCAGACAGAACAAATTTGTGTCTCCCAGAATTCGGGAGGGAATTGTTTACAGATCTCCCACCAGAGGGTGGATTGGGATTACAGCCTTCTTAATGAGATAGAGTTCTTGTACTATGTTATATTCTCCTCAAGGCTTTGCATAGGGTGGATGAGAGTATTGCAAGGGGACTGGCAATGTCACATTAGGCCACGTTTGAGAAATTTGTCTATGAGAGGCTGGAGGCCTTCTTCTTTGATTGATTATTGCTTTTGTTTGGGGAATTGGCTGGAGCTTTTTAGTTTTATAACTCCTGGCATTGCTAAATTTGCCTTTCTAGGTATTCCATTATACAGTGCAGCAGGACCCACCTGTTGGCAAGTTGGGTCAGGTATCAGGGGCTTGGCCAGGCCCTCAATCACCTGGGCGAGGGTACAATGAAGGATAAATGAAACATAAACAATAATTTGAGAAAGCAAGGGGATCTGTAGGGTCAGAGATCTTACCCAGCTAAGACCTCAACTCTCTGAACTTGTCACTTTTTATTGAGCACACAGATTTCCCGGGAGCATGTAGGGAGTTTCAGGGAGCAGTGGAATGGACGGCACTGATGTGAACAAAGTCAAGTAAGAAACAGAGCATTTTCATATGAATATGCCATTGATTAATGGGAAACTTATTATTCCCTTGGGTTAATATTTACTTCTATAGAATTTTGTGGGAGAGTCAGAGAGTCCTCGGCTGAAATGTTATCTTGCCTTTTGAGGTGTCGCAGCATCACAGGTCATTGAGATCTCCACTGTGGCCAGTGACATAGGGAGTTTTGTTTCCATGTGCCAACTGCTCACTCATCAGGCAAGGCACGTAGGCCTAGGACTGACTTAGACCTTTAATACAGAAAGTCAGTTTATGGATTTGTAGCTCACTCAGAGTGGGCTTTATCACTTAGGGAGGCCTGATAGTCCCAAAAGTTAAAATCTGCTTTGGCCTTTGTCAGAATTTGAGAATCACCCCCAGTTTTGCTAGTAAATCTCTTCCTAGTAAGGGAGTAGGACACCATGGGACAATTAAAAATTTATGGTTGAACAATGGACCTCTGAATTGGCAATAGAGCAACTATAAAGAAGCTCTGGCTCAGGGGTCCCCTCAACCCCAACTATGGGTATGGTTCTAGAGGACGGTTTTCCAGAGAAGGAAGCTGAAACAGAGTGAGCCACCCTTGTATCTATCAGCAATTGGCTTGGCTCACTCATGATGTCCAAGGTCACCCTGGTTTCCTCACAGGAGATGGAGATGTCCATGGATGGGGCATTGCCTTAGGCCCCTTCAATCCTCTTTATCAGAGTGAGATATGAAGGTTTTTGCCAGCCTAGCCCCTCTCCAGGAGTGGGGACAGTCGATCCTCCAGTGTTACACAAGAACACTGGCCACTTGACTCAGTTCAGGGGCTGGGCAGTGGCTTGGGATAGCTGTGTGGCCAGTGTACAGTTTTCTTTCATTTAAAGCAGATACTCTCTCCCTGACTTGAGTGTACTTAAAAGATTTCCAATTGTGACAGCCATAATAATGTTGGCCTGTTTTTTCTCAGCCCTTCTTTTTTTAATCCTCATCTAAAATCCTCATTTCTTGTTGCACACAGAAAAGACTGTGTCCATCAAATGGGTCATAGGGACCTGGGGGCCCATCTGCAAACCTACTAGGATCTTCAGCCTAACCTTTCTTTGCATTGTTTGATATCTGCCCCTGAAAAAGGAACCTGGACTCCGAGAGTCTCCTCTACTCCTGGGACCTCTCTCAGTGCCGGGATGAGCTGTGAGCTAGAAGAATAACAAACCCCACTCCAAGTATGTCCTGCAGGGCTTGAAGTTATCTGAGGAGCACACAGCAGGGTCTGGGGAATATTGGGCCTCTCTGGGGCCTTGGCCTGTCATAGAGCTACTCAGTATTTACTGCACTGAGGATTATGAAGAAGAAGTCAGGGAGACCCCACACTGTGGTTGTTTTCATTAAATGGTAGGAGAGACCCATAGCTCCTTGTCAGGCAGGTGGGTGTCTGAGAACAGGATCAACAGTGTCAATTTCCTCTTCCCTTTGAAGGTTCTTTACATACCATAGTTCTTGAGCCTTTCCCATGATACAAGGAGCCACAGAAGTCTGAACAGAAGTGATTTCACATCATCTGCCTTGCTTCTTGCAGAAAAGATCTAACTGCAGAAAAGCATCATAATTGAGACTGCCATTCCGTACTTATCACTTGCCATTTGAGGATACAGAAGGGCTCTGCAAGGTGTTTCACATGACATGTTGCAGGGCCTATGGAGACAGAGAAAAGGCTAGATCTGGGGTCCTTCAAATGGTGTCCTGTGCTGAAGGACACAGACCCTTTGAGCCCCCAGGGTATACCTCGTGAGACAGAAATGCACTGCCAGATGTCTCTGGCACTGTGGCACCAGAGTGCCGCTTGTTTCATTTTTTTCTTTAGAACTCACCATGCCCTCTGTCTCACTGTGACTCCTTAGAGAGAAGCATGGACCCCCCCCCCACCCCCCGCACTGTCCCTCCAACTAGCTACTTGAGAAACAGTCTACTCTTAAAATATGAGGGTGGAGACACCCAGGGGCTCTACTTAGCCACTTGAGAAAGAGTATCCCTCATGTTTATCCTGATAACAAAAACGTTGATTGTTACTTTATTTAAGGCAGTAGATGTAGAAAATTCTTATTTAGCGTTTAAGGAAAAAAACATAAAAAGTTCTAAGTACAAGGACAGGGTTTGTTATCTATGAACTCCAGCTCTACTTTTGCATACTCACAGCTGGATGAGCTGACCTTTACTGGCTGTTACCTTTGTTCTGCTCAGGCCCTCAGACATATGTTTCTGAGTTATCTGGATTTCTATTAAAGAAACATGGAGGAGATCTAAGCCAATTCAAAAGAGAAGAGAGAAATATGTTCCCTGAAAGTGTAAGGTTTACCTTTTAACCTTGAGGGTGAGATTTAACAAACATGGCAGAACCATGTGGACTGGCGTGGCTCCCTGAAAAACTGACTCACTGAGAAAACGCAGTGATAAAAGACCATCTAGCAGAAAAGCAAAGATGCAACTTTAAACTCAAAAAGGGGCAGACAAGGGTAGGTGGCTACTCAAGCAGGCTCCCAAAAGAGTGAGAAAGTTGAACAAAGTATCAGGGAAAACCAAAAAATGTGAGGGCAAGCAGGCATAATACTAAACTCTGTGACTGTTCCACAAGTGCATCCATGGCATGCTCTATGGCAGTCCCTAACCTGTGTGGCCATGGAAGACACCGTGGTGTCCCACAGGCCATCAGTGGGGCACATGTCCCTGTAGCACGGCCCCGACCCCCACTGTGGGCCTTGTACAAGCCCATCCTGGTGCCACATTCAGGGGAGGAAGATGCAGTGGGAAGCAGGAGAGCTGGCAATGGGAAGCAGGAGAGCTGGCAATGGGATGCCAGGCTTCTGCTGGGGGTAGTCCCCAGCTTCCACATGATTTTACCCACAAAAGAAACAAAACAGCTCTTTCCTGCTGGCTGGCTTCTCCAACACTGTTTCTGGGGTTTCTAGGCTGCTGTGGGATCCTTCTAAGCCAGGTTATTGTCCTCAGTGAAGAATTGGACGGCAAATGCACACAGGTTAGTGAGGATTTACATTTATTAGAGGTATTAGAGATAGAAAAAGAAGTACACTCTGCAGAGTGCAGAGGGAGACACCAAAAAAGCTTGGTGTGGCCATGAGGTTAATGGCTGCCATCTTTTGTATCCTCTGTTCTGTCATGAGATCTGGGCCATCCTATCAAAAATCTGCTTGATTTTTGTACCAGAAGAATTCAAGATAGCATTCTCTGATCAGTCCCAGATAGAGGGATTGGGTGCATGCGTCCTGGATCTCCATGAGGTCATGCCTACTTGTCCAGCCATCTGGCTGTGGTCTAACCTCCTGCCTCAGAAAGACCTGTGGATGAGATGAAAATCTAATGAGTTTGTAGAGGAAGGTAGAGGAAGGTAGAGGAGGTATTAAAGGAGGTATTAAAGAGGGTGTGGAAGACATTGGAGATAACGGAAGACATTAAAGAAAATGGAAATAATACAGGAAGGTATGGGCAACATTAAAGAGTTTATAGAGAAGGGTATAAGAGACATTTAATTCAAAATAAAATAGATGTTTGAAAAAGTTTTCGGTTATTGGTAACCAAGGTACAGTGTCTGGCCATAGTGGTGAGTGACTGAAGTGGGATGGAGGAGAGGAGTAGAAGTGAACTCTTTCAGGGTTGGATGAGTCAGAAGCATACATGGCACTGATGCAGAAGTGGTCATGGATGGTGACATAGTACAAGGTAGAGAACATAGAGAACTGTGATTCTGGTAAGGAGGTGAGTAGTAGTCAGGAAGAAGTGAGGAGTCAGTGAATTTGAGACTAAAGTGTTCAGTGACCGAGGAAGGTAATGTAGGTGGCAGATGATTATACCAAGGCAATGCTTCAAAAAGTAAAATTTTTGAAAGAAGAAGGAAATAATGATTATAAATGATTGTGTGGAGTGTGGAGAGACTGAGCCTCATCTCCGGGCTCTGTGGGATGTGAAAATAAAAACAGCTCTCACTTGAAAAGCGTGCAAGGAAGGAATTTCCACAGGAAGAAGCTAGATTTCATAAAAAACAAAAATGGATGCATAGAGAAGGTAAAAAGAAGTTGGAAGAAATAGTGGATTTTCAAAATAAGACTGTATATAACCTTTAGAGCACACAGTGAAAGAGTTCAGGGAGTGCTTAATAATATTGTGAAATCACATTAGAGGATGCAAAAAGCACATCTAAGGTAATGATCTGTGATGTAAAGCAGTACTTCTAAATGTGTGTGTGTGTGTGTGTGTGTGTGTGTGTGTGTGTGTGTTTGGAAATTCCTTTAGGATCTTATATCCAGTCTTTTATATAGAATTAGGGGAGCTAAGACTGCATTTCTAACAAGCTCCAAAGTAATCCTGATATTGCTGACATATGGACTGCACTCTGAGAAGAAAGGTTTTGTAGAGTTAGCTTAGCTAGTTAGGACCTGAGGTGATGCCAAAGATATAGTTGACCAGGAATATTTAGAGTTCTGGAGCCTCTTTCATTTGAAGAATAATTGCCAACATTTTTTGAAGATCAATTTTTACAGCTTTTTATATCATTTTCACTTTTCTGACTCTTAAGTGCATGCTTACATATACTACACATATTTTTTTCTATGCTGAAGGTATTATCTTTGTTTAACATTATTCCAACAGGATCATTTGTTTCTTAGAACCAGACATTGTGGGGGGTAGTGGAGCATTATTAAATCATGATTCATAAGACCTAATTCCAATTCTCATTTCTAACATCAACTAGTTATAGAATCCTTTATGGCTGAGTAGTACTCCATTTTATTAAAATACCACATCTTCTTTTTCCAGTTTCCAACTGATGGGCGCTTGGGCTGTTTCCAAGTTTTAGTCTTTACAAACTGTGCCACTATAAACACAGGTATGCATATATCACTGTGATATGATGCTTTTAATTCTTTTGGGAAGATACCCAGAAGAGGAATTGTGTTTTTGAGATAGGGTCTTGCCATGTAGTTCAGACTAGTCTTGAACTTACTGTGTATTCCAGGCTGGTCTTGAACTCATGGCAGTCCTCCTGCCTCAGCCTCTGGAGTTCTGGCATTACAGGTGTTTGTCACCATGCCTGGCTTCTGGTCATTTTTATATGTGATGTATAGTAATGCATAGCTACCAATCTTATGGGACTCAAATGTATACTTGATGCAAAAGTATTTTGCAAATTGAAAAACAATAGAATAACAAGGTAATAATTATTGTAGAACTAATATATCTTTTGTGCATCCCAGCACTCATATTGCCTAAAGTTTGGCATGATTAACCATGGCCACGTTCAATAGGTGGTTCCTCCTTTAATCCTTGCAGTATAATAGGCTGAGACAGGAGGATCACATATTCAAACCAGGTCTATGCAACTTAGCAAGATGGTGTCTCAAGGGGAATGTAGTTCACAGGAAGGCCTTGAGTTCAATCAACAGTACCACAAAAATGGAAAACAAAAGAAGCCCTGTATATTATGTTTCATAAATGTTACTGTTTATTTTTTCTGTGTATATAACATGGTAGCAGAGAATTGGCATGAAATAAATGCCCAGTTAAAAGGAGTCTCCATAACAAGGTGAGCAGGATGTATGAACAGCTGTGCCAAGGCACACAGCAAAAGTGAAAGTAATTTCAGAGCTCTGTGAATGAGTTCCTGCTAATGTCAATTTTACCAATACACTTAAGGTGCCAATTCTTGCTCAGCCAGCAAATTTTACAGTGACCTCACTTTCACTCCTGTGCTTGTGCCCTCTTGAGATGGTACCTTTCCCATTGTGGTTGTTGGGTGGCTGATTCACACAAGTGCCCTTAGGCCAGGGCGGAGTGTGAGTCAGGGAGCTGTGAGGACCTCACCCATCTCTGTGGTTCTGGGGCAGAACTCTGTGTTCCAGCATCTGTTACAGGGACTCAGGCCAAAGCTGCATCAAAAACTTCTAGCTGGGTTACTAGATCAGTAAATACTAGATTAATTTCTCCTGGTCCCTTGCTATTTTTAAGAAATCTCTCTTTTCATTATCACTAACCACAATCCTGTCTTCTATATCTGATATTCTGTCCTCTCATTGGCTCATCCTGCTGCATATAATTTCAATGGAGTTTTTAATCTCCTGGATATCTGTTTCAAGGATTCCATTTCTTTCCTATGCTGGGTGTTCATGGATTCCATTTCTTTTCTATGCTGGATGTTCATGGTTTCCATCATGTTTCTGAGCTCCTGTATATTTTATCTGTATCTGCTCTAGAGTCACTATGCATGTCTTTCATTCCGATCACTATCTTTGTAGTTATCTGAGAAACTATTTCTGCTGTGGTTTTTTTCTAGATCCTCATATGTCTGCTTTGTTACTTCTGCTGTTGTCATTTCAGAGAGTTCAAGTGGGTGACTTTTGGACTGTTCCACCTCATTGCCCCTGGAGTTTGTCTTTAGTGAGCTGAAAGTCTGGGGGAAGGGTTGTAGCTTGTTTAAGTGTCTTCTCATTTTCTATTTTTTTAAAAGTTAGATTCCTGGGTTAATGCTTGTAAATTGCTTATGGTGAGTAGCTTTACTGCCAGTATTTCAGAACCCTTAGGAAATGACTACTTCTCAGAAGCATCTTCCAGGCTTTTGAGTTTTGGGTCTGTTGGAAGATCCTACCTCTTCAATTTATTGGGTATGAGAAGTTTCTGCCTACTTGGTCCACCTATCAGTTCTTTGGCCTGGCCTATAGTTTGTTTGTTTTTTAAGACCCTTAGGCAATCTCAGTCTTGGTGTACTAGGAAGAACAACTGATTATCACAACTATGTCATCTTGACTAAAGTAGTACAATCAACAATAACAATAGCATCTATTACAGCCTAGAAAATGATAACTTGTGGTTACTATTAACTTGATCCCTTTAACTGTATGAACTAGATTTGTGGTTATATAATGAAATCTAGAATGAATCTGAAAATTGTATGCAGTAAATAAACCCTTAATATGGTGATTTTACCCTTAGGGGATAAGATTTTTAAAGGATTAGGGGGAAAATCAGGAATAGAAGAAGAGGAAGAGATCAGAATTAAGGCTGGAGGGCAAAATTTAGGAAACTGCTGAAGAAGGCAGGTGGAAAAGAGAAAAGGAAAAAAAATAAAAACACGAACAGAACAGAACAACAAACATACTAGAAACTGTGTTCAAATAATAAAGAAAAAACAAAAGAAAACAAGAATCAGAAAGGAGAAAGAAAGGAAGAAAAAAGAAAAGGAAAAAGGAGAGAAAAAACCCCATCCACTTCATGGGGTGTCTCTGCTGTGTCTGGTAGGCAACACAGGCAACACAGAGTCCAGAGCCAGATTGATTCATCCCAGCAAGCCAGTATCATGGTGGGGTAGTGGATAATCCCAGCCAGCCTGGCCCTTTAGTTCTTCTGAAGTTCAGGCCATCTTCTGGCTATGAGGCTCAAACTGGATTCCTTGAGCCTACAACAATTTGTGCCTCCTGTCAGCTTGAACTCTACTCCCTGATCTCCTGCTGATTTGAAATCAGCACCTGCACTGAGGCACTAAGAGCCCCTAGATGGGGTTGGCCTGCAGCTGTTCTGAGTTCTTAGCTGAATTGGCCCCTCTCCAAGATGGCTACCAGCTAATCGCCCTCTCCCGGCTGAGGTGTGAACTTGGCTAAGTCACCAGCCACTGCAGTTGTGTGTGTCCACTGCTCCTTTCCACTGGTGTGGTTCCCCATGGAGGTCTCTGGGGTTGCCAGTAGTCACCATGGGTTCACAGGCTCGGCCCACTGTTTTCCCCTCCATGAGTCTGGGCTCTGGGCAAAAGCTCTGCTTGCCATCTCTCTTCTCTTCATTAAAGTCTCTCTTTTCACTGTCACCCTGGTCTTCAATTCTCACTGAAGGTCGTTCCTGCGTCCTGGGGACCCATTTCCCTCCTTCTCCTCACGAAGCTATATTCCAGTGTCAGTACACCAAATCTCACACAGCATCTTTTTTTGCTGCTCACCACTCTGCCATCGTCCAGGAGGTCCATTGAGTTACACTCTTATAGTTATGATCTCCCTCCTTAATTTCAGTTTGGGCCTGTATTGTGTTGGCTCTTCAAGTATTTTAAGGTTCTGCTTTAGGTTTTTTTGGTATTGTTTTTTAAACTTTCTCTGTCTTTTCTAATGTGAGTGAACTTCCCTCTTAGAATTGATTTTATAGTGTCCCATAGGTTCTGGTGAGTTGAACAGACGTTGTAATTAACTACCTGAAATTTTTTATTTCTTCTTTAATTCCTTCTGTGACCCATTGGTTGTTTAGGAATGTTATTAATTTATGAGGTGCTTCTACACTTTCCATGATTTCTTCTGTCATTGATTTCCATTTTCATTTCACACTAGTGTGGGTTTGATAGTAAACATGGGGCACTTTCAATTCTTTATATTTATTTAAGCAGGCTTTGTGGATTTGTATGTGATCTCTTTTGGAGTAAGTACTATTTGCTGCAGAAAGGAATGTATATTCTGTTACTGTAGGGTGGAATACTCTGTAGATAGCTATTAAGTCCATATGTTAAAGGATATGGTTCAGGGCTGATATTTCTTTATTGATAACTTTATTTGATTGTCTTAGTTAGTTTTTTCATTGCTAAGACAAAATACCCAACACTCACAAGTTAAAGGAGGAAAAGTTTATTTCAACTCATGATTCATAGACTTCTCAGTCCAGAGTTGGCTGCTTCCAAGGCAGGGAGGTTTCATGGCAGAGAGGCATGGCAGAAGAGAAACATTCCAAGGCTGGGCAGGCAGGAACCAGTAAGCCTGATCTATCAGTCAAGGCTTACTAGAGAAACAGATTTAAAGCAAGATATATAAATATATAAGAATTTACAAGATTGGCTTACAATGGCCACCCACAGATTTAGGTGTGGAAGAGTCCAAAAGATCTGCCTGTGTGCTGGAGATCCAAAGTATCTAGTTGAAGGCCCGTAGCTCAATGTATTGTCTTGTGTGAGATTGTATGAGGGGGCTGAAGAGTCTGTACCGGAAGCTAGGACATGATGTTCAAGGTGAAGGCAAAGACTGGAGCTCCTCCAAAGAAACAGAAACAGCCTTCCTTCTTTGTTTCCTCTTTATACCATTTAGGTGACAAGCCACCCTAAGGTAGGTCTTCTGTCTTTAGTAAATTCCCTCAGCCACACTCAGAACAATACTGATCCAAATTAGTTGGATATTTCTTGCTCAAGTTGGCACAATCAGTTAAATATCACACCTGCCTACCATTTCCCCCTATATATTCCATCCAGGCTGCAAGCCTATTGGTTGGTACTACCCACACCCAGGGCGGGGCTTTCTATTACCCACCCCCAGTAGAATGCTAAACTAATCAGTGAACTATCCAGTTAACACACTTTTAATCTTTATTTATACACCCTTAATCCACACTTACACACCCTAGTTTCGGCCACCTCTGAAAAGCCCAATCTATGAGCCTATAAGGCTTTGGCAGGACATCTAGATTCAAGTCATAATATTCCACCTCTGGCCTCCAAAAACTCATATGTATCCCTTTATACAAAAGTCATTTAACCCATCTCTAAGAGTTGTCAAAGTCATGACTGTTGCAGCATTACTGAAAACACCAAGTGCAAAGTCTTCTCTGAGATTTATGACGAATTCTTAGCTGCAAGTCCCTGTACTAATGAAAAGAAAGTTAAACACTTCCAAAATACAATGCCACAAGATAAACATCCCCATTCCCAATTGGGGAATAGAATGGAATGGGACCAAAACAAACCAAAATCTAACAGACCAAACATTACCTTCTCTATTTCCATGTCCAGCATCTGTGGAAATCTATAGCAAGACGTGAAGTCTATAAGGCTTGGCTGACTCTGCCCCTGTTGCACTGCTGATGGTGATGGCTCCCATGACTTCTCTCTTGGGCCATCTTTACTCCTTGCAGCTTTCCCCAGTTGATCCAAGTTCCTGGCCTCTCCAACCTTCAAGGGATCCCAGTGTGCTTTTGGGTTCACACACAGAGCTTCATTCACTGCCCTCTCAGGGGCCCGCAGCCTGGCCTTCAAGGCCTTCTTTTGAAGTCTGCCTTCTTTTGAAGTCTGGGTGGAAGCCTTCCTGACCCTATGGCTCTTTCATTCTGTGCATACCTAAAATGACCCCATGTGCATGATGTCAAGATTTGCCAATACCTGGAGAAGTAGCCAGGCTTCCTCCTCTCTTGGCTATGGAGGTCCAGTGCCTGAATTGCTGAGCACTGTGAACTCAATCTGAAGGAACAGATTCTCTAGGCCTCCACCATTTTGCAACATGTTTTCCCAGGGTTCTTCTCAAAGCACACTTTCACCTATGTAATTTTGAGGGTGCTGGTTTTTGTGCTGTTCTCAGGCCATCTTTTCTACATCCAGTTCCAACATATCTGGCTTTTTAATGCCAGTAGTTTCAGAAATCAAGTTTTCCTCTGCTCCATATCTGTAGTTCACAATACTACTGGAGTTTTCTTTCGGTCCAAACTCAAAACTTTTTCATTCATACTGCTGGACTGTTTGCTCTTGATTCTCAACATAATCTGGCTAAATGCCCCCAACAATAGCCATGCCATTGTCTCAACATTAGGCTGCTTTGAAATTTCTTCCACAGAATTAATTAGTCCACTTCCATTAATCTTAGTTGCAGACAAATTCTCTGGGCATAAGCAAAATGTAGACAACTTTTCTGCCAAAGGATATCACACATCGTCTGGCATCCAACAGCCAATGAGGCCCTTGTTCTAATTGAAACCTCCTGAACCTGAACATTACCAGATGCATTTCTATCAGCATTCTGGTTCTTTGAGCCAGAATCTTTCATCAAGTTTTGCTTACAGCCTTCCAGGGCTTCTTCTTCAGCCAACATTTTCAAACCTTTCCAAACTCTTCCCACAAGCCAGTTCCAAAGGCTCCTGAACCATACGGCCGTGTAGCTTCACAGCAATGTCCCAACTCTTGGCACCAAAATCTGGGTTAATTACTTTTCTCATTGCTGAGACAAAATACCCAACATCTATAAATTGAAGGAGGAATGGTTTATTTCAGCTCACAGTTTGTAGAGTTTTCAGTCAATAGTTGGCTGACTTCAAGATGGTAGAGGTGGTAGAGATGCATGGAAGAGGAGAAAGAGTCAAGCAATGAGGCTCCCTTTTGCCTTTCCCTTTATATCCCATCCAGGCTACAAACCTATTTGTTGGTGTCAATGGCTTCCCATTACCTATCCACAGAGCAACACTAAACTAATCAGTGGACTAATCCAGTTATCACACCCTTAATTCATATTCAAACAGCCTTAATCTACATTCACACCCCCTACCAGAGGAGAATTAAGGCCTAATAGGCCTCCTTTGTGAGCACAAAGGAAAAAGGCTGCACTCCAGGGTGATTGTATATTAGGGAAAAGGTAAGGAACTGAGGTTAAGTTGTTTACCAGAGACTGTACTAATGGATATTGGAAACCAGATGAATCCTGTGTTACTCTGATTGCTTGTCCCCATGTTTGAGTGAATAAAAGTGAGGTGAGCCAAAGGTTCGGGGCTCCCCTGCCTGCTAGATGTAGGAGTCCCCTCGTGGCTTGCGTTTTGAGCTGACTGTGTCTCTGCCATTCATCCTCATTCACCCCAGTCAGGGAGAACAAAGTAGTGGGTCTAGGTCCTGGAACAAGGCCAGCTGGGAGAGTTGGCTACAGGTGGTGCCTCAGTTTGGGGTTTGGGACCCAGAGTCACCTACAGTTGGCACCCTGAACGGGGACCAAATAGGGAGCTGAGACTGGGTTGACTACAATGTGCGTGTGAGGCTTTGGGGAGTCATCTAAGTCATGAAAGCCTTGTCATTAATCTCTTTGTGAAAACTAGATGTTAAAATTTGCTACTACTATTATTTGATCTTTCACATTCAGCAATATTTGTTTGATGAAGACAGGAGCTTTAGTATCCACTCCATAATACTTATGAGCATTATCTCTTCTTATGGAATTATTCCATTAACTAGTTATAGTGATTTTTCTTTGTCTCTTTTATCCAGTTTTAGCTTGACATTTACCATGTCTGAAGTTAAAATTGCTATCCCTGATGGTTCGCACCATCCTGGTGCATGAAATATTTTTAACATCCTTGGCCTTTAATGTATGAATATCTTTTTTAATTAGATCAGTGTCTTGAATGCAGCAGACGTTTGGATTTGGTTTTTTGATCCAGTCTGCCAGCCTTTGTTTTTTAATTGAAGAGTAGAAGCCATTAACATTGAAAGGTATTACTGAGATGTGTTGATTATTTACTATCATTTCAGGCTTGCTCTGTTGGTGACTCCTTTGTTTTTCTTTTTCAGTCATTTGTTGTTGTCTTTTATCCATTGACCTTACTTAGTGTGTTTATTTCATTTGGGTTTTTAGCTTTATTGGTTTCATCATTTCTGTATAGGATATTCTTGAGTGTTTTCTGGACCGCTGATTTAGTATTTGTATATATCTTGACCTGTTTTGTTTAGTTTTCATGAAATGTCTTTATTTCTCCTTCTATTTTGAAGGAACGTTTTCCTGGGTATATTAACCAGGGTTGGAAGATATTTGGTCTTAAGGCTGGAAATACTTCACTCCAAGCTCTTGTGACCTTTGAGGTTTTTGTTGAAAAGTCTGCTGTAATGCCAAAGGGTTTACTTCTATATGAGATTTTTTTGTTTTGTTTTTCTCTGACTGCTTTGAAAAATTTTGTTGTTGTTGTTGAGTATCTGGCATTTTAGTAAGGATATGTCTTAATGGGCTTCTTTTTTCATCATAGTTGTTTGGTGTTCTGTAAGCCTCGCTTATTTGTATGTTGAAGTCTTTTCTCTAATATTTAAACATTAATAATTTCATCCATGTTATCTTCTACCTTTTCTCTAATTCCAATTAGCCCTCGGTTGGCCTTCGTGCTATCATCTTGTAGCTGCTGGATAGCCTTTTCTTGTTCTCTCTCTCTTTTTTTTTTTTTTGTGGCTTCTTTGAGTACTTTTTCCTACTTTAGCATTTTTGTCCTCAATTACAGAAATTGTGTGTTCACTTTGGTCATTTCTCCAATGTACAAATCCCACAGAGTTTTTTATTTCAGATATTTCTCTCTGATAGCTTTTTGAGGGTTGTATATCTTTGGTAATTTTTCATTCATGATTTGAACCTATTTGATCAGCTATTCCAATTTTTTACTTATTTCCCCCAAATCCACTTTGGGCACTTTGAGTAAAAATTTATGAACTTTTTGTTTATTTCCTCTTGGAGTATACCTACTTTATTCACCTCTTTTATAATCTTTTTGTAGGTTTCCATTACCTGTTATTCACTTTCCTTTCCATTTGTGTCCCCTTGATCTTCCTTAGGAGAGTTGAAACCTTGGGATTCTTCTATTGCCTTGCTTTCCTATGTTCCAGTGTGTATATAAAGCCTTTTTAAAATTATTATGACCCCAAGCTATCCAGATATTGGCAAAGAAAGGAAAGCAGTAGTCAGCTGCTGCTGTGTTACCTTGGCTATATTAGTAAATTGAAAAACAAAATGGCAAATGGCACCAAATGTCAACTAGATGTTGACAAACTTTAGGAACCACACAGGAATGTCACTTAACCAGAACAAAGCAGACTATGAGTTTAGTGAAAACTATGAGCCCACCCACATATTGACCTATAGTACTTCACACCACTAATTTCTCCTGGATGTAGGCAGCAGTGCCAGAGCTCACATATACCACTAGAGTAAATGCCTCCTTCTTCAGGACAGATCCTTTTGATTATTGCATTTTCCAAACCTGTCCTCCCTCAACAGAATACAGGCCCCATGATCTTCATGGGCTGATCCTGGGCCTCCCAGGGATCCCAGGAGATGCCTGTTTAACCGTCACCCTCTCTGTGCCTATGTCCCAAGGCTGTGTCTCACCCAGTTTCTGTGGTAGAGTAACTCTTCATGCTTGAGGAAACCTCTCCTGGTGGATGTTGGGCTCCTTTTTGATCAGGTTGTCTGTTGGTTGTCATTTGTGTCGCCATATGCTGTGGAGACCCCAGGAGTGGGGGAAGCATTGGCCACAGGCAGGATAGGCAGTACTGGGGCCCTCCTGGCTCCTGGCTCTGCCCATGGGGCCCAGGAGGGCAGTAGGAGCATCTGGGTGTGAGTCATGTGGTCTGGTGATTGATACTCCTCATTCCTGGCTTGGCACACAGGGCCCAGTTGAATGAGATCCTTTTCTTAATAAGCTAAACAAACCACTTCTCCATGACCCCTGTTGTCTGCGCTAAGATCCCTGACTCTCACTATGGTGTAGGTGTATGACTGGAAAATCATTAACATCTGTTGGAAATGGTCAGCTTTCTCTGATCTCCAAATCAATTTCCATCTTAATCATTTTTCTTAAAATTAAGATAAGAATGTTTAAATACCTCAAAATTTGGCATACTAGCTTATGATATTTTCATGAAATTCTAAATAAGATAGAGAGAAAAGGCACATCCTTAAATATGAACTATGTCATTCTTGTTCTTCTTATACTTCTTTGTGTACATTGTGGAATAACAAGTTGTATGAATTCCCAAATATTATCAGACCTGTCTTTCTTTGAATCATGGTGATAATATTTGAGCTGAGTATCTAGTGGAACAGGCAACAGTGGCTGTAAAATAGACAAAGGAACACTTTTATTCTGAGATATTTTTAGGCTCAAATGGCCAAGAAAAAAGAAATAATGCTTGTAGTAAAAAACCATCTTCCTGAAATCACTGATTTTGGGGCCAAAGATCCAACTAATTGTGGGTCACTTTCATTTTCACTTTCTTGTCTTTACATCCTCCTCCTTGTGTATTTGGATATGGATCTAGATACAGATTTAGATATAGATACAGATTATTTCCTATCTGTAGCTCAGTGAATTACACACAGGGTTGGGTGTGGTCTGTAGCACAGAGTGATGCATAACAGTATCCTCGTCTCCCCACATTTCTGTTACAGAAAGTAGTATGCTCAGAAGTAAATTGGAGGACACTGAACTCTAACTTGGGAGATCAGAGATTTCTTAGAAGAAAAGTAAGCACATGAAAGATACAAAGAAATTTGCTTAAGGAAAAGGAATCTTAGTAGAGGGCTGGTAGCAAGAGTTCAAGGAAGGGATTTTTCTAGGCAATAGAAATTAAAACCAAGCAGACAAATTCCTGACTATTTTGTGACTTGAGTAGTTCAGATATTTAAGACGAATTGACATTGATTGGGTCTGTTTCACTTAAATTCCATTAACTTCCGCTGAAGTTACTGAATTGTCTTCTATCACAGGATTTCATCGGCCAACATTTTAAAATGGCTTCCTGGGTTTATTCTTAATCCGTTGCTATTTTCCATTCACAGGGCCGAATAAACATTAAGCGCCTGGATTCTGAATTAGGGTGCCTGGGCTCAAATCTCACTTCTTGTTACTTGCTTGTCTACTTCTCTTATTTTTACTTTTCTGGGTATAGAAGTGCACATTTCAGGTAGTTATGAGGGTCAGTGAGATAATGAAAAAACACTCAGGATAACGTTTGGCTTGCAGAAGAGGTTCAAAATGTATGAACTTTTCTATTAATGCTGACTTGGTAAAGTGGCTATGTACATAGAGAAAAAACACTCTAGCTTGTGATCAATTGAAGCTTTTTAGAAGTCAGCACTGACCTAGAGCTCTACAGGGTTAATAAATCACCACAGAAAGTGAGTGCCCTTGTGTGGATTACATTATCTCAGAAAAATATGAGACAGACATTCAGAGGACAAATTAGATGAGATGAAAATTGCCACCGCCCGCCTGGCTGAAGGGTTCAGGAAGTGAGAAATGACGGTAGGAGATTAGGAAAAGGTAAAGAAAATTACAAAAGAACAAAGAGAAACACAGGTGTGGCCAGGTGAGGCTCTAAAGACCCCGGGAAAATGCAGCGGGTTTATTTAGGGTGTAGTGTAAGGGAAGCACAGTGGGAGGTAAAAGGGGCTGGTCTGTAACTGGAGCCCGGAAAGTAGCTAAGGTCTGCAGGACCTCAGGCTGGATGGCTGTCTGGTGAATGGGGGTGTGGGGGGGGCAGTCCTCTTCTCTCCCAAGCCTTGTTCTACCACGCCCTTTTGTCATTTTGTCACCTGTTCTCCACAGGAGCTTCCCTTGTTTGTGGGAGGAAGCAAACAAGATGCATGGTCCTGTTCCATGGGGAGCCCTGCCTCATCCGCAGGAGGAGGTGAGTTAGGCCTGGCCATAGTGATTGAGAGCTTAGTGCTCCCAACAGAAAATTCACAAAACTTAGAAGCATAGAACCAGAGGCGAATCAGGAATTGAGGTGGTCAGACTTTAACCAGGGAAAATAAAAACCAAGATATATCATGTAAAGGTACAAATTCCCAATGATGGATGTCATCATATTGTGTACCTAAAATGTACCGATTAATTTAATGAATAAAAAAAAGAATTTAACCAGGGAACAAGTAGGTAAATCAAGTCTACAAGTATGCCTTTTTCAGAGTACTAAGGCGTGTTTACTTGGATCGTGATTGTGCAGAGAGGATAGCTACACTAAAGTAACATCAGTCTGCAATTACGAAGGGCAGTTTCTTTCATTGGTAGGTATTGTCCCTCAGATATAGTGCATGACTAGGTAGCAGTTAATATTGGGATCCATATAGGTAGTGGGAAAATGACTCCTATGGCTAAGAAAGAGTTATGGGCTGTGATAACTGGTAGACCAAAATACATACAAAATACAACTTTAAAAATGTATTTTAAAAACTTTTTGTTAGCTGTTTTTCCCTTAAAATTTGTTATCTTATGACAATTTGGATGGAGTAAAAAGTAACTGAAACACTGACATTTGTTCTCTGAAAATGTATTAATGTGGTCATTTAAAGAAAACAAAATGCAAAAGGGGCATGCTGAGACATCACCCATAGTGCCACGGTGTCTTGTTTAAACCTATCAGGAAATATTTACTCCTTAAGAAATTTAAGAATAAGGAAAAATCATGGTTCTTCTTAATGAGCCAAGAGCCAGAAAAGGCTCCTCTAACAACATGCTCATTATCTCCCTGGCCCTTTGACTGAGTGGCAACATTATCCAGTATGTCTGATCATACACTGGGTATCCAAGTGCAGAGCCCTTTTGTGGTTGAAGGGGGAGGCTGAAGTACTGAAGCAAAGCAAGAGGAGTGCTTTGTAAACTGAGTGTGATGGTGTTACAGAGAAGTGGGACAGTTTAGCATTACAGGCAAGCACTACAGCTCAGTGTTACAGCCAAGTGTTACAGTTATTCGAAGGTCTCTGGAGTCAAAGGAACTGAGCAGCACTCAGAGAGATGGAAGGAACCGTTTATTATGCTGGCAGGCCTAGAGGAGCTTGAACTCCAAAGTCTGAGCTTTGAACAGAAATGCAAGTAACCTTATATAGAGATCTATGGGGTAGGAGGGTTGGGGCCATGTACCAGATAAGCATGTTTAAAGAAGTGGAAGGGTGGAGTTAACAGAATATCTTGCCATGTAGGAACTTCTTGCAGCTTGAACAGTTACATTTTGCAGTTAGGATGTGTGAACAGTTACATTGCTTCAACAGTTACATTTGCAGTACAGGTGGCTTTAACAAAACATTTTATGATTCCTGGCAAAAACATCCCGGTGCAGGAGGGTTGGGAAGAGACAAAGGCTTGCCATGTTGTGCATTATTTCCTTATCAATGGGGATGAGAGACCTCACTGTTTGCCAGATACCTGCTAGTGCCCCTGCAGCAGACTCTGCTTATGTCCAAGCTTCTGCTGGGAGATTGGATAGCAACAAATATATGAGTAGGTGGGAAACTGGCCAAAGCCTGGAGGAGAGTGGTACCAGACAATTTATGCTCAGGTTAAAACCACATCTGCACGTTCAGTTCCCCTGGAGTTGCTCCAAGTAGGGTTCCCTGGGCTACCTAATTAGCCTCCCATCCTGCCTTCTGTTTCCTTTTCTTCTCCCTCCATTCATCCTCTCCTACTTTCCCTCTGTTGTGTTTCCCAGGCTCCTCTAGATCATTAGATTCTTGAGAGATCACAAGGCGAATAAGACTCAGTATGTGCCTCTGAGCAGTATGGCACCAGGACTTAGCATAGCAGTGTCTAGTGATCTGGATGACTGTGAACAAATCTCGCTACTTCTTGACCCTCGAGCTTGTTCTCATTAAAAACCTAGGAACTTGAGATGGTTTTTAAAGTTTTTCTAGTTCTAACGTTTACTAACCTTGAAATACTAACACTTAGTATGAGTTAGGCATGATGTTCCGACAAGAACACGACCTGATTCTCCTCAAAATGAAACAGGCAGCTTTTATTATGATCTCCATCTTTCAGAAGAGAGAACGTATTTAGCTTAAGGCTAAATAAACTGGAGAAGGCAGGTCAGACAGCTATTAGGTAGAAAAATCAGAATTTGAACCCACGTGGTATGACTCCATATATAGCCATATATTGCCCTCTTTTTAAGCCAGTGCATTTGTTTTACTGAAGGCATGGGTTGCACTAAAAGAAATGGCATAGGTGCATGGGCTCTGGTGGCAGAATTGTACATGTACAAATTACAGTTTCATGTCTTTCTAAATGGTATATTTGTACAAATTGCTTAAACCTTCTCTGCCTTGATATCAGAATACCATGTGGCTAAGAACAAACGTTGGATTGGACGATCATTGCCATACTAAACTTTATTTTACAAATTGTAGCCATTAATTCACCGATGCCCAGAATATTGCCACCTTCCTTAGTCAATTCCGTAGTGCCTCAAATGTTACCCTTATAATGTCATTTCTTCAACCTAAGTATTATCCTTCTGGTAAGGTCTTATTAATGGTGAAAACATTGGCATGGATTGAGGGATTATTGTATGCCAGGCAAGTTATAAAAAAAGTAATTTATGCTGATAGTCTCAGTAGTTATTGACAACAAAACTATGAGGTCTGTATGTACAATACATGTATGGTAATTTTTCCCATTTTACTTATGAGAAAGTGAGACTCTGAGACATGGTCAAGATTACACCATTTATAATTGGTGTAGTATGAATTGACCCACATCTTTCTGATTCTATAATTCCATTTTTATCTGCTCATATTTTCTGTCAGAGGTAAATGTTGGGAGAATTAGGGTAGGGTTATGTAAATGTAGATTACTCGTTTCTCCTATAATTTGATCTACAAGAGGAAGAATCAAAACAACATGAAGGATATGGCATGTAGGACATGTGGTCAATTAAAAAAAGAGCAAGGGCCCTGAAAGCCAACCTTGCTAGCTGGTTTGGGGGATTAACACTTTTTTTCTGTGTGCATTTAGAGTTCATGCTGGGGTTACTGCTCAGGGATGTGGGAGCCCTGATTGCAGTTAGAATTACAGAGGCTCAAGGCTGAAAATGCATTTGGAGAAAGCCGCCTTCACCCCTTATCCGACGAACACACTCTTTTTATAACAGCAAACAGTATTTTTGCCTTTCATCTCGGCTGTAATGCCTGCTTGACCATGAAATCACTACACATTTTATGTGGTCATTTTGTATAGTAGACAACTTGGAGTTTCCTGGCTCTTTCTTTATCTCAAGCTCTATTTTTCTTTGCCTTGCTTTTTTCCCTCTTGATTGACAAGGAGCAAGTCTGATTGTTTTTCCACATTATGATTTTATATCTTTTTGGAGAAAGCAGTCACGGATCGTATTCTGTCTTTCAGTCTGAGTGCCATCTGTTAACCTGCTTCCTTCATTAACTCTTCAGATTTTAAGTCCATCCCCACTTCCTTAAGAGAACTATTCTTATAACCTAGATAATACCTTGTTTTATGGACCCACAGCACCCTGAGCTCTCTTTGGCAGCATTTTCTACCTCAACAGTTATCTGGTGATGTGTTAAATCACATTTCCCACAAGATACAAGCTCTACTAAGGGCAAGATCTTTTTTTGAGTAGATCACATCTGGATGCCAGCACTCCACTTAGGAACTCATATGGCACATCTCCTGGGATCCAGCTACTCTACTTGTGAGCAAGAAATATTCAGTATATATTCGAGATATAGTCACCTTGGGAATCTTAAACTTTAGTGGAGTTTTTATGCTATTTCTCAATTTTTATCTCTTGGTCTCAATTGTCCGTTAAAGAGCTTTGCTGCATGATTCCTCTGAATGATACTTTTCTAAGTATAATATTTATTTCTGAGAAAGAGTTCAGATGTGTGTTCATTGCCTTAATAGTTTCTGAAGTGCATGTCTCTTCATTTTACATATTAAAAAACTGAGGTTGGGTTGTTGGACTGTGACAGATTAAATACTGCAATAATGACTACATCAGGTTGACAGAAAACTACTTATTCATTCCCTCATCTTTTTAGCTCCTCATTCCCTTTACAGTTCTAATTCTACTTGTCTTAGCATTTTGGGTAATGACACTTTGGCCCATGGTATAGACATGGAATTTGAGGTTAGAGTGCCTTATGTTCTGTAGTACCCAAGCCGCCTACTGGTTGTGTGATCTCGGACCAACCAGTGGTTAAACTCTAATTCTTAGCTTTCTGAGAAATATAATTCTACTTCATAGATTTCTTTTGGAAAGGGAGTTAAGTGAGAAGTAGTAATAATCGTTATAGTAGTAATGATTGCAGTAATACCATTACCACTGCTAGCAGCAGCATCTAACAGGTATGTGACAATTATGAACCAAGAACTATTCTGAGGACTTTATATATATTAACACCTTTAATCCTATTCATATAATAAATGCTTGTATTATCCCTATTTTAGAAATGAGATAAAGGAGGCACATAGAGTTTAATGAAGAAGTCATTTATTCCCTAGCTGGCAAGTACTGGCCCAGGAGTGAAACCACAGTGTGTCAGTCTGGATTCCCTGCTCTCAGCCATCTGGCCGCACCTGCCTCTTCATAATGCACACAGAGCACTCACCAGCGCCTCTCAAACGTGTCTTTATCAACCTAGTACAGGTTTGTGACAAGTCTGAATTGATTTTTTCACTTTTCTGAGGGAATTTCTTCAGATAAGAGAATTAGAAAGCAGTACTTATCCATTCTCTTGCTCAGATGAGCCCTAAACCCACCTTGCACCTGTTGTAAGTGGTCAGATTGACAAACTTAAAGGAGAGGCCAGGTAAAGGATGGAGATGGGAATCCAATGAAGGGAAATGAGCTTCTGATGTGAAAAATGTCTGCAAGATACGAGAGCACTTTTCTGGTCTTTCACAAAGTATTTTGGCCCTGAAAGCAACCAAGTTGTTCATCAGTGTCACTTACAGCAGTATGCAGTTCCCTCTATTGTCCATCACTTCAAGACCTCTGAGATTTTAAGCATTCTTGAAAGAAGCATAGACCGCCCTGTGTTTTCACATCCTGACTCTGCATCTCAGTTGCTTCTTAAGACTGGAGCAAGAAAGATTTTTTGTACTTCAATGTAGTATGTAGAGGGGGTAACCATTTCCCTTATTTCTTGAGTCATCGCCCCTCTTTTTTGAGCCTTTGCTCTAGCATTCTTTCTTTTCCATTAAGGGACAGCTCAGGTACCAAGTTGTACTATTCATTGATTGATTCATTCATTTACTTCATAATTTCCAAGAATATTCATGGAAATTCCTATGACATTCGTTTTTATTTTTTTGGTACCGGGGATTGAACTTGGGACCTTGTGCTTGTGAGGCGGGCGGCGGAACCACTGAGCTAAATCCCCGGCCCCTCCTATGACATTCTTGGCACCAAATGTTGACGAAAGAAAATGAAACCAACACAGACCCTGGTTTTTTGGTTACATATGGGTTTAGATGGTAGTTTAACGTCAAGGACTTTGAAAGGTTTTTCGTGAGGATTGTGGTCAGGATCGAACTTTGACATCATTCTGGTTGCACAGTGGCAGAGTAGATGGTATCATAATAATGAGTAAGAGATGGTAGAAATGTCCCTCACTTTTGTAGTTTCCCTTCCTCTCATAAATTCCCCTGACATCTTAAAATTTCTTTCTGTAGTCCAGGAAATCCAGTGCCTCGTGGCCTACGTGGTTAACCGGAGCGATCCTCACTGAGGCTCCATGTCTCTTTATCAGTGGTACCTGACATAGAGCTTTACACTTATTTCATGCTGACTGCAGTACCCACTTCTTAGAATTTTAGCATTGAAAGGAACCTTTGGGGAAATCTAGTCTAATTATTTTATTTTTCAGGGCTTAGGGAGGTCAAACAGTTTTACCAACATCAGACATTACATCCATGATTGAGATTGGGTTTGATATTAGCTTTCTGAGTCCATCTCAGCTTTATGAGTGATTCAGAGAACTACGAGAGAAAGATTTTTGCCTTCATTTTTACAATTGGGGTCACATAGTGAAAAAGGAGAGGAGCCAGGGGTTTAAGAAAAAAACATAGAAAGGAAAGTTACAGATTTAAGGTAGAAATATATACTAGTACAACCATTATGGAAATCAGTACAGAGATTTCTCAAAGAATTGAAATTAGAAATTCCATGTGACCTGGGAATCTCCCTGCTAGGTATCTTCCCCAGAGAGCATAGCATCATTCTGCCGTGATACATGCATACCAATATTTATAGCAGCATAACCCCTAATATCGAAATCCTGGAAATGGACTGTACACCCATCAACAGGGGATTGGATAAAGAAAATATGATATCTATATATAATGGAAAACTATTCTGCTGAAAAGAACAACAGATCTCAGACATTCATAGAAAAATGGATGTACCTGGAAAATATAAAGTTAAGAAAAACAAACCAGATGCACAAGCTTAAATCCCATATGGTAGCTCTCATTTGAATGAGGCTAAGTACAAAGAGAGAATAATAAAGGTTGGTTGGAAGGGAGCAAGGAGATGGATCTCTGGCAATAAGAAAGTGGTCCAGGGGACAATGTGTGCGGGATGAGGAGGAGGGCAAGGGGAAACAAGGAGAATACAGATGTGCCGTGTACAGGAACTGATAACCTAATAATGTAAACATTGGATGCCACAACATGAGCTAAGGTTAATCTCAATGAGCATGTAAAATGGAACAGGGGAACTGGAGGAGGAGGGAGGGAGAGAGGAAAGGGGAGGGGGATTAAAAATGAAGTTGTGATATGTACATGTAACCACTCACTAAGACGATAAACTGCATGAACAGCAAACATGTAGTAATAAAATAAAACATTTTTAAAAAGAATGAAATGAACACCCTCACCTGCCCTTCACATGAGAACATTCAGGAGAGCCAGCATTTTTAGAGTGGCACAAGTGATGTTAGAGAGCAGGTAAAGGAGCAAGGAGCAGACACTGTGTGATGCCTTAGCACAAGTCTGGGGAGGAACCACTGGATCTGGTAGCGGTAAGGAAACTTGTCTTTTTTCACTTCTTTTAAACATTTTCTCTCTTTGTTCATTGCAAATCCATTAATATACATGGTTTCTTTAATTTATTTTTTTGTTTTTTTGTTTTTTTGGGTTTTTTTTTAGTACCAGGGATCGAACTCTGGACGTTGCACTTTCGAGGCCGGCACCAGAACCACTGAGCTAAATCCCCAGCCCCTAGGTTTCTTTAATTTAGCAACTGTTTCTTTTATGTTCTTGTTTTAATTCATTCCAAATCATCCAGACTTTATAATGTGTATGTCCTTGGATTTTACATCATACATTTCGTGTAAGACCTATCTCTTCATAAGTGGTAAGATCTTGGGCAGATATCTAAATGTCTCCAAGGATTAGCTTACTCATTTATGGAATTCCTGATTATCTGAAGAGTGTGACTTCGGTGACACAGCCATTGTTAGGTTTCTGTGCTATCAGCCAGGGGTCTTCTGGGTTTGGTTTGTAGATCGAGGGCATCAGACTCCTGCAGGCGCTTGTTAGAAAAACAGATTACTGGAGACTTCTTGAGACATTTTGATTCATAATCTCTGCCAGTGGGATTTTGGAGTTGATATTTTTCTGTGTGATTCTCATACGCAATCAGGAGTCACTGAGTAATGTGGAAAAAAGCTTTTACACATTGTAAAATGGAATTTTCAGAAAAAAATTTCCCCCTAAAATGTCCTGGTATTCACCTCTCCTTGCTAAAAAATCTATAAAAAACTACCTCTACGGTATTCTTTGACAGCCTCAAACTACTCTAAGAACATTTGACTGAAAGTAAACAGCCATCTGACTGGAAATTCTGTCGTTTGTTTTTGGCTTGTCTTGCCAGCTTTTAAAGAAAATTTCATAATGCTGCCGAGTGTGTGTAATAACTAGATTTGTTTTAGGCTGGAAGATTGAGGTATGTTGCTTAATAACAACAACAAAAAGGAAATATAAAAACTCTACTACTGGAAAAATAGCAAAGTGAAGTTCAGCCTAGTGTTTGAGATACATGCAGGATCTGAGCTGTAATTATTTCCATGTCTAGTGTGGTCACACAAGCGACGATGAGTATTAAATCTGTACATTTATCATCTCTCGACTAGATTTTTGTCATCTCTCACAGATTGCCTATCTGGATGACCTTTCTTGTACATATTTATACCTCCAAATGGAGGAGGAGAACCCAACTTAAATCATTTTCTTGCCCTGGGAAGAGGCTGATGGCTTTGCTGACAGGAAGCAAGCACCTAGGCTTACCTCTAGAATCCCCAGAGTTGCTGCTACATAAGAACCTGGTGACCTCTCAGGCTCGCAGGATCGGAAAGCTGAAGAGAGACATATATTGCATTCAACAGCTCTTCGACAGGGTTGTCCTGATAGAGCTCTATCTTTGAGCTCTGTCTTGCATTCTGCACTTTTCACTAAAGAAATTAAATGTTTTTGAACAAACACAGGAATAGAAGAGAGGTAACTGTAAGATAGCTAGGATTTATGGCCCATTCCAGAGGTGACATTTTTTCCCCAAGTCACCTAGACTGAAATTACTGGTCTTTTTCTTAGAGTTTCTTTGGAATTAATGTTCAAATTAGACTGTGTACCTAACACAGCCCCTACTCTCTAGGTCTCCACAGCACAGGGTAACACAGGTGACAACCAAAAGCTGCCCTGATTGAAGAAGAGACCAAAATCCAGGAGGCGAGTTTTGCTTCAGGACTGAAGTGTTTTCAAACTACAGAGAATGAATGAGAGACCCTTGTGGGAAATAGGTTAACGAGGTGGAGGGCTAATTTTGAATCTCCTAAGATCCTCTGGGGGCCCAGATCAGACCAGGGAGATCCCAGGGCCTGCCTTCCATCCTGGGAGGCCAGGTGTGGAGGTTAAAGTCATCAGAGGAGGCAGTCCTGAAAGCAAAGAGAGGCAGTCCAGTGGTATGTTTGAACTCTGGCACTGCTGCCTATGTTAACCAGAAGCCAGTGCTCTGAAGGAGTATAAGCCAATATATATATGTGGTCTAATTGTCTTCAATAAAACCATAGTCCTCTTTATTCTAGTTAAGGTATATTCATGAGTGGTTTCTAGGTTTTGTCAACATCCAGTTGACATTTGATGCCATTGCTACTGCTGAATTTACTAATATAGCCAAGGCAACATAGTAGTGGTTGACAACTGTATTTTTCTATATGGCAATATCTGAATTTCCTGAAGGTCATAAATAATATATATATGTTTGTCATAATTATGTATATATGTTTTATATGTTTTTATTACACACACACACACACACACACACACACACACATACACAGGAGCATGGGAAACTAAGGCAACAGAAAACCTTCAAGGTCTCCCAACTCTCCTAAGGAAATCATGGGGACACAAATGGAGAGGAAAGAAAGTCCAAGGTAATGAAAGTCTACAAAAAGGCTATAGAAGAGATGAAGAAACTAGATGAATTCAAAGAAGAAATGGACCAAAAGTTCATGGAAATATCACCAAAAAAGACCAAAGTGAATATATGGGAAATGAGTAAAAAATGAGAGGAGCTGACCAAATCAAGTATGAAAAGATAAAGAGTCATTGCAGAGATATCAGAAATGTATGAAATTTAAAAAACTGTGGAATTTCCATTGTGCAGAAATGACCAGTGTGAAAAATGGAATGTCTGGAACTGAGGACAAAATGGTAAATTATGAAAAAGTACTCAGAGAAGCCACAAAAACTAAAGACAACAAGAAAATACCATCCAACAGCTATTAGATGACACTAAGAAGACCACGCTAGAGGTAATTGCAGTTGGAGAAAAGATAGAAGGTAACATGGATGGAATTATTAATATGTTTACAGAAATCATAGTAGAAAACTTCCCAAATATGAGAAAGACTTCAACATACAAATACGTGAAGTGTACAAAACACCAAACAATTGTGATGAAACAAGAGATTCACTAAGACTTATTCTTATTAAGTTAAATTGTCAGATGTCCAACAGAAAAACAACTTTAAAAGCAGAGAAAAACAGTAAATTACATTAAAAGGTAAACCGATGAGAATTAGAGTAGACTTCTCCACACAAATCTTAAAGGCTAGAAGAGCTAGGAGTGAAGTATTTCAAGCTCTAAGAGCAAAGATCTTCCAACCCAGGTTTCCATACCCAGAGAAGCTTTCCTTTCAATTCAGTAGAGAAATAAAGACTTTTCATGAAAAAGACCTGCTCAAGAGATGCATGACTACTGAAACCAGCAGTCCAGAAAATACCCAAGAATGTCCTAGGCAGAAATGAAGTCAATAAAGCTAAAAATCCAGATGAAATGAAAATACCAGGCAAGATCAGTGGATAAAGACAACAAAACATGACAAGAATGAAAATCAAAGGAATCACCAATAGAGAAAAATAATGATAGTAAAAAATCAACTTATCTCAATAATATCTTTCAATATCAATAGCCTCAACTATTCAAATAAAAGACACAGATTCACAGATTGGATAAAAAAACCCAGAATCCAACGTTCTGTTGCATTCAAGAAGCTCATCTAATCCAAAACAATATTCATATATTAAAAGTGGAGAATGTAAAAAATATTTCATGCACTATGACTCTGAAACAAACAGGTGTAGCAGTTTTAATCTCAGACCTGGTAAACTTCAAGGTAAATCTGATTAGAAGAGAAAAAAAGAAAGCCACTCCATACTCGTTCAGGGAACAATTTAACAAGAAGAGAAAACATTTATAAATATTTATACTCAGAATACTGGACCACCTACCTTCTTAAAACAAATGGTACTAAACATAAAACATTAAATAAGTACTAACATAATTATAGTAGGGGATCTACTCACCCCACTTTCACAAAGGGATAGATCGACTAAACAAAACATCAATAAGGAAATATCATGGCTGACTCACACCCTTGAACATATGAACTTAATAGGTACCTACAGAGTATGCCACTCTGCTACTACATAGTATATATTCTTTGCTGCATCACCTGGTACTTTCTCCAAGTAGATCACATATGAGTCCACGAAGCCTGCTTAAATACGAAAGAATCAAAATCTCCCCATATTTTCTATCAGACCACCGTGCCATGACATTAGAAATCAATGACAGAAGAAATCACAGCAAATGTAGACATACCCAGGGAACTGATAACACACTCCTACACAACCAGAGGGTCATGGAGGAAATCAAAGAGGACACTTTAAGAACTCTGGAAGTTAGTGACAGGGTCCATACAATTAATTCACCAGAACCTCTAGAACACTATGGAAACAGTTCTAACAGGGAAATTTCTTGCAATCCGTAATTACATTAGGAATAGTGAGTGAACTCAGAAAATTTACCTTGTGAGGAACCTGAAGATACCTGAGAAATGAGAAATGGAAGAGGTAAAACCACAACAGACACTGTCAAAACAGAATATAGTTAGTGACTACTATAAAAATTGTATTGTAATAAACTGGAAAATTTTGAAGAAATGGACAGATTCCTAGACTCATACAAACTACTAACCCTAACCCAGGAAAACACAAAAAATGCCGAACAACCCAATAACAAACAAAAATCAAGACAGTAGTAAAGAATCTACCAGCTGAAAAACCCAGGACCTGGTGGATTCACTGATGAATTCTAGAAAACCTTCAAGAATTTTTTATTACCTATACTCTTCAAACTCTTCAAAAACTTGACAGGGACAGAGTACTTCAAAATTCTTTTATGAAAGCCAGCATCACTCTGATTCTGAAACCAGATAAAGACTGAACTAAAAAAACAAAAGTGTAAGCCAGTATCTTTAATGAATATAGATGCAAAAATCTGCAACAGGATAATAGTGAATAAAATGCACACATTATTAAAAAGTTCATACATCATGAGTAAGTATGTTTCATCTCAGGGATGCAAGGATAGATTAACATATTCAAATCAGTAAGCAGAAGTAAGTTTAAAAAACCCACATAATTATATCAATAGGTACAACATAGATGTTGAGCAAAATCCAATATCTCTTCATTGACAAGAACCCAGAAGAAAATAGGTATAGAAGAACCATACCTGAATTTTATAAAAGTGATTTATAAAAACCAAGAGCCAACATCATACTAAATAGAAAAAAAATAAAAACATTGCCTCTAAAATCAGGAACAAGACAAAGATGCCCACTATCACCACTTCTATAGAAGAAAGTACTCAAAACATTAGCTGGAGCAGTCAGACAAAAGAAAGAAAGAAAAGGGATACATACAGGAAAGGAAGAACTCAAATGATCATTATTTGCAGATGACATGATATTCTACATGGAAGACCCAAAGGATTCCACCAGAAAACTTAGCATTAATTATCACCTTCAACATCGTAGCCACAAAAATTGGTAGCATTTGTGTACACCAATAATGAACTCAGTGAGAACAAAATTATGAAAACAAAATTATGAAAACATTCATTGTAGCATCAAGAAAATAAAATGCCTAATAATTAACCTAACTGAAGAAATGAAAGACCTCTACAAAGAAAACTACAGCACTCTGAAAAATGAGAATGAAGAGGGCATCAGAACATGGAAAAGTGTCCTTTGCTCCTGGATAGGCAGAACCAATATGGTCAAAATGGCCACACTCTCTAAACTGTTATAGGGATCCAGAGCAGTTCCAATCAAAATACCAACTGCACACTTCACAGACATAGAAAACTCAATCTTAAAATTTGTATGGAACCAGAAATTATGCAACATAACAAAAGCAATCTTGGGCAACAAGAGCAAAGCAGGAGGCATCACAGTACCTGACTTCAAGCTATATTACAAAGAAACAGTGATAAAAACAATGTGGTACTGTAATAAATACAGACATGTGAATCAGTGGAACCAAATAGAGGATACAGAAACTTCCCCAGAGACATTCAGCTCTTTGATCTTTTACACAGGGGGCAAATGCATATGTTGCAAGAAAGTTCAACAAACTGTGGAGGGAAAACTGGATATCTTTTTGCAGAATATTGAAACTGTACCCATATCTCTTATATACTAAACTAAAAATAGATCCAAGATCTAAACATTAAAACAGAAACATTGAACTTACTGGAAAGAAAATAGGTAAAATATTTGATGTCATAGGTGTAGGAAAGATTTCCTAAACAGAACTGCAATTGCACAAGAAATAACAAGAATCAGCAAATGGAATTACATCACATTAAAAAGATTCTGCATAGCACAGCATTCAGTTAGTAGACTGCAGAGACAACCTACAGAATGGGAGAATGGGAAAATCACAGAAAGTATTAATATCTAGACTATATAAAGAACTAACCAAAATTAGTCCACCTAAAATAAAACCCTGTCAAGAAATGGGCAAGGGAAATGTACAGCCACTTCTCAGAGGAAGCACAAATGGCAAGCAAATATATAGAAAAATGTTCAACATGCCTGGCCGTTAGAAAAATGCAACTTGAAACAATACTATCATTCCATCTTATACCAGAAAAATGGCAATCATAAAGAAATAAAAAAGGTGTTATCATGACTGAAGTGACAAATGAACCCTCCTGTATTGTTGGTGGGAATGTAAACTACAAGCAAGTGGAAATCAGTATGGAAATTACTGAAAGGGGTAAAATTAGCAATCCCATATATATGACCCAGTGATTCCCCTTCTAGGTATATTTTCCAAAGAGCTAAAGACTTCATACTACAGTGATACATGCATGCCAATGTGTACAGCAGCACAATTTGTAATAGCTAATTACTGGAACAGTCTGTGTATTCATCAACAGACAAATAGATAAAATGTGGCACCTGTACATAATAGACTACTACTCAGCTATAAAAAATAATATTTGAGATATCTGTAGGAAAATAATGGACCTGGAAAATAGAATGTTGGATTTAGTTAATCAGACGCAGAAGCTTAAATACCATACAGCATCTCTCGTTTGAATAAGGCAAAGTGCAAAGCGCACTATCAAGGATGGATGGAAGAAAGGAATGGGACAGATCTCTGGCAAAGGAGAAGGTGTCCAAGAGAATGTTAGCAAGAGGAGAAGCAGAGGGGAAGGGGAAACGAATACAATGAAAATATGCCATGTACAGGAATGTAACAACCTCAATGAATGTAAAAATGATATAGCATAACAAGAGACAAGTTAATAATATAAAAAAGAATGAAAATGGGGAAAGGGAATTTAGAGGAGGAGGGAGGGAGGGAGGGAGGTGTTAGCCTAGCGAGAGGGAGTTTAAAAAGCATCACGCTGCATTATGTACATGTACCCACTCCCCAAGATGACTATAAGCTGCATATACTGCAAATACGAACTAAAAAGAGCCTTACCTAAATTTAGATTTCAGTTTTCTGGCCACTTTATCCAAAGACTACATTATTAACTCTTGGTTCAGTGTGTCCCTTTTCTGGTCTCACTAGACTTCATACTACTTGTTCAGCCACATCCAGGAGGTTCAAAGTTGGACGTCAAGAAAAGAGCAGTTATGAGGACACTGGAATTTTATTTCTGATTCTTTGTATTATTCATTTTGTCACAATCAAATCATAACCTTTAGGACCTCAAATATCACTTCAGTAAAATGGGAAGGGTTGGATCTATATCAGCATGTCTGAATCAGTATTTTTTAGAAGATAAGTAAAATCCCTGAAAATAATTGCACATGCAAATCAACAATAGAGACATCTTTAATATCCCTAATCTGATATTGAGATTAAATATTTAGACAGCCTGAAGTTTTCTAAATCTAAAAGCGAATGCATTCAAAATGTATTATTTGGTTGCCAATCAAGGGACCAGGTGAGAAGGAAGGAACTTGGATTTTCCCAAAACAACTGTGTAACCTTGGAGGAGGCATTGCTCCGCCTTTCGCTTGGGGTTTTCTCATCTGCCATCCACTCAGGCAGTGCTCTGTGGCTCTCAGGAAGGTAAATTTGGTTTTACACATAAGCAAACTCTCTTAGTCACATTATTTTGATAGCTCTATAAGCAGATTTCAAATAAATAGAATATTAAGTAACTTTAACTCATATGAAATATGCCAGGGGTTGTAAGTTGAGACTGAATCACTGTGACTAGGAAAAGTGACAGGATTTGCTTGACCACATTTTGGTCCTAAGCAGAGTGAGAGGTTGGTTTCATCAGAGGGGGAAATCCCCGTCAATGGTAAGATACTGGATGCAAAGTTGACAAGAAATCTGTGAGTTTGTGCTGTTCCTAAGAGGAGTAGGAGTCCAGTAGCCATATCCAGTATACACCTGGGGGTTAGACTGGGGCCATGTGCCCCTCAGAGAGGCTGACTGGAACCTGAGGTATCCAACTTTTTGAGAGGAATTGTGCACACACATGGACTTTGAAGATAGGATCTGATATTCTAACTACTGCTTTTTGTTTGTTTGGTTGGTTGGTTTTCTTTTTGTAAGAGGGATCGAATTCAGGACCTTGCGCTTTTGAGGCAGGAATGACACCACTGAGTTACACCCCCAGCCCTTTCAAAGCATCTGGAAGCTTCTAAGACCAAAACAATGAGAAAGATGAGCCCCACGAGAAGTCGGGCCCTGTGAGAAACAAATGTGTCACAGTAGAATTGGACGTGCTCTGAATCTTCTTTCTTTTCTTATCCCCGAATTTCTTACCATCTTTTCCCTGTTTTGAAAGCTCTTAACCTGATATCTCTCACTCATGGGCAGTTCATCCCTTCCTTACTCATGAAGTTTTAAAGAAGATCATAGATTACCTGTCTTTTGTAGATACCATGGTATCCTACATGGGAATATGCAATCTAGTAGCTAATTAATAAAGTTAGATTCATCACTAGATAAATCGTTAACCATATGACAGGAAATAGATATCCATATATACAGAGTCTATAAATGAATATTTTAAGCAGTCTTAATAAATGAGTAAAGCTGATTTTATCTTTTTTTTTTTTTTTTGGTACCGGGGATGGAACTCGGGTCCTTGAGCTTGCGCAGCAGGTGGCAGAACCGCTGAGCTAAATTCCAGGCCCCAAGCTGACTTTATCTTTAATTGGATGTATCTTTAAAAAATTACAGAAAAATAATCAAACAAAAAGAATTTATGACTCCCTAAATTGCTTTTTACAAAAAAAAGTCCTAATTACTAAAGAAAGCCTGTGGACAGAAAGAGGAAAAACTTTATTCGTGAAGAGAAATAAATGAGATTTCCATGAGCCTCCTTTGCTAGTGAGAGAACAGGGCATTTAAAGATCAAGGCAAGAGTCTCAGCACGGAGGCAGGCATGCTCAGTAAACTAGAATTGTCCAGTCAGTTTTGTGTGAGCAAATCAGAGTCGAGAAAATAAAAAATACTTCAACACAGAATTGGGTCAGACAACAGATTTTATTCTCAAACTCATTTTCGGATCTTAAAAAGAATTACTGCATTAATTCGGGCTGGGCTTCTATAGGAATAATCACAGAATTCCACTTGGACCCAATGTGCTGTCTCTACCCACCTACTGAATGGAACAGTGTGGAGGTCCTCATCTGCCCACTGTGCTTCTTTTTGTTTTCCTTTGTGCTTGTGTTCAATTTCCTCATTTAGAATATGAACATGATCACGAGCATTATGTAGCAGTGTTTAGAGATGTCGGTGTGATCACGCATGTGCATCGGCTTGATAAGCTATGAATATAAAATGCTGTGTAATTACTGCACTATTCTAATTTTTCTCATTTGAGTGTGGACTAAATTGATTATCTTCCGCTTAGAAAATATAAACAAGATCAGGGAGAAAAATTCTTTGGTAGATAAGTTAGATATGAATCAGGAAAAAAACCTATAGTATATCAGCTCGTTTAATCTGTGTGAAGTTGATTATTTTTATTTTTGTGCATTTTAGTGTGAACTTTATTTGTAATAATAGTCGATGAAGAAGAAATCATGTGGAATTAGGGAAGAGGTAAAGTAGTCTAGGATTGAGGTCTGAATCCAGTACTTCCTAGCTGTAGGCATCTCCTTCCTTCTGATATTTCTTGTTTTTAAAGCAGGGATATCAACTCCCCTGACTTCCACTCAGAGGAACTGTAATAAGAGCAATAAGAAGCGATCTCCATGTAGCACTTACAGATTTTCTTCTTTTGTTTATTTTTAAATGAACTCAATGTTTAGGAGCAGTTTTAGATTTACAGAAAAACGAATAAACTAGTACAGAGTTCTGACATACCACTGCACATAGTTCCCTATCACTAGCACCCCGTATGAGTATCCTAGATCTGTTATAATTAATGAAACAGCATTGATACATTATTATTGAGTAAAGTCTTCACTTTATTGTTAGTCTCAGTTTTTACCTAACGTCCTTTTACTGTTCATTCAGGATGCGGCACTGTATTTCTTTCTTATGTTTCCAGGGGCTCCTTTTGGTCCTTTGTCACACTTTCTGTATTTTTAATAATCTTGAGAATTTGCCCAGTATGGATCGAGGGAATGCTGCCCTCCTGGAATCTGTCTGGTATGTTCTCAGATTAGCCTGGAAGTATGGGATATTTGGAGGAAGGTCCTCGATGTACAGTGCCTTTTTATCACATTTTATTCTGGCTGGATGTGGTCAACATGACATGTGATTATTGGTGTTTCCTAGTTTCCTGGGTGAGGTAGAGCTTGTCAGGTCTCTGCTCTCTGAAGTTCTCTGTTCTCTTTCGCTGCCCACTGGTCTCCACTGTGCTGCATGGAAGAAAGTCACTGTGAGCAGCCTGCAGGTAAGGGTGGGGATGGATGCTCCAGTTCTTGGGGGCAACACAGCTACCTAAATCATTTGGAATTGTTTTGCATGGGAAATTTGTCTCTTCTCTGCCATGTTTTATTCCATCACTTATTTACATCACCATAGGCTCACAGACATTTATTTCATACCTTTGATTGAAATCCAATATTACTTTACTTTGTTGGTCATTTGTTCCAGCTTTGTTCCCTGGTTGGCTGACATGTTGTAGTTATTGTGAAAGTTTGTTTCCCTGTTTTTTCCTATACTCTTCCTACTCTCCATCCTTCTCTCCATCCTTCTCTCTCTTTGATGTTCCTGAAATCAGTACATTTTCTCTCTACTCTGTTTAGTGAGATTGTTTCATACTTTTATAACACAGTTGTATCAAATTTTGTATTCCATTCTGGGGTTACACCCCTTTCCTAAATGATTTTTAATGTGTATTCATTAAGGTTCACTCTTTGGTAATAGGTTTTGACAGTTACATATTGTCAGTTATTTGCAATTACAGTATTTTAGAGAAGTGTTTCAATTCCCCCTAAATGTTTAAGCTCTCCCACCTTGAATTCATTTGAAACACAGATCTTTATATTGTTTCCATAATTTTACCTCTACCTGAATGTCATATAAAAAGTCAGACAGTGTATACCTTTCAGTTGGGCTTCTTTACCTCAGCATTATGCATTTAGGATTCACCCCTGAGTTTTTGTGGCTACAGAGCTCATTTATTTTATTGGAAAATAATATTCTATGATATGAATATAACAATTTTTATGCATTTCTTTATGAAAGAACGTGTTTTTCCAGTTGGAAGAGACATACAGCTACTATAAATATTGATATACCAGTTTTTTGTAGCACTTTATTGTTGAAAAATTTTTTTCAACTTGATTTTCAGTCTTTGAGAGTAAAGGAGGTAGCATTGCACTCAAGTCACACATCACAAAGAAGGGATAAAGAGGGGTTCTTTCTTCATTTTTACCACTGGTGAAGTGCAGAGCTGAAACATGAAAACGCGTCTTCTAATTTCCTGTGTCACATTCCTTTCATACGTCTTCTAGATCTCAGTACATGGTTTGAGAAAAATAAAAAAAATTCTGATATACATCCAGATTGCAGCAATTTTACTAGAGTGTCTCGTTTTTCTTTATTATTTCTATCACTACAATTATCCTCAGAAAGCAGAGACAATTAAAGCTCAGTATGATAAAATATTATGAGAAATGACGTAAAGAGGTCAACCCTACTCTACGTTACTTTCTCATTGGGTTGCTTTACTTACTATGTTCTGCTGAGGCACCTCTTCTTCATATTTTATAATTACCTTTGTCTTTTCTTTCCATTATTTTGGATGATATATTAAACGTGCTTAAAATTAGTAGTTGTGATAATAGGTAGCAGTTGAGTGTTCTCCATGTTCTAGGCACAGGACTGATCCTTTCATTAGCCCAACTGCGTTTACCCCTCACAGCAGCCCTCAGAGCTAGCTTCTGCTATTATCCACATTTTACAGATTAAAAAAATCTACTAAATTTCACGGAACATTATGTAACTTGCCCAGAGACCTGTAGCTAGTGAGATGTAGGAACAGAGCTTAGGGTCTATTGAAATTTCATTATTTCCACCGCTGTACTGCTTCCAGAGATGCATTACGTTTGGAAGCAGGAAGAGCTTTCTGGAGATGCGAGCTTGGTGTTGAGGATGTGGGGGTACAGCCAGCGTGAGGGTGTAGCTGCAGCACCACGTGTCAGGGCAGGCTGGACAAGTGTGTTGCCGACCGAGTTCTGAACAGAGAAGCTGAACCTAAGGAAAGAGGAAATAGTTTTCCCCCCTGTGTCACCATCTAATGAGAACAGCAGCTGCTCTGGGGCCCTGGTCCATTATGTTGAAGTGATAATAGAGCAATTAGTCTCTTTCCTCATTTTCCCATGTTAACCCAGGGGTAAAATGGCACACTGAACAACTATACTAAATTACATCAAACTTAGTGTTTATTTGAAAAGCTTAGCTGCTGGCTGTGATTGATTAGCAGGCTTTAGCAAAGTTTTCTTTCTTTTTTTTTTTTTTCTGGCTCATACTCTGCCCTCATGCCAATGAGAATCTTTAGCCACAGGACTGATTGTCTTTTTCCAATGCAACAAAACTCTCTGCTGGCAATTTTAAGCTGGCTGTGTGAGGTTTCAGGAGAGAACTCTTGGCAGGAGTTAGTGGAATGAGTCTTACACGGTAAGCAATGAACACATTTGTTTCACAGGGATATGTACCCCTTTGGTCCTGATCTAGGCAGCATTACTAGCATTGAATGGACAGTATTGGTCAGGATGGAAGGACCTCAGTACTTTGGTGCCCCAGTACTTGCAGAAAGTCAGATGGCTTTCAATTCCATGGCAGTGATTCAACTCCAAGGATTTGATGGGTGTTTTGAACACGTGGCTGTGGAGATAAAGCCAAGTTGCAGAGTCAGAGTTCTTGGGACTCTGAAGGTCTCGTTTGTACATTTGGCAAGTGTTCACCAATGACGCACCAGATACCAGAATGTGTAGTAGTTTCTAGATTCGTGAGGAGAAATAAGGCGCTGTTCTTAAATGCAAGGAAATTGCTGTATGGAGCTGAGATGGACATATACATGATGAGGTTTAATCAGTGGATTGAAATAATATTCACAGGGATCTTCTAGTTATATCAGACTAAAAATCCTGACAGTGTGAGCAAGTGAGTCAGAAGGAAGTGAGGGCAGGTGTATGCCCTTCCTGAGTACAGAGAAGCCTGTACTCTTTCTATTGTCCAAGTTTTGGGAAGAACTTTTAGGTTTTTGAGGACTGTACATGAAATTTGCCAGATGAAAAGTGGAGGCAACCTGTGCCAAAGCTGGGAAACTTAGCTTCCCCAAGGGTGAGATGATGGGCAATGAAGCAAACTCGTCTTACGTGTGTCTCTGTGTCTTGTGTCACAGCGCCCTGAGAGGTGACAGCATCTGTGCTAGGGGCAGGCTGAGCTAAGGTGAGGGTGTCCGGTAACTACTACAAGCTGACACCTTCAGACAGGTCAGGTAGGCGTGGACAATGAGCAATGGCATGCCAGCCAAAAAGGACTGAGGATTTGACATCTCTCTTCTGCTTTCTGGTAACATGTAAATTCCCCTTGTCTGTCTTATGCAAATAAATATATATTGCTTTCTATGCACTCCTAAGAGATGACAGTTTTGAATAGTTTTTGCTATCCTGGTATTTGAAGATCTGAAATCAAAGTTAAAACATAGGTTAAAATTTAATAATTCATGTGAGTATTCAGTTGAGAAAATAAGAATATGACATTTAAAAATTTGCCCTGTGTGCTGCCCATCTCTAGTCCCAGCTACTCAAGGAGTTGACCAGAAGGCTCATTTGTGCCTAGGAGTTTAAAGCTAGCTTGGGCAATAGTGAAAAACTGTCTGAAAAAAGGAAGACATCAGCACATACAATATGTTTTATCCAATTTATCTAAAGATGATTTTAGATTTCCTGGAAAGTGAAGTAATAGTGTAGAGAGTTCCCACCACCCCTTAGCTGAGTTTTCATCAGTTTCTCATAATGTTACTACCTTTTTACTGTGGTATATTTGTCAAAACGAAGAAGTTTGTTTGGGTAGAGGAGCAGCCGTGTTAGACGTTCTCAGACCGGCCCCACTGAAGCCACAAGCACCCTATTGTAGTAGAGGTGGTTCTTTCAGTCTGAATTAGAATCCTAATTGGAAAGACGGTACATGTAGATCAAATCTAATAACTGAATCATGGGGGGAGGCAGAGCCAGTGAGGCTGCTCTGCACCTTTCCTGCCTCCTGCTCCTGAGGGAGGGAAAGAATGTAGGAGTGCTGCGGAGACTGAACTGCTAGGTCTGAATCTGTATATACCAGTTCCGTCACCATAGCGACTGTCCTCCAAATACTGGGGAATGCTGCAGACTGGTGGCACCTTCTCCTGCACTCACCAAGGGCCCATGAACCCTGCACCTCCACCTTGGGTAGAGAAAGGGTCAAAATAGGGACTGTGCAGTTCCCCCAGTGTACACTTTTGCTTGAAAGTGAAACACCAGCAATTCCCGTGGTCCTTCTTACCAGCTGCTGCCCTCTCCTGCATACTTTCCACCCATGCCTCCTGAGGCGAGGGAGCTCTCCCACACACTCTGGGCAGAGTGGCTGTGTAGCAGACGTCCCTGTTGAGTACTAGCGGGCTATGAGTGGCACATGCTTCTTGCATCCCTTGATTCGGCTATGTTGTTTTATATCAGGAGTCAGACCAAAGCCTTACATGACTCAAATGGGCATGTCAGAGAGCAGAGTTGGGCTAGCATTGCTCCTTTGATAATGGCTGTCACCGAGGCCTAAGTCCTGGTCTGTGAATGGCAGGGCCCTGCTGAGTTACATGCAGCTGAGGTCAGCGTGATCCCAATTAGAACCCTTTCCCCTGAGTTATGGCTTCTCACTGACCCGATGAGTTGCTTCCTAATTGTACCTGGCCCCAGTACCGGTTTGTTCCATCCAAGCAAGATAAGCAGCTCTGACTCCCTGACAGCCCTGCCCGGTGCCATCATGCCAGGTGTTTGGCAGTCTCTCACTAGATGCCTTCTAAGCACACCCTGCTCCCTATTCCTTCTGATGGCTGTACTCGATAAACCCTGGATGCTCTTGGGGGCCTTTGTCTTTGCTGCCATCAGCAGGACTGACCAAGACCCAAGACCCAGCTCCTCCACTCTAAGTCTCTTTTCTGTCTGTTCTTTAATTCGCCTTGTGCTGTGGTGGCTCACAGGCCAGGACCCATGGCAGAGGCTCTAGTAACATCCCCTTCCCATTCCCTACATGGCAGTGTCTGTGGATTCTTGTAAGTACACGCTGATACCCTGAGCAATCTGCAGACTCCCCTGGAAAGGGAATGATTGATTCTCTTGGCTTCATGCCAGCCACAGCAATCTCCGTCCCCACCAGCACTCACCGAGGGTAATGGAGCTCCCAGCACAGCCTTGCAGAGTGGCAGGGAATGCATATTCCAGTTGAGTGTGCACTTACCCCCCAAGGAATCTCTGGATTCCCACCTGAAAGAGAATCACTGGGCAGTTCTGTGCCAGCCACTGCTGTCTCCTGCAGACTCACTGGCCAGTGTGTATAAGCAGTCACAGATCCCCGAGGCCAGTGCAGAAGCACATGCACCTCCGTGACTCCATGGCCTGCAAATTCTGCCTCATGCCTAGGAGAGGAAGAGCTCCTCAGCCAAGCATAGGGACGGCATCGGACCTTGCCTATGAGCCAGTAGAATGAAGTCCTGTGGCTAAGTTAGCTTCAGTTTTGCTGTAGAAATGACAGAGATGATCCTGGTGTGGCTGGATGTAATCTCACCACAATCAGTGCACGGAGGGGTGCGAACACCCAGACTTTCTTGCAAAGCGGTCACATGAAAATCATATGCACATTCTCCGGTTCCGGTGTTAGAAGTGAGTTCTGTCAGATATTTTCTGTGTTTTGTGCTTGTTTTGTTTTTGTTGATTGTTCATTTTTTAAAAATTTACTTCGATTAGTTGGAGTCTGTGTTCTCTCCCTCCTCTCATCTCCCTATGTAGTTTCCTAATCTCATGCTCCCATAACAGTATTTTATTTTTTATCTGTTTTCCCCACTTTTAAAATTCTTTCTCAGGTGTTTAGCTGGCCATGTTCTGCTCTCTCTCTGTTACTCCTATCTGCTCATGTATCAACCTCTGTCCTTATTCGGTTCCTCTTGCTCTTGGTATCTTACCTCAACATGTGTCTTCCTTTGCCTCATTTACACATTACAGGTACACAAATTTATCAACAAGTTCTGACAGCAGTATAGCATTCTGCAATCCCAAGGACACTTCCTTCCTCTTATATCTTGTCCTTACCCCCACAGATATCTTCTTAAACCCCTCAAGATTAACCCTTCAATCCAACTACAAGGGCTATGGCAGAATCTGGCCCCATACCACATTTGCCTTTTTTCACCGCTCAGAATTACCCCTACCCAGCTCCTCCCTGATGGACTTACACCCCTCTTTCACACATCCCTCAGTCTTTTCCCTCCACTTCTCCTGCCATGTTGTAGAACAGCAGCTAATAATAATTGAAGATAGGTCGCACCGAGTATTGGGAAAGGGTGAAAATGTAAATGCAAAGTCTATCACAGTGATAGTGAACTTTAACACCCCGTTGTGGCGCATGTCCCATAGGTTTGCCACCACTGGTCTATGACATACAAGTGATGTAGGATCAGATCTGCTGATGCTGTTATAATCAGAAGTAATTCTTCCTTCGAAACACAGGGACAGAGTCCAAACCACTTAAATTAAATAGATGAAGAGGTAAATAATATCTCTGGATGTATAACACGAAGAACACATCATTGGTAATCAGTCTATTAATAAAAAACCCTTCATATCAATTATAAGATATCTCCATCCTACTAAACCTCAACTCTCAGTACCAATAAAAGAAAAAAAAATAAAAAAAACAAAATTAAGAAAGAAATGTACACACACAGAGGATCATGGGAAAACAAGGCAATAAAAAACACCAAAGATCTCTTAACTCTCAGGCAAATCAGGGGAGTAAAAATTGGGAAGAAAGCAAATACCAGGTAACTGAACTCTATGAATTGTTTAAAGAAGAGATAAGTTAACCTGATGAGTTCAAAGAGGACATGACCCAAAAGTTTATGGAATTATTCTCAAAATGCCCAGTGTATATTTTGGGGAAAAAACTAAAAAAATAAATTGGAAGAGGTAAGCAAAATGATTCAATGCATGAATGACATTTGCCAAAATTCGGAGTCCACAAAAAAGTATCGGACAAAAATACCAGAAACATATAGAATTTATAATGTACAGAAATGACCAATGTGAAAACAGTGTCTGAAATAGAGGACAAAATGGTAAATTATGCTGAAGTACTCAGAAAAGCCTCAAAAAAGATAAAAGAACAGTGAAAATAATCCACCTGCTACTAGGCAACACTAAGAAGACCAACCAAAGGCTAATTGGAGTTAGAGAAAAACTAAGAGATAACACAGATGGAGTAATTAATTAAAAAAACTATCATAGACTATTTCCCAAATGATGGAAAATAGCTCAATATACAAAGTAAGTCTTCCAGAACACAAATTATGACAAAAAGATCACCTATACATATAATAATTAAAACACCAGATGTTAAAAAAAAAAATCTCAGCAGAAAAAAACCAAAACAATCGCTTTTATATAAAGTGAACCCATTAGAATTGCAGCAGACTTCTCAACTCATATTGTGAAGGCCAGAAGAGCTTGGAGTGAAGTATTTTAAGCTCTAAAATCAAACAACCTCCAACCCAGATTAACATTTCTAGTAAAACTTTCCTTCAAAATAGATGGAGAAATAAGGACATTTCATGAAAAAGAACAAACGAAGAGATTTATGAGTAATACACTAGTGCTCCAACTAAAAAAATATCTGAGATCAAAATGACCAAAAGGCCCAAATCCAGATGGAATTAAAACACCAAGCAAGTTCCCTGAATAAATAACAACAACAACAAATAATAGTGAAAGAGAAACAAAGGAGTCTCAAACAGAAAAAGAGCACAATGATACTAATCAGTCAAAACCCCTACCTAATATCTCTCAATATTAATGGCCTAAACTCTTGAATTAAAAGAAACATATTTGTAGACTAGGTCAAAAAACAGAATCCAAAAGTCTGCTGTATTCTAGACATGCATCTAAACCAGAAAGATGTCTATAGAGTAACAATCAAAGAATGGAAAACAATATTTCATGCATGCAGCCACCAAAAACAAGTAAGGGGGCAATTTTAATCTCAGACTATGTAAACGTCAAGCTAAAATTGATCAGAGGAGATGAGGTCACTGCATGCCAGTTAGGGGAACAGTCCAACAAGAATTGATAACATAGGAGGATTCCAGATGGCTGAATAGAGGAGGAGACACAATGGAGCTACTCATAGAAAATCAACTGAAATCACAGGTAATTGGAAGAAAAGGATGGACATACCTCATGATGCCAAAATCAATCTGAAATGAGAGACTTATAGAACAAACAAGACATAGGCATAGGACTTTATAAAATGATTATCCAGCCCACACAGCTGGCTGTGGGTCTACCGCTTGTGCATGGAGCAAGAACCGCCATAACCAGGAAGTTCCCCCCAAAACGGAAGGCCTGCAAATGCGTGGCAAGCTCCATCCACACAGGAGAGATCTGGGAGTTAAGGCCCCTCACCTCTTTTGCTTTCCTATAAAGGACACTGCAGCCAGGCAACTAATTTCCCTGGCGCCCACAGGAGTGAGTGCCCAGGAAGCTGCTCCCCTCCCTCCCTGACAGGCTACCAGTGTTCTTTTTCTTTTCTTTTTTTCTTGTGTCAAGCACCATAATGGCTAACTGGAACCTCTAATGACAACAAGGTTAGGGACCAGCAGTAGCAAATGGAGCTGTGACCAGTGATGACAAGGAGTGGGAAATTAGCACTGCCCCACCCTGCGAGCAGTGGTACAAGTACCCTTGGGCCAGGAAGTCAGCACTCCCCCACCCCAACTTGGGACCAGTGGTGCAACCAGCCTCGGGCTGAGGTGGCAGGACAAGGAGACCCACCAGTGAGAGGAGCCAGCACTGTGAGACAGAGGAGGCTTTTCAGGGTCCAGGAGGGGCCCTCTGTACACGGGACTGGGAACAGCCTTGTCTGCCTCTGTCTGAGGATGCCACAGCACCAGGGAGAGCAACTCAGAGACAGACAGGGTCAGCAGACGTGGGCAGGCTGTCCAGAAAGCTGCTGGCTGAAGATGGCCTAGCTCCCTCATCCAGAGGTCCAGATCAGCCCCACACCCACCACTAATCCTGCTGAAGACTTGCCGGGCTTTTCCAGCAGAGATTTGGGCTCCCACTTGAATGCTACCACAGAGCTGTGGGCACCAGAGGAATTTCCTCCTCCTCCTCCTCCTCCTCCTCCTCCTCCTCCTCCTCCTCCTCCTCCTCCTCCTCCTCCTCCATTTATTAGTTTGTTTCATTTTCCTTTTTACTTGGATGTTTAGGTTTTGACTTTTATTGTTTGTTTTATTTTGCCTGTGCCTTTTCTCTCTTTTCTAACTTTCTTGATTTCTGACATTCTCATGAGCATGAGCATCACTGCAAGTATTTCTGGTTCACTTCAATAGTGTTTTTCTTTCTCCTTCATTTTTCCTCTCTTGTCCTCTTCTCCAGGTTTCCAAAGCTTGAGTCATCATCCCATGTCCTTCAGCCTTGGTTCTACTACATTTCTCCTCAGTTAGCTCTCAGTTTTGTCACTTATCCCTCTTATTCTTTTACTCAGGGTAAAATCACTCTACCAAGGGAAAGTCACTGCATGTGTTGCTGGTTTATGGTGGATGTTATGTAACTGTAGATCTTGCTGCTCTGGTAAAAGGTATCAAATTAGCAGTTACCACAGTTTTTCAGTTTCTAGGCTGTGCTTGATGCTATTGTTATAGCTAATTGTACTACTTTAGGCAGGATGCCATACCAGTTGTAATCAGTTGTTCACTCTTGTAAGACAACACTGTGATTGTCTGGGGTCATAATCATCACAATAGTCCAGTACCAAAGGCCTGGGAACTGAGCCAAACAGACAGAAACTTCTCATCCCTAATAAATTGGGAAGGTAGGATCTTGGGACAAACACAAAGATCAAGAGCCAGCTACACATAGAAGACATCTCTGAATAGATATTCCCTAGGGAAGCCTTGCTACTAGTGATAAAGCTACCTACCATAAGAAACTTATAAGGATCAACACAGAAAACAAATTAAAGTAAAAAATATAAAATGGCAAGACACAGAATGAAAATGCAACTCCAGAACTCCAGCCCACCTAGGACAAATCCAGGAGACAACAGGATAGAGGAAATCAGAAGCTGCCCACCTCACTTTTCTGAAATGATAGCAGCAGAAGTACATAAATAGGTGAGTGCGGCTGTAGAGAAAATCAAATCAGAAATAATCTCAAATAAAAAAGAGATGACAATTATAATGAAGGATGCACTCAGTGAATCTACAGTAGATATAAAAAATAGAGGAGCTTAGGAAAATGATGAAAACCATGAATGCCCAACATAGGAAGAAAATAGAAGCCATGAAACAGATTCAAACAAATATCCAGGAAATGAAAAATTCCACTGAAAAATTTGCAAAGCCAAATGAAATAAATTGAAGACAGAATATCAGACCTAGAAAACAGGGTTGTGGTTAGTAATCATGAAAAAAGAAGATCTCTTAAAAATAGAAGGGACCATGAAAAATCAATCCAGCACCTCCAAGATGGTGCAAAGAAGAACAACGTAAGATAGATTGTAGTCAATTAAAAAGCAGGAGTCAGTGCAAATGACATAAAAAAATCTATTTGCAGAAGTAATGGGAGAAAACTTCCCAAGCATGGAAAAAGAATTTGACATACAAATAAGTGAGGCATATAGAACTCCAATCAGCCATTATCAAAATAAATCTACACCAGGGCATATAATAATCATGATTCTAGAAATTAAATGAAAGAACAGAATAGTAAAAGCTGTTAGAGAAAAGAAACAAACCACCTATAAAAGAAAGCCCATCAGAATCATAGCATACTTCTCAACACAAACCCTTAAGCCAAGGAGAGATTGGAGTGAAGTAGATCAAGTCCTGAAAGAAACTAACCTCCAACCCAGACTGATGTATTCTGCAAAAATATCTTTCAGAATCAAGGGAGAAATAAGATACTTCCATGACAGAAAAACTGAAGAAATTCATGACCACCACACCAGCTCTACAAAATGTTCTGAATATTTTATTGTTCTGAATATTTTATTGTTCTGAATATGATATTTTAGAAAGAGAGAATGAAGACCATAATTGCAAGAACACCAACAGAAAGAAGCCACTAAGCAAGGCAAGCAGTTAAATAGAGAAGAAAGATGGGGACCTAACAACAGGGAAATAATATGACAAGGGTAAGCCAATACGTATCAGTAATATCCATCGATGTAAATGGTTTCAATTCACCAATCAAAGGAAACAGACCGGCTGAATGGATCAAGAAAGAAGATCCAACAATTTTCTGCATACAGGAAATATATTTAATTAAAAAATAAATTCATAAAATGAAAGTGAAAGGATGTAAAACAATACTTTATGTGAGAGAAACCCAGAAAAAAGTAGGGGGATCTACTCTATTTGCTGACAAAGCAAACTTCAAGCCAAAACTGACCAAAAGGGAAAGAGAAGCTCACTACATACTTGTTAAGGGAAAACTCCAAGAAGAAGAGACAAAATCATAAATATTTATGCACCAGATACCAGTACACCCAACTTTATAAAACAAATGTTAACAGGTATGAAAAAATCAAACACTAACAAAATTGTAATGGGTGACCTCAATACCACACTGTCATGAATAGACAGACCAGCTAGACAAAAAAATCAACAAAGAAATATCAGAATGGAACCAAACCTGGAACAAATGGACTTAGTAAATGTCTACAGAGTGTTCTACCCCACAACATCAGAATACACATTCTTCTTAACTGCACATAGGATCTTCTCCAAAATAGACCACAAACTACCTCATAGAACATGCTTAAGTAAATGCAAAGGAATTGAAATTATCCCATGTATATTATCAGACCATAGTGCAATGAAATTGGAAATCAATGGAGAAAGAAATCATGAAAACTTCGTAAACACATGGAAATTAAATAACACTGTCCTGAACAACCAATGGGTCACAGATGAAATTAAAGGAAAAATTAGATAGCTTCTACAATTAGATAATAATGCTGAAACAACATACCAGAACTTATGAGGTGCAATGAAAGCAGTCCTATGAGAAATTTTTAGTGGTGAACATTCACCGCTAAACAGAGAGAGCTCAAATACATGACCTAATATTGAACCTCAGACTTCTAGGAAAAGGAGAACAAGTCCAAAGCTGATACGAGATTTAATGTCACTACTCCTCAAAGTCTTTAATGAAATTGAAAGGGAAGCAGTACTCTCTAAGTCATTCGTGGAAGCAAGTATTACCCTGAAATCAAATCCAGAGAAGAATCCAACTGAAAAAGAGAATTATAGGACAATCTCCCTAATGAAAAATACAGACGTAAAAATCCTCAATAAGATACTGACAAACAGAATGCAGCAAATCATCAAGAAGATTATAGACCACAACCAAATAGGATTTATCCCAGGGATGCAGGGGTGGTTAAACACACACAAATCAATAAGTGTAATACAGCATATTAACAGAGCCTAAGACAAAAATCACATAATTATCTCAGTAGATGCAGAAAAAGCACTTGACAAAGTCCAACACCCATTCATGATAAAAATCCTACAGAAAATTGGAATAGATGGTCTTATCTCAATCTGATAAAAGCCATCTATGACAAACCAAGAGCCAGCAACATACTAAATAGTCAAAAACTGAAAGATTTCATTCTAATATCAGGAACAAGACAAGGATGTCCACTGTCACCACTCTTGTTCAATATTGTTCTGGAAACATGAGCTAGAGCAATTAAGAAAGAAAGGGAAACAGAAGAGATAAAAGGAATAAAGATAGGAAAGGAAGAAGTTAAACTATTATTATTTGCAGATGACATGATGCTCTACATAGAAGACCCCCAAAACTCCACCGAAAGTCTTCTAGACTTAATAACCAATTTCAGTCGAATAACTGGATACAAAGTCAGCCCTCAAAAATCAGTAGCAGTTCTGTACAGAAATAACAAACTTACTGAGAGAGAAATTAGGGAAACCACACCTTTCACAATGTCAGTGAAAAAAATGAAATACTTAGGAATCAATCTAACAAAGGAAGTAAAATAATTCTACATTGAAAACTACAGTATGCTTAAAAATAGAGATCAAAGAGGGTACCAGAAAATGCAAAGATATCCCTTGCTTGTGAGTAGGAAGAACCAGTATAGTAAAAATGGTCATACTCCCAAAATTGTTGTGCAGACTTAATGCAATCCCAATCGAAATACCAATAACATACCTCACAGAACTACAGAAAACATTCCTAAAATTTATTTGGAACCAGAAGAGACTGAGAATAGCAAAAACAATTCTGGGAAACAAAGACAAGGCAGGGAGCATCACCATCCCTGACTTGAAATTACATTACAGAGCTACTGTGATCAAACAGCATGGTACTGGCAAAAAAAACACCCAAGGATCTATGGAACAGAATAGAAGATGCAGAGACAACTCCAGACACACTCAGCCACACTATCTTAGACTAAGTGGCCAATCACCTTCACTGCAAGAAAGATAGACTCTTTCATAAATGGTACTGGAAAAACTGGCTTTCCACATGCCAAAGATTAAAGCTATACTCATGTCTCTGACCATGCACTAAACTAAAATCACAATGGATCAAAGATCTAAATATTAAAACAGAAACACCAAATCTGCTGAAAGAGAGATTAGGTGGAACTCTTGAAGACATAGGTGTCTTAATATTAATTTGATGAGATCCTATTTTTTGATTTTTTGTAGTATTTTCTGTGCAATTAAGGGTCTCATAAACACTTTGCCTACACCTATGTCTTTCAGAAGATATCAAGAGGAGGTGTACCTAGGTCAAATGAAACCTCTAGCTTTAGTTTTTTGAGAAATCTCGACACTGATTTCCACAGTGGTTGCACCAGTTTACACTCCCACCAGCAGTGGAGAAGTGTTTCTTTTTCCCCACAGCCCCGCCAGCATTTGTTATTGGTTGATTTCTTGATAGCAGCCATTCTTTCTGGAGCGAGATGGAATCTCAGTGGTGTTTTCATTTGCATCTCTCGAATGACCGGTGATGTTGAATATTTTTTTCATATGCTCATTTGCCATTTCTAATTCTTTATCTGAGAAGTGTCTTTTGATTTCAGATGGCCATTTTTGCATTGGATCTTTAAATTTGGGGGTTCTGATTTTTTTGAGTTCTTTATGTATTCTAGATAATAGTCCTTGGTCAGAATTGCTGGTAAAAATTTTTTCCCACTTTGTGTGTTGTCTCTTCACTCTGTTGGTGGTTTCTGTTGCTGTGCAAAAGCTTTTTAATAAGAGGAGGTCCTAGTTATTGATTCTTTGTAATATTTCCCACACGGTCTGTGTTTTGTTCATGAAGTCTTTCCCTACTCCTATGTCCTCAAGTGTTCTATCCTCTTTTCCAGCAGATTTAGTGTTTCTGTTTTAATATTTAGATCTTTGATCCATTTTGATTTTAAGTTAGTGCATGGTGAAAGATATGGGTCTAATTTCAATCTTCAGCACGTGGAAAGCCAGTTTTTCCAGCACCATTTATTAAAGAGAATATCTTTCTTCCAGTGAAAGTATTTGTCTCCACTGTCAAAGACAAGGTGGTTGAGTATGTCTGGAGTTGTTTCTATCACCACTCTTGTACCATGTAGTTTTGGAAACATTAGCCAGAACAATTAGTCAAAAGAAAGAAATAAAAGAAATAAGAATAGGAAAGGAAGAAGTTAAATTATCATTATTTGAGGATGACATGATACTCTATAGAGAAGACCCCAAAATCTCCACCAAAAGACTTTCAAATTTGATAACCAAATTCAGTGGTGTAGCTAGATACAAACTCAACACTGAAAAGTCAATAGCATTCCTGTACACAAACAACAAACTCACAGAGAGAGAAATTAGAAAAACAATCCATTTCACAATAGCATCCAAAAAAAAAAAAAAGACGTAAGAATCAATGTAACAAAGGAAGTAAAAGACCTATACATTGAAAACCATGGTACTCTGAAAAAGGAGTTCAAAGAAGATATCAGAAAATGGAATGATATCCCTTGTTCTTGGATAGGAAGAACCAATATAATGAAAATGACATACTTCTAAAATTGTTATACAGATTTAATGCAATCACAATCAAAATCCCGACAGGGGCTGGGGCTTTAGCTCAGTAGTCCCCCTGCCTGTCTTCCAAGTGCCAGGACATGAGTTTGATCCCCAGTACCCAACCCGCCCCCCCCCCCAAAATACCAACAGAATATCTCACAGAATTAAAACAAACAATCCTAAAATTCATTTGGAACCAGAAGAGACCTAGAATAGCAAAGACAATTCTGGGCAACAAAGGCAAGGCAGGGAGTATCACAATCCCTGACTTTAAATTATACTACAGGGCTGGAGATTTAGTTCAGTGGCACCACACCTTGCAAGCACAAGGTCCTAAGTTTGATCCCTGGTACTCAAAATAAATGAATGAATGAATAAATAATATTACAAAGCTACAGTGATAAAAACAGTATGGTACTGGCAAAAGAACAGACCTGAGGATCAAAGGAACAGACTAGAGGATGCTATAATCTTAAGTGAAATAAATTTGACACCCATGTGTAAATATTGCATCGTTTCTCTGGTGTGAGAAACTGAAAATGTAAATAATGTCTAAAATGTATAATAGATCTTGTGAAATAGAGAATGTTCCAATATGAAGAGGCACAAGGGAGGGTGGAGTGGGAAAGGAAGGAAGGGGAAAAAAACAAAATGAGAAAAGAAAGATAACATGGAAACAAAGCTCATAAATTAGAAGGGGAAGAAGGGTATAAGGGAGGAAAGGGGAATGAGGAAAAAATAAGAATCAAGATATGTCATGTACAGGTACAGATTTCATATGATGAATATGATCATGATGTATATTTAAATTATACCAATGAACTCAATGATATAAAAGATAAACTACTAACTGTAGAAGCCAAAATTCCAAATAAAATATCTTTGATCTCCCTGCTCCCACAAAGGGGATACCACTTGTAAATTTTTATATAACTAATTCCGGAGTACCTATCTTCATAAAAAAAAAACAAACCTCTGTTAAACTTAAGGGATCAAATAAATTCCAACACAACCTTAGTGGGTGATCTCAGTACTCTACTTTTGGCACAAGATAAATCAATGGAACAAAATATCAATAAAGAAATATTTTCTTATCTTTTTATTTTTCCTCTTCCATTAGTATTCTTTTTTTTTTTTAGTACTGGGGATCGAACTCAGGACCTTGCGCTTGCGAGGCAGGCACTGAAACCACTGAGCTACATCCCTGGCCCTTGATAAGTATTTTTCTTGATCGATCTTCCCTGTGCTTCTATCACTGTTGATTTCCTTTTACATCTCAATAGAGCTGTCTATCTCAGTTTCCTGTTCTCATATCGCATTAATTTTCCCAATTTTGCTTTTTTCATGACCTGGTTCTATACCCCTCTACTTTTACTAGTATATCTTGTTTTGTAGTATAACTACTAAGCTTCATGTATCTCTAGACAGTTAACTTTATAGTACTGCTGTTGAATTCCATTCTATTGTTAGCAGAAGCAAAGTTGTTCTATTTAGTAAGTATTTTGCTGCTCGATATTCAGCATGTCATATGTCTGTAATATAATTACACATCTCATATGGTTAAGGATGGTTCTTTATTGGTGCTTAGTGTTTGTCAGTATTTAGTTTGTATTTGATGCTATAATTGGTGTTGGTTTTATTGCTATAGCCAACGTGACATGGCCCTTGGTCTTGACTGTTTTCTGTGGGATGTTAATATCTGGATTGCCTTAGGGTCATTAAAAATTATGTGGTCCATTCCTGGAAAGCTTGGTACTGGGCCATATGTGATGCAGCCTCCCATTTCATGTAGATGGAGGTGGTTGGGTCCTGGGACAGAGATGAAGGCCAATAGCCATACCCAGAGGACACCACTGAAAAGTAGACATTAACTAAAGAGGTCTCCATACTAGAAACAAAGCTTTTCACGATAATTAACCTGCCAGTCTCAACATAAACAAAAATAGAAACATAAGAAGACAAGTTGACAAAATACCTCCAAAACTTCCAACTCTTCCAACACTGATCCTTGGGACGTTGAAGGGAAGGAAGCCAAAAGTCACACATTCAAATTATTCAAAATGAGCTCATGCAAGTTAAAAAAACAACAGATCAATAAGGAATTAGTCAAGCTCACAGATGATTTGAATAAAAAGATATCGGGTCAAATAAGCAAAGCAGACAAGAGGTCTGTAGAACACACTAATAAAAAGCTAGAAGAGCTAAAAAAAAAAAGATGCAAAACATGAAAAACAAACACAGAAAAGAAGTAGAGTACATAAAAGGGCTCCAAATAGAAGTTGAGGACATTAAGAATTCTATCTAAAGTATGGACAGTAGAAATGACACGTGTGAAGACAGTGTCAGAAGCAGAAGACAGGGCTCTTGTCACTGATCATTTAAAGAGAGACACCTTAAAAATAAGAAAATATGAAAAATAAATACAACTCCTAAAAGATGTAAAGAAACTAAGATTAATTGGAATTAGTGAAAAATCAGAAGATAACACAAGTTGCATAAAGAAAACCCCCGTATGCTGAAATAATAGCAGAAAATTTTCCCAATAAGGTAAAAGAATTCAACATTCAGATCACTGAGGCATATGGAGCCCCAAATAACCACAATCAGAAAAGGACTTTTGCATGACATCAGAGTAAAACTGCCATAGGTGCAATAAAAGAACAGAATATTAAAAATGGTTAGAGAAAATCAACAAATCACTTTTAAAGGAAAACCTTTTTGAATTACCACAGACTTCTCAACACAAACCTTAAAGGCCAGGAGAACTTGGAGTGAAGTGTTTCAAACCCTGAAAAGAAATAATTTCCAACCCAGGATGATAATAACCTGAAAACTATCTTTCAAAACTGATGGAAAAATAAGATACTTTTCTGATAAAGACCACTTAGAGAATTCATGACCACCAAACCAACACTCCAAAAATGTCTGAATGATGCCCAAGGAAAAAACCACGAAGCTAACAATGACAAAATGTCCATGCAAATGAATGTCCCAAGTAGGGAGAGCAGTTAAGTAGAAGGTAAAGAAAGGGTCTCAGCAACAGGAAAATAAGGCAATGACAGGAATTCAAGTCAGTACCTCTCAGTAATAACTCTGAATGTGAATAGTCTCAATTCTCCAATGAAAAAACATAGATTGGCAGAATGGATGAAGAAACAAAGTCTAACAGTATCCTGTTTACAAGGGACACATTTAATCCAAAACTCAACCCATAGATTAAAAGTCAAGGGACAGAAAGCAATATTCCCTGCAATGGGAACCCAAAAAACCTAGGTGTACCTATCCTATATTCAGACAAAGTAGACTTTAAGCCAAAACTGAATAAGAGAAGGCTGTTAACAAACTACATATTGGTTAAGGGAACAATCCAACAGAAAGCGATAACAATTATTGACATATATATGTGAAACTATGGCATGTCCAACTTCATAAAATAAGTGCTATTGGACACAAAAACCAGATAAACATAAACACAATTACACCAGGGAACCTCCAGTATCCCACTATCACAAGTAGATAAATAGACCAAAAAATCAACCAAGACATACAAGAGTTGACAAAACCTTTGAAAAATGGACTTAATATGCATGTACAGAGTGTCCTTCCCAACAACAGAATACCCGTTCTTTGCAGCAGCACGTGGAACTTTCTCCAAAATAGACCACATAGTAGCCAATAAAATATGTTTACAGAAATTATGCAAATACATGGAAACTAAGCAATGCCCTACTAAATAAACAGTGGGTTACAGAAGAAATAAGACAAAGAAGAAAGAAGACAGTTTCTAGAACTAAACAGCAATGCCAGTATAACATAACACGAGGAAAGCATTCCTAAGAGGGAAGTTTGTAGCTGTGAGGGTCCCCATCACAAAACAGAGAAAGCCCAAATCAATAACCTAATGATGCATCTCAAGGTCTTAGAAAAACAAGAACAATCCAAACTTGAAGCTAGTACAAGGAAGGAAATTATAAAGATCAGAGCAGAAATCTGTGAATTTGAGGTTAAAAAAAAAAACAATACAAAGAATCCATGTTGAAGAGTTGGGTCTTTGGAAGAATAAACAAAATAAACCCTCAACTACATTTTGAAAATTGCAACAGCCTTTCATGATAAAAACACTGAAGAGAACAGGCATAGAAGGTCCTAATCTCAATCTGATAAAAGCCATTTGTGATTAACCTACTGCCGACACCATACTAAATATGGAAAAACTGAAAGCTTTTCAACTTAATTTTCAAATGACTAGAGAATTATTTTCACTGATGTAAACCATCACAGGAGAATTCTAATTCATTAGATTTGGTTTGTAATTAACAAAGAGGCTTTGTTTTTGATATTGAGTCATTTTGATTATGACTAATAAATTAGTAAATGACGCTGGGAGATACCAATAATCTTATTTATCAATGGTTTTCTTCATTCAGTTTAGAGAAAATTTAGAAATTTAGAAATTAAAGGATAGAGCTTGCAAGTTTCAGCATCAGTAGCTTTATCATTGCTTCCCAGAAAGAGTAGGCATGCCATTATAATCACATGACTAAATGACCTACTGTAAATCAGATATCCCTAATGGAAACATATTGTTCGTCTTTTGGCTCTAGAGATGGTTCTATCCAGAACTGTTGTTTACTTTATTCATTGGAATGTGACACTAACTTGCTTCCCCACTTATTTATTGAACTTTTCAAACTGTGATCAATGCATGCCAAGGTTCCAGTAACAAATAAGCAAACAAATGAATAAACATGATCTTCCTCCTGCCTTTGCAAAAAATTTACATTCTGGAAAAGCAAGAATATAAATCACTGAAACAGAAAGGGAAGCGGAGGAAAGCTTAAGAGAAAAAAATTGTCAAGATAATTATTGGAATAAACCAGGCCTGTCTGAATGGAGGAGATACCACGTGGAGAAGAACACTGCAAGATTGGTTGGATACAAACAGATGGGAATTGGACGTAAACAAGGCATTCTGTGTGCTGAGGTATACAGGTAGGGAGAGCTATGGACTGTATCTTTGTAAGAGGAACAAGTAGATGTAGTTGAATAGAATACACCTTACTTGGGATGATATAATGGCAGATGAATCTGAGAAGTAGATTTTGCTCATATTATATACATGCAGAACATTATATAGGTGATAGATAAAGGACTGGGTAGGCAAAGTCAGCAGTTTCAGACCAGTAGTTGCCATTTCAGTTGTCTTTCGTCCAAGACAACAGACCACTCTTCTGTCCACATAGGAAATAAGGTGTTAGAAAACCAGGTCTGGATCTAACTATGAAAATGGCCAAGTGTTTGTTTGGTGTAATTTATATCTCATTCAACTTACCATCTCAACTTCCTCTCTCTTTTCTTCTCTAAGTTTAATTTATATCTGATCTGGTTTCTGATGAATAGTGACTGCTACTAACAATGGAGACTGGAGTTGTGAGGACAATAATTCTAAGGAGCATTTCCATGTTATCAGGGGAGCTCTTAAGATAAAAGGCTTCAGGACACTGTACGAAGTCATGCTGTGTTATATGGGCCAGTAGGGCAAATAGATGGCTACAGAGGAGTGCTGACATGGACTTCTCAAATCATAAAGAGCAGACCAGCACCGATGTGTCTTCCTCCTGGGGCTCACAGTGGCCACCGGTTGTCAGAGTGACAGCCTGACTCAGAGTGCAGGTGACCCAGCCCAAATCTTCTTAGAGGGGAAACTGCCCTCCCTATAGGCCCAGTGCCTTGCCAGGCACATTGGCTTCATGAGCTAGAGAGGAAGCAGGAGGCAGTGAGGAATTTAGTCCTAGGAAAGACGATGGCCTCTTCCACGGGGTCTGCTCCGTGCAGAGGGCTGTGGACAGGGGAGAGTTGCAGACGGATGACTGGCAGGGAAGCTGGGGACCTGGCTCTTCAGTGAGCTCCACCAGGTGGCGTTCGGTGAGGAAGATGGTCCGCTGGGCAGGGGGCCCTCGTGAGTGGTCCTGGGAGCCGCAGCTTCTGCAGGGAGGAGAGATCACATTCCGGAACGCTGCCCGGAAGCGGCGAGACAGTAGGTTATAGATGATAGGGTTGACAGCAGAGCTCAGGTAGAAGAATACACCTGGAACACAGGGGATTAGACAGGACATGCTGAGAAGAAACTGAGAGGCACGAGAGGGAGAAGCATAAATAGTTAGCAAAGGCTGGGATCTCTGTGAGCACCTCTTTTGGGAAGTGATGATGGGTACAAAACTCTAATTGAGAGTACAAAATGTTCTGAGCACATCTACTTCCTGTGCATTTAGGAATCAAACACAAAAAGATTAAAGAGTCTAGGAAAACAAAACTTCAGGCTGGCATGGGATCTCTCTGAGATGTTCGGTAACTTCCTTTGATCCTTACTTGTTTAATTCAAGAGCATGTTCTCATAGCATTATCAAGAGATGCTTAAGTATTAGAGGAAAGAGAGATTTTTTTTTCCTCACTGGAATTTTGCTTAAATCTATAATTTGAAACTTCAAGTAATGCAGAAACAGTAAATCAGCCAGGCCTATTCCCTACTGAAATACTGTTCTTTATAAAGTTTAAAATCTCAACAAAGATATATTCTCCTGTGTCCTTTCCGTACCAGTCCTTTTCCCTTACTGGATCTTCTATCTGATTGAATAACTTCATTTTGCCATACACTTTTTCCAGTAGATGCCTTGCAATTGTCACTTTCCTGTTTGTTATACGTTCTTCATATATTATCATGCCTTATTTATTGCTCCAAAACCCAAGAGGAGCCTAAGGTTGGGAATTAGAGGATCTAATCATTTTTTAACCTGGCCTTGTCTTGTTCTCTGACTTTAGAGAAACACTGACATTTCAATTTCTTCTTCTGTAAAATGGCAAATGAAGATTCTAGCTTAACCCATTTCCCTGGATTGTTGAGAGGATACAATTGAAATACTGTCCACAAAGGGGATAGGACTGGATAAGAAAATAAAACAATTCATGGTCTTATATTTTTCTATAATCAGTACACATTGGCAACTTGTGTGGACAACTTATTTCTCGTTGCCTTCATTTACATAATTTGAGACTGTCAGACTGCCATAGGCCCTGTGTACAGAATAGGCAGGGAGGAATATAAAGGAGAAAATTACTAATCACTGTTAGTTCATTCAAGAAATAAATACTGATTGAACTCTAATTATATGCCAAGAATGTTAAGGCACATTGGAAGGCAGTGAATTTAAACTTTGTTCTTCAAGGACTTAACATAGTGTTGTAAAGGCAAGAGCTACAGCAAAGCTCACTAACTGACATAATAACAATACCAAACAGTATCTTTAAACAGCAAAATATGACATACCAACAAAAGTCCTATAATTATTCATATAGTAGCATAAATGTAAGGGCTGTAATTGTCAGAATGAGCCCTTGGGGGTTACTGGAGACCAGTTAGACCTTAAAATGAGTAGGAGACAGTTTTGAAAGAGAGTAGAGGGCATTGTGTCTAGAAGACATAGCATATGCAAGGTAAGGAAAATTTATATTGCATAGGAATGATGTGCAGAAGTCTATTAGCTAGTTTGATAACTGTAGAGTCATCAATGAAACTGCAGTGGTTTGGAGGATATAAAATCAAGTTAAGGGTATTTTCTAAAGCATTTAATGTCTTTACTGATGACATAATTTGCAACTCTTAAATATAGCTGCCTGTGAAGTGGTATAGTCCACTGTTCAAGTCCCATGTGAACTTGCAGTGATTCCCAATTTATTTAGGCACTTCCATTTTTCTCATATTGACCACAGCCTGCTGAGTACAGCAGGATGACAGAATAGTAGACATGGTATTCGGTATGCTTATGCATGCTATTGCTTTTGTTCTGCGCACATCTGAAGTTTAACTCACACACATTCATCTCCTCTCCTCTCATCTCACCTCATGTCCTAGATAATTTGAGAAGCCCATAGAATGAGCCAATGACTAGCAGAGAGGAGGGCATGGAAGCGATGAGTGTCCAAGAGCAGTGGGCACACTGACTGGAGTGAAGGTTCTTGGTGGCCATTCTCTGCTTTGCTTTAGTGGAAAGAATTCTGGGCTTGAGACTCCATAGCTTGGACCTGAGCCTGTGCCTTTGGGCAAGTCATTTCCTCCCGTGGAACGGTTTCTTTGACTACAAAATGGTTGAGCTATATGATCCACTTAACAACGTGTGATAATTGTAGGACGACATGCAGCATTTCATAGCTTTAAAGCCATATAATACCTACTGTTTCATTTGTGTGTTTCCATCAGCCCATGGTTTGTCCAGAGCAGGCATTGTGTCCATTTGTAGACGGAGAAACTTTGGCAGGAAGGAAGCCAGGTGCTCTGGTTCTCTCCAAATAATGGTGGATTTGGGCTGCAAATCTAGGTCCTAGGCCTTAGGACTTTTTCATCAAGATTTCCCTCACCTTCTATGCCTATCCTTGACAAAAAAAGTAAAGTAGCCTAAAGCAGACCTGGATGTCCATGAATATTCTTTGGTTGTCTTCCGTGAGACAATATGAGATTTCAGGGACATGATATTTAACTAAATAATAGCAAATTCATTCACTTGGTCACTGGAACGGAAAACAAAGAAGTAACTCTTTGATTATTTTTCCATTGTATTTATTACACTTCATAATTGAGATTTTTCCATCAAGCAGCCTCTAAAATAGCTATACCTTATATTCTGAGTGTCATTTTGGCCATTCTTTTAAGACCATGATACACAGTTTATTAATTATTGGTATTCTGAATTTTGTTATGAAAATTTGTGTAATTTTTCACAGGAAAATTTTTATATTTTATTTATTAATACCTACTTGTATTACATGTAAGAAAAAAATAAAATAGCTACTGTTATTTTGACCAGTGCCTAATTAACCTCTGAATAAAATGACAAGTATCTTCATTGTCATCATATTAGGACAGATCCCCATGATATATTGGTATTCTGAAGCATCTAAGTAAGGTGACGATAAAGACGTAATTACCTGGACACTTGTCATAACCAAACTGGCCAAGCTTTTACCTGATACCACGTGGATGAGGTTAAACACAGCTGCCAAGGGTTCAGTCCACTCCTCCACAAAGCTGAAGAAGAGTCGATCAATGTGGAATGGCATCCAACAAACGGCAAACACTAAGACCAGGACAACTGGCAAAGGATGGAAAACAGGAGAGAATAGGCAGTGTTGGCAAGGGTAAGAATGTAATGCTCATCCTGAGCCTTCTGTTCCTTCTAGGAGTTTTTCCCTCCCCATTAGTTAAGCTATAACTGTTATGGGTAAACAAGATCCCAAGAGCCTCAATGTAGAATATTCAAACCTAGGAATTAATTGTAATAGGATCTGGGACTATTTTTCTATTTGATATTGTACAAGATTCCTAATATGTTTCCTTTAGAACAATTATAATAGTACTGAATTCATTTTAAAATTCTGGAAACAGTTTACTGTAGAAAGTAAATTATGCTATAATTAGACTGTTGGAGCCACATAAATAGGCTATCTAAATATATATTTGGGACCAAAAAGTGAATGTTCTTTAAAGTCATAGATTAATAATATACTGCTATTCGTATGTATGAATTAATCTTTTTACTACAGAAATAATTAGAAGTTTGTCTGAATTTGGCCATTTAAAATTCTGCAATGGGTGGGGAAGGAGAGAGGAAGATTGGACAACTACAATCATAATATTGCTTTACAAGTATCTTTTGATTGAGGGGGATGTGTTTATTATAGTCTGAATTGCTAGAACACAGAATTCCTTCTGATTTCTAATTTTCAGCTCTCAAGACAGAGTTTGGTGCCACTATAGTTTCTCTTTGGGGCATTTAAAGATAAATATGTATGTTTTTATCTGTTGAAGTTGTAGAATACTTTCCTTTGCTGTGACGTGATGGTAGGGAATTGCCTCTAAATAATCTTTTAGGGGCTGAGGGAGAACCAAGGGTATAGGGAGAAAAAGGCTTCTTATGAGTTGATGATTTTTGAAGTGGGGTGAGGGGTCTGTGTCATGCATTTTGTAGTTCTCTGTACTTGGAAGTTTCCGTGTAAGAAGTGCTTGTTCGTCCTGCTTGCAGTAAACTTAGCGTTTATATTGTGTGCCTGTGATGTGGCATCGGGAATACTTAGAAGCTTCTTCTAATCTTAGACCCTTAGGAATATTTGTGCACTTTTTAAATAATTCCTTTAGTTAAAATTTAATTTACGCTAAAATTCAACCCCTTCTAAAGGCAAATACTGTAGATTTTTTATTGTGATTTTAATGTGAGAAGTTTTATTGTGAGTAGACCATCATCAAAGAAAAAAGCAGGGAATAACATAATGAGGCCAGCAAAGCACTTGCCAGGCACTAGTAACAAGTCGCCAAGTATTCAAGAATTCACTTATTAAAAAAAGGCCAGCTTAATTCACCATCATTGCCCAAAACAAAAGAAAAACATGGCGCAAAATTAGTACAAAATAAAATTGAACCAGTGGTCTTACAGTCTCCACCAATAGCGGAATCTGTGGCACGGTATTCTTTGCCTATTCCATCGAGTAAGACAAATGAATTAGTAGGAGAAGGTGAAGAGAACAGGACTATCAAGCATCTGAAGTTGGTTGTTCCTACTTTGGAAAAAGTCTATGGATTTGGCTTTGAAAATGAAGAACGAGTAGTGAGGCCTGAGCAGGAAGACTTATCTTTACCTGTTGGAAATGATATGAATTCGTTCTTGGTGTTTTGCTCCCTATTTGAGTTCAGCTAGGAGAAGCAGTCAAGGAAGAGCACCATATTTTGGAATCTCTGTTTAAGTGGTTTCAGCGACAGTTCAATAAGTGGAAGACATAGTCTTTTAGAAAAAGATCTTCCAGCACCTGATAAAACTGTCATGGTAAACATTACACAAATAATAACCTTAATGCAAAAACTACAGAAACTGAGAAATGTCTTCAAAGTTGGGTCTAAATACTCCTTGAAATCCATGATGTCTAAATCAATGAGGGGTGAAGAAAAACTATCGACAAAAGTGGATAGCTGTGAAACTGTGGAGCGGCAAATTCAAGAATTCCTAAAAACTCACTCTACTGAAGAATCTGTGGATCTTTCTGCAACAGAACCACAAACTTCTTATTCAGTGACTAATCAGTTGAATGCAATGTTGAAAATGTTTGAAAAGGAGGAAAGTGAATTGGAGAGAGCTAAGAATGATCAAATTTTGTTAGAGGCTAAATGCAAACAGATGCAAAGTGATTTTGAATTGTTGTTAGAGGAGAACTCAGTGATGGAAAATGAATCACAAAAGTTGAAGGATACAGAGAAAAGCCCACAGAAAACAAAGCCTACACATGATCAAACAAAGAAAACTGTTAAACCTGAGAAGAAAAAAGGCAAAGAAAAATCTGAGGATTCAGAACAGAAAATGCCTATAGGCCAAGAGCTTAAAGTGAAAGATTTTGCTTCAAGTCCAGAAAGTAGCAGATGATCTGAAAAATGAGAACAAAGCCCTTAAGGATCAACTGAAACAGGCATTACTGGAAGCTGAAAGAAGTAAGCATCAGCTTAACCATGTCCTAAATCAAGGGATGGAGTTACTTAAAAGTGATGAGAACAAGAGAGTAATGGAAATTGGTATTGATAAAATAAAAGTTACAGGTGAACAAAAGACCAATGATAAAATGCAAGAATATCCACAGATCTCAGTTGTTTAAAGTCAAAGACCAATTGAAGAAAGATCCTAATAGAATTTCTGAAGTACTTTGGGAAAGTATCCCAACCTTCAGACAGTGGATGGGAGCGAAGTAAGGAGACCCTACCTGAGCAGACACATGGTATTGCTTACAATAGAGTACATTTTGTGCAAAAGAAAAGAAAGCGAAAAGCAGGGAGATAATGAAGATTTCAGGTTTTTTTTAACAACAGTCAAGTATCAAGTCACGTATCACTGGGAGCTAGAAAATTTTCAAGAAAATGAGTATTAGAGTCAAAATATCACCTTCAGTCACTTCATAGCTTTTTTGTTCATAGATGAGGCATAGTTATAGGTGAGTGTTTCACATGCACATTGCCTCTGAAAATTTATTGCTTTCAAATCTTAAATTTTCCTTTGAAAAATAAATGATAAATCTTCTTTCCCTTATCACTAACTCTCATGGATTAATGCTGGATCATAAATTTTTCCTAGTTTTCTGTTGAGCAGATCACCTATTTTTATGACACGCTTTAGGGAGCATACAGACCACCTCCTAGATTTTTTTCTAAAAAATCTGTTATCTATACAAAAAATACTGTTTTAATACAACGTTACATGGTGTCATAGGGAGAGTGACAGTTTAGAGGTACTCTTGGCCATGTAGTCTCAGTCTGGAAATAAAATGTCTCATGAGGTCCATGGCTGGGCCTCAGGAGGTTATGATGCCCGGAAAAGGATTACAAAACATTTTTTGTATGTGTATTTATAAACTTTCTGGGTAGAGAGCCTATGACATCTATCATAGTTGTAAAGAAACCCATAACACAGTAGTTTGACCATCACCTCCCTCCTGAATTTACTGAGGGGAAGCAACACTCAAAGGTTGGACAGTAGATGTGATTTACTACATACCATGTGCCGTATATTGCAGTGAATGTAAGTTATCGTGTTATTTTGAGGCTTGAAAATGCAAAGTGAAACACAGTTGTGTGTGTGTGTGTGTCTGTGTGTGTGTGTGTGTGTGTCTAAACTGGAGAAAGCCAAGAAAGACAGATTGTGATACTGTGTTTCAGGGTAATTTGGGGCCTGTTTTCCACAGCACTTTGTCAATATCAAATATATCTCCTCTGCTCCTAGAAACAAAAGAAAACAAGCCCGAAATACAGCGGTGGACTTACACAGCATCTTGTTTACCGATTTTCTGGAGGGTCTCTGAATATTTGCAGTCACTTCGTCTATCTCAAGGGACTCATCTTTCTTCAGCTGAAAAATAAATGGAAAGGAGCAGTAGGAAAGCGAAGCCTTTTTTTCTCTCTTGTTAAGATTTGAGAAGGGTAGTGCTAATACAGACATTCTTTGTTTAATGAATGAGTCACATTCCTATGAGTTGGTCATTAAATGAATTGGCCACTAAGAGAGGAATTCCAAATAGTATGGATATTACAATTTTCAGAACAAAGAAATGGTCCAAGGAAACTCCAACTTGATGACTTTTATTTGCACAGCTCTTATGTGCAGCACTGTTGTGTACAACAGAACATAACACTACAGTATTGCATTGTACGGTACAGTCAGCAAAAGTTACAGCGCTCTCCTGTGGAAGAACCCACCATACAGCTGCACTGCTGCTCACATTCCTGATTGAAAGTCTGAACACAGGTCCTAAGTCGGAGAGGTGGATCCGAAGTACAAGCAGCACCCCACGGTGGGAAGTCTGAGCAGTCCTTTTAGTCATATTGATAAAAATATATGCTTTGCTGAGTTTACATATTAAAATAATACACCCATCGTACTTGAACTGTGGAGTGATGCCTAACATAACGTCTGAATATTTCACTTATCAGCAGTACCTGTGATACAGTCTTTGAGGCCCCTTCTGTTCTGGAAGACTTTGGTGGTAACTTTGTCCCACTGCCCTCTTTTCCTCTGATTTCACCTAAACTGGAGATCTTTATTGTTTATCTAGTAGTGACTTTTTCTTTTCAATTAATTCATTATTATTATTATTATCAGTTTGTCAGGATGTTGAACCAGATAAAGGAAACTTTTAAGGATTCGTAATAAACTACGGTCAAACATGTGAAAATTAGTATAATAGATATCTTCTGTTAAGAGTCCCTCGCATTCATTCCCTTCTTTGCTTAACAACAGTTTCTCTTAGGTAATTTATTCTTTCCCTATAGTTAGTCATTAGTTTGGTGGGGAATGACTCCAACTTCAGCTCCTTATAGTGTCCCTAGATAACCAATCAAATCATAATAAATTCTACCATATTGATTGGATCATTTGGACCAGTGGGATTTCAGATATTTGCTTGTACTTCTAGGAATTGAAATTTCATTTTCTTTTTGGGGGGATTGCCCAGAGGAGTCCTTTCTCTGCATCTGAGGTCTAGAATTATGGCAGCTATTTTTTGTTTTGTTCCACCATGAGAACAAAGCTGTCAATTTGCTGCTTTGTGGAGTTTCAAGCTAAAACACCACAGGGGGGAACAACAGGAAAGAAACAACTAGAAAACAAATTAGATCATGGCTGGCTTTGTGTGTTTTATTGGATTAATCTTCAGGAAAAAACAGCTCTGTTTATGATGTTCTCAGACTGATGCCTTCCTTTATATTTTGCTTTATGGTGTTGGGGTTCCCTCATTCCCAGTGGCAAAAATCCCCATTAATTGATGGAGGCCATCAAATGGAAGGAAACTTCAGATTGTTCTATGTAGTCCTTGGCTTGACTGGGATCAGTGTACTGTGTTGTAAAAAGATGCATTCAAATTCAAGGTGACTAAGAATTAGGCGTGATAATGAGCAGCAACAGAACAGACTACTCTAAAGAAAAGTGTTCTTCCTGGGCCAGAGGCATTTGGAAGAAATCTTTCAGGAAACAAGTATTTAAAATTAGATAAGACCTGGAAAAGTGGTCATTAAAAGTTGTCGGTAAAGCTCAAGGCGTCCATCTTTGCCTGTTTAACAAAGAAATGATCTCCTGGAAGTCAGGGAGCGCTCAGGGTCACATGAGGCTGTGCATCCCCTGGGATGGTCAGTCAGCTGGGCCTTTTGTTTCTTGGGGGTACTGCAGCTCTTTACGTATACCGTGTTTTCATCAACTGAGGGAATAAAGTCAAGAAATTTGCCCTGTGGGCTGGGGATTTAGCTCAGTGGTGCCACTGCCTGCCTTGCAAGTGAAAGGTCCCCAGTTCAATCCCTGGTACCAAAAAAAAAAAAAAAAAAAGAAAAAGGAAAAAAAAAGAAATTTGCCCCTTTGCCCCTTTAAAGCCACCGAGATGTTGAAAAGAAAGAAGGGAATCATTATGCAGTGATTTAGGAATAGATGGAAGGAAACTGAAGTTTATCAGATGTTATAAATACAACAGTAAAATAAAAGAATGCTGCAATTTACTTAGCTCAGTGGCTGGCACATGATACAAGTGATATATTATTGCCATTCTGGTTATTGTCACATGTCTACTCAAAAGACATGATAAAAACTTAATTTTTTGAAATAGAATTATTTATTTGTAACTGTGGGCCCACTCAGCTTGATTCTTGAGTCCCTTCTAGAAATTCTCTTTCTTTTGCTATTGCTCACTGAAAGGCAAAGCTGGCTGATACAAAGAAATAGCCAGTTCCACAGAGAAGGAAACCATGAAGGTAGATCAGTGCATCACACTACAAACTTGAGCAATGAATTTTCAAGTAAATCTACTAACAGTTTAAAATATTTCCTGCATTAAAAATTATAGTATTATATAATACAATTATTTCACTTTTTGGTATCAATCCATAATTAAGAAGAGAGAAAGAATATTGAGATCTCTCAGTGACTTTTTGATTGGTTAGGTTTAATAGTTCTCAGTGGTAGTATCTCCATCTCAAAGCATAATTTCTTTAAACATGAAGGGAGGAATTTGCACACTTCTTTTACAAATTAGCTTCCTATGCTCATATAGTTTGCACTGAGGCAAAGTCGTGCGCCAATTAGTAATTATTTATTTTTTGAGCTTCCTTAAGGTGTAATGACACAATGAGCTAGAGAAGGAAGAGTGAAAGATGTAATATTTATATGTGTCGTACATTTTTCTAGCAGAATTTAAAGTGGCCAGCATAGTATAACCCAAGCAATTTTTCTAGCCAATATTAAATGCTGCTTTATTATTGACTAATTTCATTTCCCTTCAGATGTTTAGAGAAGTAGATGTTAGGTCATTAAATTATTCCTTCCATCCCCCTGGCTTTTATTTTAAAAGTCAGGTAGCAAAAAAGAGGAATGCAAAATTGTGACCCCGGTATAGGAAGTTCAGAAGCCTTCTTGCTACCACAGTCCAACTACCCTGTCTAGCCATATGGCATCAAAGTGAAGGGAAGGTTCCTGGGGCTGATTCAAGTTTGTATATTACTCAGATCAGTTGTTTATGGTAAATGAAATAATTCCACTAGCTGTTCATTTGTATGGTTCCTGAAGATTTGGTTTCACAACAAGATACAATAATGTATTTGTGTAACTATCTTTACAATCTTAATATAATCTATTTGCCATCTACATGTGTGTATCTTTATGCATATGACAATGTCTACACCTGTATTTATACGTTTGTCTATATTAGTGCATCTGCTTGGTCTGGTTGAATTCTGCTGCAGTTCTTACATGCATCCGCATCAGCTCAAGCTTTAAAGTGGCTATAGGAAAGACAAACACTAGGTGAGCGTTTCATCAGGGCTTCCTCTTGATTGGGAGGGAACTTGTCTGGATGATCTCTTTTCCACCTTTATAACTGTCTAACCCTGGAGAACAGCTCTGTGGAGGTTAATGTCCTAGAAGAGCGATGGTGAACCTTTTACAGCTTTCAATAATACAAGCAGCCTGCTGTGGCACATGTGCCATACGTTTGCCACCTCTCTCCTAGAATGTTGACACATCGCTAAGTATTTAGTTTGGGTATGCATGTGGCTTCCCTCCTATGATTTCATCCAAGTGTCAGGCCCAATGGCACCTTTAGACTTGCAAAGAGAGTTAATCATTTAAATATCATTAGGATCCCTGGATCTCTTAAAAATCTCAGAGATCAGAAAGGCCCTTTGAGACGATGTTTCCTAGTCATTTGCTTTAAAGATAGAGAAGCAGGAACCCAGTAATGAGGGAGGCAATTTAGCCTCTTGCACTCACTGAGCTTAGGGTCTAGTTGAAGAGAAATAAATTAAGGAATCCGCAAGCATCGAATTATAAATTATGAGGGAAAATCACTGGGAGGCCTGAGCACCTATAGCAGGGCCCAGGGAGAGGTAGGGATCTGGGGAGCTTCCCTGAAGAAGTGCGACTGAGGTTTGGTTTAGAGGATGAAGGAGGGTGGAAAAGGCAAACAGCAGGACCATTTCAGGTAAAAGGTACTAAGGCCCTGAGGCCAGTGTTACAGAATAGGGCCTACCTCTCTAGACTTCCCTCCTAGGGATATTTAAATTCTTCTAGGAGAGAATTTCAAAGCAGACAGTTTCTCTCCTGGTATCCTGGTAACCTGGTAAAAACTCATCCTTTCTGAGAACACAAAGCAACTCTGGGCAGTATCTGATTTATGACTCAGCTTCTGATACAAATTAGCTGTGGATTTATCACCGTGAAACTCAAAGTAATAGGTTGTGGGAATATGTTTCTTATTCAAATTTAAGTATTTCTCCCAGTTTGACCCAAGATCAATGATTGGTGTTGGAGGAAATGATATTAAGAAGTTCTTGGTGTTTTTTTCTTTTAAATAGGACTTGTGAAGTTTGGGAAGGTGTAGAAGGCTTTGCTCTTTGTGAGATGTACAGGGAAGTGAAAGGCATAGCTATGAGCAGGTTTGGAGTGACAAAAGTCTCTGAGAATGCAGGGGCCAGACCCCCTACCAGCAATCTGGCACTGCCCTCTGCCTGACCAGATTCACTCCTGTGCCCGGAAGTCTGTGGGATTTAAAATTTATTCTTTTCACTGAAACTTTGCTATGCATCTTAGGATCAAGAGGTAGTTAAAAGGTCCACCTGTGGGGCCCTCATTCTTAACAATCACCTATCTCAGAGGCAGCTGGATGGTGGTAGATAAATGATCACATAATAGGTAGTGACAGAGTCATCTTGAAGGGTATCATGTGAGGATGCTTATTTTGTTCATTTATTTATAACTCACATTGCTCCTCCTAAGCTTTTTTCTTTTTAAGAATCACAGACCAAAAGAACTAGAAGGAGCCTTAGACAAGACCTGATGTAAACCTTTTCAACTTATACATATGGAAAGTAAGGCCAGGAGAATGAAGTGGCCAGCCCAAAGGCATAATGTAGGTAAGTGTGGATGGCTCCTCTTTACTACATAAGCTACCTCCTTAAATGAGTATAAGACTATGATAGTCAAGAATTGCATCTCTATGAATTTGGGTGCAGGATATAGTAAGAATTATATAGACTCCTGCCCTAATAAAAACATAGTTTGTCTCAGCGAGTTGAATTCCAGAAAAAAGAAAAAGAAATAGTTTACCTCCATGAGCATAAGATAAGAACTTCTAATTATATGTTGCAAACTAAATACTTTCCTCTTCATCTCAGATGCCTGTTACTCATATTCTTAACTCTACCTTGTATGATCTGTTTACCTCCCCATCTCTCAGTCTCCACCTGCTCAAGAGGAGACCAAGCTGATCACAAACACACACACACACACAAACACACACACCATATATATATATATGTAGATGTATATATATATGTAAAATTTTCATTTACTATTTCATCTGGAGGGTCAAGCAACATAAGGAAGTGTTGACTTGAAAATTATATATCTGTCTTGGGCTATTAAACAGGTAGGGAAAATTTTTGGTTAAAGCCAGACCTAGTTAGTGCATAAGGAAATTTCAACACAGGGAATAAATGGGAAGTGGAGAAGAAAATGACAGCAAGGCATAAAAAAGTCCCTCAGGGTGAGAACACCTAACCACACATG